>NC_139229.1:192655637-193255637 GCF_977018435.1 Lepisma saccharinum | reverse complement strand
AGTTCAAAATCAAAACAGCAGTCTGACAGACCACTCTGTAGTAGTTGTGTAATTATTAACGTCCATAGTAGTAAACAAAGATTTCGTGAAACTTCACCATTGTGAGAAAATACAAAACCCTTAGTAATAACTAAAAACTTACATTCACAAAGTAAGCAAGATGTGCGACATTAGACGGTATTCTCACTGAAGTGAGAGATTTAGTTGGCTGTAAAATGCTGTTGCTGTTGCTGTTGCTGTAAAATTGAAGGCAACCTGTCATATCATACCATCGATTTTTCTAAATGACTCTGTAATGGCACCTTTGCCAATCCACATGGCATTGGGATGCCCCATAGCTGACCTCCTAAAAGGTTACTGCTAAAAGCTTTGTATCACGTAAGTGCAGCTTGAAGGCGTGGAGTAAACTATGGATAGAAAGGAATTTTACAACGCGAGTCTCCATTTCAATCTCATAAATCGTTATAAAGGAGTGACCAAAAGTCACCTAACCTTAATTTAATAGATCATACCATTGTTTATGTATTGTTTTTTACATTGCATTCATATTTATCAATAATCACAACTTACTTACATATTATTTTGCGTTTTTGAAGAGAATGCATTTGAAAGTTAAAAAAGAATGACATTTATCATGATATAATATAAATGTGTGATGGTTGTGGCCAATTCTGGAACTAACGATCAGGAATGACAAATTGTATGGAACATGTAACAATGGCACTTCACATTTACAACACATGAGATATACAATTACAATTGTATACTCAATTACAGAAATATTATGACCCATCATTCCAAGCTGCATTGTTGTCTCTTTAAACAGTTGCAAAAAGTGATTTTTCAAAAGTTTCATCTGTACACAAATTAACAAAAATTATGTAGGTGTACCGACATCCGTAGTGGAGTGGTTAGCACAGTACAGCTCGCTACAACACCTGGGTTACGGGTTCGAATACCAGGCATGAACTTGGTTGTTCTTTGTGAGTGTTCCTTCATCAATTTCATCTTCATCGTCGCGATTAGCCAAAAGTGACAGAAAAGCGAGCTCCTTAAAAATACCTATATTTCCAGACGCATCTGGAAAGTTTTGATAGACACACACACACTGAAGAAAGTGAATAACAGCAAGTATTTTACATAGAGAGGCCGCATATGGTGTCGCAACATAAGGGCAAGGCGGGAATTTGCCCTTCCCTGGCTTCTTCCTGAATGCAAGATATGGAGCATGCTTATAGCAAATTTGTAGAGATGTACGGTCACGGACAGTTCTGGGTTGAAACGACAGCATTGACTTTCAATAGAAACATTACAACCTAGAACTTTTCGTCACTGTAAGTGTGTACTTCAACAAATTTATGAGGACATTGATGTGGTGATTTTTTCCCCTTACTTTGGACCATAATGTTCGAACTCAACTATTGTACTTTTAGCTCTACCTGAATTGTGACTACCATAATGTTGGTGGTCACATCTAATATTCAAACCGTGGCGGAGTGTTTAGCGTTATGACTCCAGAGGTTCAGGGTTCGAACATGGGTATTCTTTGTGAGTGTCCCTTCATCAATTTCATCATATCATCACTCATATTCATTATCGAAATTAGCTAAAAGTGGCACAAAACTACGTAAAATAATCGAATTAAATTAATCTAACACCATTTCTGTCCCCAACCTCTTCAAACAAATCCTTGGTACGGGTCTGCTTTACCGGCTACAACATGCACTATCGAGAGATCTTTCCTCCCAATGCGACGTGTGAAGACATGGTTAAGTTCAACCATTTCACATGATCGACTTTCACGATCGCGTATGTTCCGGAAACAGCTGTGTTGTGTTACCTTGTTCAAGTGAAGGAAGTGGTAGTACATTAACGAACAGCACAGCAACGGGGAAATTATCAGCAAACTAGTTTCGTGAATTCCAATTACATAGTCAAAAAGGGAAAATTACAGGATGTAGTCGTTTCTGGAACATGTTATTACTAGAGCCCGGATTTGTAAGCGAAATGCATATTCTTTTCCATACTTCTAATGGTAAGGAGAAAGGTTATACTTCGTATTACACACCTTGATGAGCTATTTAACTAAGGTTGAAAGTCCTTATAAATGCTTATTTCTGCAGGAAACGGTTATGCTTGCCTATTTTATGATTTTGGTTTAAAATAGCATATTTTACCCAAATCTGTCATATTTCAATCCTATTTCAATCACACAACGACATTGGGATGACGAGATCAATGCTTCTAAATAGCCGCACGGGAGAAACAGCATCCAAGAAAAGATACAGTACATCCAAAATCATTTTCCAAATTGCCTCGTATTATAACACAGTTAAAAGCTTGAAATAATCCATTACAACATTCACTTTCTCTCATTGATGAAATTTCAGTAACGTTGTCTTCAGAAACTCACGGTGATACTAAAATTGTGTCCGACAAGCTCAGTCAGGTATTACTGAAATATCCCGATTACAAAACACTGTGTCAAATTTATATAATATTTCTGGTGAAGAAACAGACATTGAAGAGGAATTCACCGAAGAAGAACTGTGGTGTTTTTCACATGCACCTGTACGTGGAAAGAACATTTTCACTGTACAAATCATTCTTCACTGACAGACACAGGAGCTTCACACAAGAAAATCTCAGGATGACCTTCCTTACATACTGTAACAGCTTTGGATAAGGCAAGAGATCTAATAAATAAATGTTGTTTTTTTTCAGATTTTCCTCTATTTGTTTATGCTTATTTTGATGCTTATCTTTTTCATTTCTTGTGCTTATTAACTTGCTTATTTTAATATTTGTTTGCTTGCTGAAACGAACGTTTTTGAAGCTGAAATTAGAGTTCTATAACGAAACGCGTTGCGGAAATGCGGTTATGTATTTATGTAACAAAATATCAATTGAAGCTTTCTACTTCACTCTGTGGATCAAAGTGGAATCGAAAGAGGAAAACTCAAACACATTGTTATTAATTTTTAGCATCAGTATGTAATGATTATAATTATTAATTTGCTTCCTAACGGAGAGCTCCAAATTATATGAACATCAAAATTGATTTCTCCAAATATACGCAAATTTATAAACGATACGCACTGAAATGTTCAGGTGTGTTTCACCTACGTCACAAACTGTTGGAGTGTGGCTTCGAGCGGCCATGAGTGAGGCCAGTTTTTGTAAGCATACGGAATCAAACGGGCGGACAGAAGATACTAACACAGGCATTCGTGATTTGAAACAATCGTCCGTATGTAACGAACGCTACTTGGTGGATATTTCTTTGCAAACGACAAATAAAATTTGCCGCAAACATGGCGGCTGTGAGCATCCTAACGTCACATGAAACCCAACTTTCGTGTGCTTCTGTATGGCTAGTAATTAAACTTGGATTTTTTTTTTTTTTTTAAAAAAAAAGGTATACTTTTCCCGTAACAAAAAGCTGAAAACAACAACAGAAAGTGATTTTGTTGCTATGAGCATAATGCTTGACATTTGAAGAAAAGACAGGGTAAAATGTGCTATAAAAATTTAATGATAATACAATATAATTGGTACTATTGATTAGAAAATGAATACAATTCAACTTTGAGATTTGAAAAATATTAAAAGTTAAATAATCATTCCATAATTGTTTTAGTTCTAATGCTTTCTTCTTTCAGTTCACCTTCGAATCTGGTTAAGGCAGATCGTGATAAAATGTGTGTTCCTGCTATGTAATGCAGAATAGTCACTAAATATGTATGTCTAACACGTAAAACGTCCGTAAGCTTATTTACAAAATAAACAGAACTTCAAGTTTTCTTGTTGGTTTGCCTTTCGAATTGTGATCGATTTGATCTGGTTTAACTTTGTGGTTCTTCAATCAATCCCACAAATAACAATAATGCATTGCTTTGAAATGGCAAGTTGGACTAGAGACATCTAGCAGACACCTCTTGAATTACATCCATTCGTCTGGCGAAATCGAAGCTTTCAGTACCATCTAGCGGGGAAATTTGGAACTGTGCGAACTTCAATTGGTCAGATTCATCCTAGTTCAAACTTCCTTCGTTCAAAACTTTGTTACTGCATGATTATGGTTCTTCTAGGGCACCTTGCCACCTTGCTACGTCGGGCTGACCCCCGTCTATCCCAACATAGGTTGAAGATCACCACGCTGAAAGAGGTGACGAGGAAAGTGTGGGAGGGAGACAGACAGCCGGTAGGTAACCCGAGGCCTCAATGTTAGAGCTGTAGCGACATACGACTTACATTAAAAAATATATAATTTCAATTAGTATGTGGAGATAGTGCACTTTTTTCTAACCATTCCAATTGGCATGTCTTTCCTTTCCATTTGTTTATTTTAACATCCGACAAGTCTCACTGAAGTCGAAGAAAATGTTATTCGAACCTTTGATTAGCTTCACTCATTAACTGCTGCGTTGATTGATTGATTAATTTGTTGTTGTTTTACTTCGCTTCTCTACCACCTTTGGCTAATTGCGAAGATGAGGATGAGTGATGGAATTCATGAAGGAACCCTTACAGATAACACCCATTCCTAGGTCAGGATTCGAACCCGAATCCCAGGTGGCGTAGTGCGCTGTGCTAAACACTAAGCCACGTAGGTCGGTATTAACCGTTACATCTAGTCCCATCCCAAACACTAATTTGCGAGTCATCAGACGATCCCAAAGTATGCAGACACGTGCCCAGGATGAAGCCATATCTGATTCGCATCGTCAGAGCCTTTTCGAAGATGATTTAGGGATTTCGCACTGATCTGTATAACAATCAACATACAATGACTAATGCTGCATCCTTTAAAACGCCCATATTTTCGGAAGCCCAGGCGCAAACATTTTAACTACTTTTAACTTCGCTTCACTGGCCAGACCAGATGTTCGTAGGGTAGCCCAAATAGGGCTATACCCAAAACAAAGTGGATTATGAACCAGTTTTTTATCATCAGAATATTTCTGTAGTTGTTGTCAGATTTTTATTGACTGGCGTGTTTTGGTTTATTCTTTACAATTTGTCAAGAGTTTCAAAATCTCAGCTGCAGTTGAGATATTTCACACCAGTAGCTTCAAGCTACATTCCATAACATTCTGAGAAAAACCACCATTTGCCGCCCCTACGCGGCCAAGGCTACTTTCAATATCTGGTCTGGGCAGTGGAGCATGTGGTACTCTTGTGACTGAATTTGCCAAGTTCTAACATATGTACTTGATCAAACATACTAACGTTTAGTATAGTTTTCTTTGAGCCATCCTGTATTATTCCAATACAAATCAGGCAATAAAGCTCAAAATTACATTTTCTACCATAGCAAAAACTGTTTTTAGCTATTTCACTTGTGCAGTGAATACTGGAAAATGACATAAGGCTCTCTTTTTAACGTCAGTCAATGAAAATACGACCTCGGCAACGTAAAACGAGCTTCAATAGTGGCTGTGCGTCAGAGGCGTTACGCGGGTCGATTAGCTTACGTAAAAGGATTGCTTCTAAACATAAATTCACAATGAATTTTAAAATGGCCTCAATTTTTCATCCATCACGTCAGGAATTCAAACAAATCAATAGAAATGCAAGTTAAGTTGTGTGCATAAGGGTGATCATTGCCTTATTTCTCCGAGACTTGTGACGTGTGGCAAACGAGGAATTTGATGAATACGTTGTCCTGGATGTTGTTGTAAGGTAACTTGCTACTAGCATTAGCCAGGAAATTCACGGATCTTTTAATATATGAATCATAGGTATGGCATTGATTTTGGAATATTTCGTTCTTCTACTAGTCAAAGAATTAAACTGGAATAAGTGTATTTTGTATAACCTCTAGACTCTATAGGACTTGTACATACATGAAAGTTATACATGTTATATGTACAAAAGGAATTAACTTCGGAATGCTTTGATCATTCATTTTCTGCCATTCAAAGATACAGTTTGTTTGCTTGTTTTCCATTATTAGCTAATGTGAAATTGACGGTGTTGAAAAATATTTCAAATCTTTGATACTACCACTAATAATAATAATAATAATAATAATAATAATAATAATAATAATAGTTTATTTAAAGAACTGAGAATAGTTTAAAAACTTTGTACAGCACTATGTCACAAAGTAACTCATCATGTTATGCTATACCTCTAAATATAATATTTTAAGGGAAGTCATAATTTAAATCATCGATTACATTTTTTATAAATTCACCACCATTTTTCATGTTTACTAATAATTATGAATTCTTTCTTGTTTTATATTTTGGAACATTATATACTATTGCAGTTATAAAATATTCACTATCAATCCCATTTTACAAAATGTATTGCATCAATATATTAATGTTATATTTCCTTCTTGAGCTCAAGGTTGTTGAATTAAGTATCTCCAACCACTCCATATAATTTAATGATAATATAGGGTGTTTTTTTTAGAGTGATAGAACTTTGAATTGAAATAAAACACATAAAAAAATAAGTTTGAAGCCAATTGTGTTTTCATTTGAAAGATAACTTTCTGACATTTACTTTTTCAAAATAATATCCGGGATATGTCCACCACACTGGATTCGATCAGTCCAATTTTGAACCACTTTTTCAAGTAATTGGGGACGTATGTCGTTAATAACACGAGTTTTGTTGGCTTCCAAAGCGTCAATTGTTGCTGGTTTATCAGCATAAACCAGAGACTTTACATATCACAAAGAAGAAAATCCAGTGGCGTTAGGTCCCATGATCTTGTGAGGCCAATTCACTGACAGCACCGATATACGTTTGGTGAACAGAACATTGATTTTGGAAATATATTTCCACAATTTGTAAACGTTGTTGCGGCGTCAGTCTTTCCATGATCATTTGACAATGCTCACTGATATGAAATGACAAAACAACATGTCATCAAAACAAAACAAATGACAGCTATCCCTATCGAAAGTTCTATCACTCTTAAAAAAAAACACCCTTTATAACTTTTCTTCATTTTCATACAAAGTAACCTAATAAATAATTTTTGAATTGATCCAGTTCTCTCGGTGTGACTATTTGCTGCTACATTCCATAATTCACTTCCATATTCCACTAGTGGACGAAACAAAACTATAAATAGAAATCTAAAAGTTTCCATTCTACTCAAGGATGTCTAATTAAAATATATAAAACCTAAGACCTCTTTAGCTTTTTGGTTTTTACAAATTTCAATTATATGTTCATCAAATACCATTTTATAATCTATGATTATTCCAAGATCCTTATGACTAGAACAAATAGAAATCTTATAAGATTTAATAACATATGGAGAAACAATATTTTTTGGCATACCATTTCTGTCACACCATTGTACTACACTATTAACATCATCCTGTAATTTTAAGACGTCCAATCCATTTTTTATTTCCCTGAATATTTTTAAATCATCGGGATATAAGAGACAGGATGATACTCTAACACTAAATATAAGATCATTAATAAAAATTGCAAATAAAATAGGACGAAGAGAAGATCCTTGTTATCTTTGCCTTAATGGAGGTTGTTTTACAGTACATATATTTTGGCGGTTCAAAGTAACACTTGGTACGAGGCCTATTGTTTTTATTAATTTAACCACAATGGTAAACCTATTTTGATGATGTTTTTGTCGATTTTATACTATTGCAAATCTGTGTTTTTTCACCTCACACTTGGTACGAGTGTCAAAATTTCTTTCGAGTTAAAGTACGTAACACCCACACCCACCTACACCTACACTTACACCCACACAAATTTACTTCCGGTCTACTTCCGGTTTACTTGACAGACACCTGTGGGTTTTTCCAGTTTTTTTAAGTATATAGTTTTACTAAGTATATAGTTTTATTAAGTATATAGTTTTTGATTTGAGCCCCAAAAAATTATATGTAAGTATCAAATCCAAAAATACTAACAGACTAAGTATACACACTAATCGATCAGATTCAGTTTTGATGTATTTATTAATATTTGTTCGTTTGCAAATATTTATTTGCTATTTATTTATTTTACCCTGATTTCAGCTAATTTTCTAAGGGGGGAAAGATTCAAAATATCTAATTTTTACTATTTTTATAGTATAAAAAATTATTATGTTTTTTATCAAAGCTCACTCATAGGGGACAAAATTTACTTTTGAGCCTATGTTAGTATATTTTAAGCATACATTTACAATTATTACATTTTTAAGAGAAATAGATATATTGATCGTGATTTTGAGTTATTTTACAATGCTGTACAGTGCTGCGTATATAATTATTTCTCAAATGTGTGTATTCTGATTAAGTTTTATGTTTGAAAATGTGTAGAAATGTTGCAGGAATTCTCATGTAACCTGTTTTTTTTTTTTGTTTTTTTTTTTTGCTCAGACAAAAATGAATAGTTTTGTCACGAGAATTATTTGCATTCCTGAGTGTATGTGTGAAGATTGACGTACTTACGGGAGCGTGTGAATATTGAGGCATTGACCTGTTAAGATGGAAATGAATCTATACCGCGTTTGTTACAACCTGTCCCGGTTCCCGCGCTAGCTGGTCGCTGGCTTTTCTCCGTGCTGGTGAAAGTCAAAGCCAGCCAGCCAATTAAAATACGCAACGTCTTAACAGTGTCTACGTAAGCGCCTCTCTTCTGGCTTCCATTCGCTCCTCGCTGCCCAGCAGACGATTTTTTCCTTGTTTCTCATTGGCACCGAAACTGTCGAGCGATCGCTAACGCAGGAAACGGGACAGGTTCTAACAAACGCGGTATAAGTAAGGTGATAGGTTTTCGTAGTGCTGTTTTTTCTATATATTTTTTAAAAAAAAAACTTTTCCTTAACCAGTAATTTTAACTAAATTGAATACTAACAAAAATATTGGCAAGAATTCTCATGTAACCTAGTTGTTTTTACTCATACAAATCAATAGTTTTGCATTCCAAACATTCCCCGAGTGTGTGTGTAGATGTGACGTCGACCTGTTAAGAATGTCACGTCGATAATACGTACTAGCTTGGAATGTCATGACCTTCTCTTTTATCTATAAAAAAAGAGAGAGAGAGGGTCATGTAACTTGCTTGGCTAAGAGGAATTTCCTGAGAATTCTTTCCATTCTAAACATTCCTGTGTGTGTGAGTGTGTGTGTTTGTGTAGAGATTGATGCGCTTATGTATGTGTGTAAACATTAAGGCATTGACCTGTTAAGAATGTTACATCAATAATACTGTCTCGGGAATGTGTGCTGATTTGTTGGCTAAGGGGAATTTCACGATTACTTGTTTTGTTACGATAATTCTTTGCATTCCAAACATTCCGAACTGTAGAGATTGATGTACTTACAGCTATGTGTGGGCATTAACCTGTTAAGAATGTAACATCAATAATACTGGCTCGGGAATGTCATGACCCCTCCCCACTGTGACGAAGTTACGTGAATTGGTGTCTGCATGTGTAGTACTACGTTCTGGAGTGGTGTAGTGTGTGGTGTATGGTTACATGGTGTGTGCTAACTAATCAAAATGAATGTTTAAAGCAGAGGCAATTGTTGATTTTTTTTAACTTGAATACAGCTATTCGTCTATTTGGTTGAACACAGTTCTACTGCACTTGCCTGGCGCTGGGATACACCTGCACTCCACCATATGTCTAAAAGTGTAGCGAACTAGATGAGGGCTAATAATTTCTTAATTACAATTATTTTTTCAAAGAAGGTGATTTGAGTTTGTGGATGCTTTTAGAGTTCTAACACAAACACAGAGAGTAAACTTATTTTTGTAGTGTTTAATTGATTAAATTGCTTTATTCTACTTCACTTTTTTGGCCCTTGCTGCGACTGTTGTACATTTAAAGAAGGTAGGGAACATCTTTCTAAGAGGTAGGGATATAATTGATCGAGATAGAGATTGTGTGAAAAGAGAAAATGTGTAAGCAGAGGATAAGGAAAATTTTACATTTTGACTTTCTTATTGTGATAGAACAAGGAGATAAACGGATTAACTTTTGCAGGTGACCAAATCTCATGAAATATTGATAAAAGATACGCTTTCTATTAAAAATGTAATTACTTATAAACATGGAATGCGTGATATTCTCTAAAAACTTAACTCCCTCTTCCCTCTCTTCAAGAATTCGAATCCTGTTAAAACAAACAAAAAAAACATCAACACGGACAACAAACATGCATCACAAGAAATAATATCATATGAACTAACGATTATTCTTTTAACAAACCTATTTCTCTTAATTGAAAAATTCTAAATTTAATATCTAATGAAAACACATGATAACAACTGATTTGAACCAGTTTCTAAATTCAAATACTTAGGAGTAATATTAACAAATGAAAATTATATTAAAGAGGAAATAAAATAAAAAGTAGGCTTAATTCAGGAAATGTATGTTACTTCTCTCTACGAAACTAAAATTGAAAATATACAAAACAGTAATTTTGCTTGTAGTATTATATGGATGTGAAACTTGGTCTATTATATTGAAAGAGGAGCATAAATTGAGAGTATTTGAAAATATGATTGTTATGAAAATATTTCGACCTAAAAGAGATGAGTGGAGAAGTTTACATAATTTAGAGCTACATAATTTATATTAATGTCCAGATATTATTAGAATAATTAAATCAAGAAGTATTAGGTGGTCAGGCCGTGTGGCACGAATGGGAGAGGAAAGGGGAGTTTACAGGATTCTTGTTGGGAAACCTGATGGTAAGAGACCTATACGAAAGCCAAGACGAAGATGCAAGGACAACATTGAGATGGACCTAAAGGAAATCGGTAGGGATGGAAAAAGAGTATATAGACCTTTCTCAAGATAGGGATAGATGGAAGGCCTGTATTGCTGCAGCTACGAACCTTTGGGTTTAAGAAGGCTAGAGAGTTAGTTAGTTAGTTATGAAAGCACATGCCACTATAAAAAAAATACAATCCCTGGCATAGAATGAACTTTTAAAAAATGAAATTTATTTCCACATAATGAACCTCAACCTATACAATTGTACATCTTTTTTTTAATCTGCAGTATTTAAATTAAACAGACTTAAATAAGAATTGAGAGTACGTACATAATAGAATAGAATCAACAGTTAAATCATGTATAAACCAAGAAAAAAGTAAGCAATGGTTCGCATAACCTAATAGAAATAGATTTAGGTGGTTAAATAACAGCATGTTTAGAAGTAACAAAAAAAAGAGATTACTTGAAAAGTAAAATTAACGCAATTGAAATAAAAGTATCAGAGGTGCAAATGAATTTAGAAAGCGGTGGCAATCTAAAGTAAACTTGATGAAAAATGGCTGACTATTTTAAATAGATGAAAGAATTGTTTTAATGACTTTATAAATGTTCATGTAGGAGATAAATCAGAAATAAATGAAGCAGAACTTATAGTTCCAGAAACTAACTTAATTGAAGTTAAAGATGCTAAAAAGATAAATTATTCGAATTTGGAATACCTAAGAATCTTGTTAATATGTCTGACACATGTACAATTTATGATGGATTAAAAAAGAATATGCATTATCTCCATTGCTTTTTTAATTGTGCTTTAGAAATATGCTGTTAGGAAGGTAAAAGAAACTAACGAATTACTGTGACTCAACTGTTAGCATATGCCGATGATGTAAATACAATTAAGAATAATGCTAAAAAAAAATTTAAAAGCAAGTAAGAAAGGTAGTAAAGAGGAAAGTACAGGCCGAAACTAACTTGTTTGATCCAGTTTCCAAATTTAAATAATACTTACAAATGAAAATGATATTAAAGAGGAAATGAAAAAAAGAAGGCTTAATGCATGTTATTTTTCTCTCTCTTCTCGTTTAATATCTAAGAAACTAAAAGTTAAAATATACAATAACAGTAATTTTGCCTGTGGATGCGAAAACTTGATCCCTTGCATTGACATTGAGAGTATTTCAAAATAAGATTCTAAGGAAAATATTTTAGCCTTAAAGGGATGAAGAAACAAGTGAATGGAGAAGGTTACATAATTTAGAAGTACATAATTTATGTTAATTTCCAAGTATCATTAGATTGATGATTAAATCACGAATACTTAGGTGGGCACGAATAAGAAAGGAATAAAGGAGATTTTACAGGAATCTTGTTGGGAAACCTGATGGTAAAGGACCAAAACGAAGATGGAGATGGACCTAAAAGAAATATGTAAAGATGGAATAGAATACATATAAATTTTGCTCAGGGTAAGGACAAATTGAACTGTAACCATGAATTTTTGAATTCAAGAAGGCTAGAGAGCGAAGATGAGTATGACTGTATGTTCCGTCGTTTCTATATAAACGTTTCAACGTTACATTGAACGAACGATGGAACGTGCTGTCATCCTCATCTTCGCGATTAGGTTTGTTAAAAAAATAATCGTTAGTTCATATGATATCATTTCTTGTGATGCATGTTTGTTGTCCGTGTTGATGTTTTTTTGTTTGTTTTAACAGGATTCGAATTCTTGAAGGGAGGGAAGAGGGAGTTAAGTTTTTAGAGAATATCACGCATTCCATGTTTATAAGTAATTACATTTTTAATAGAAAGCGTATCTTTTATCAATATTTCATGAGATTTGGTCACCTGCAAAAGTTAATCCGTTTATCTCCTTGTTCTATCACAATAAGAAAGTCAAAATGTAAAATTTTCCTTATCCTCTGCTTACACATTTTCTCTTTTCACACAATCTCTATCTCGATCAATTATATCCCTACCTCTTAGAAAGATGTTCCCTACCTTCTTTAAATGTACAACAGTCGCAGCAAGGGCCAAAAAAGTGAAGTAGAATAAAGCAATTTAATCAATTAAACACTACAAAAATAAGTTTACTCTCTGTGTTTGTGTTAGAACTCTAAAAGCATCCATAAACTCAAATCACCTTCTTTGAAAAAATAATTGCAATTAAGAAATTATTAGCCCTCATCTAGTTCGCTACACTTTTAGACATATGGTGGAGTGCAGGTGTATCCCAGCGCCAGGCAAGTGCAGTAGAACTGTGTTCAACCAAATAGACGAATAGCTGTATTCAAGTTAAAAAAAATCAACAATTGCCTCTGCTTTAAACATTCATTTTGATTAGTTAGCACACACCATGTAACCATACACCACACACTACACCACTCCAGAACGTAGTACTACACATGCAGACACCAATTCACGTAACTTCGTCACAGTGGGGAGGGGTCATGACATTCCCGAGCCAGTATTATTGATGTTACATTCTTAACAGGTTAATGCCCACACATAGCTGTAAGTACATCAATCTCTACAGTTCGGAATGTTTGGAATGCAAAGAATTATCGTAACAAAACAAGTAATCGTGAAATTCCCCTTAGCCAACAAATCAGCACACATTCCCGAGACAGTATTATTGATGTAACATTCTTAACAGGTCAATGCCTTAATGTTTACACACATACATAAGCGCATCAATCTCTACACAAACACACACACTCACACACACAGGAATGTTTAGAATGGAAAGAATTCTCATGAAATTCCTCTTAGCCAAGCAAGTTACATGACCCTCTCTCTCTCTTTTTTTATAGATAAAAGAGAAGGTCATGACATTCCAAGCTAGTACGTATTATCGACGTGACATTCTTAACAGGTCGACGTCACATCTACACACACACTCGGGGAATGTTTGGAATGCAAAACTATTGATTTGTATGAGTAAAAACAACTAGGTTACATGAGAATTCTTGCCAATATTTTTGTTAGTATTCAATTTAGTTAAAATTACTGGTTAAGGAAAAGTTTTTTTTTAACAAAATATAGAAAAAACAGCACTACGAAAACCTATCACCTTACTTATACCGCGTTTGTTAGAACCTGTCCCGTTTCCCGCGTTAGCGATCGCTCGACAGTTTCGGTGCCAATGAGAAACAAGGAAAAAATCGTCTGCTGGGCAGCGAGGAGCGAATGGAAGCCAGAAGAGAGGCGCTTACGTAGACACTGTTAAGACGTTGCGTATTTTAATTGGCTGGCTGGCTTTGACTTTCACCAGCACGGAGAAAAGCCAGCGACCAGCTAGCGCGGGAACCGGGACAGGTTGTAACAAACGCGGTATAGATTCATTTCCTTCTTAACAGGTCAATGCCTCAATATTCACACGCTCCCGTAAGTACGTCAATCTTCACACATACACTCAGGAATGCAAATAATTCTCGTGACAAAACTATTCATTTTTGTCTGAGCAAAAAAAAAAAACAAAAAAAAACAGGTTACATGAGAATTCCTGCAACATTTCTACACATTTTCAAACATAAAACTTAATCAGAATACACACATTTGAGAAATAATTATATACGCAGCACTGTACAGCATTGTAAAATAACTCAAAGTCACTATCAATATATCTATTTCTCTTAAAAATGTAATAATTGTAAATATATGCTTAAAATATACTAATATAGGCTCAAAAGTAAATTTTATCCCCTATGAGTGAGCTTTGATAAAAAACATAATTATTTTTTATACTATAAAAATAGTAAAAATTAGATTTTTTGAATCTTTCGCCCTTAGAAAATTAGCTGAAATCAGGGTAAAATAAATAAATAGCAAATAAATGTTTGCAAACGAACCAATATTAATAAATACATCAAAACTCAATCTGATCGATTAGTGTGTATACTTAGTCTTTTACTATTTTTGGATTTGATACTTACATATAATTTTTTGGGGCTCAAATCAAAAACTATATACTTAATAAAACTATATACTTAGTAAAACTATATACTTAAAAAAACTGGAAAAACCCACAGGTGTCTGTCAAGTAAACCAGAAGTAAGCCGGAAGTAGACCGGAAGTAAATTTGTGTGGGTGCAAGTGTAGGTGTAGGTGGGTGTAGGTGTTACGTACTTTAACTCGAAAGAAATTATGACACTCGTACCAAGTGTGAGGTGAAAAAACACAGATTTGCAATAGTATAAAATCGACAAAAACATCATCAAAATAGGTTTACCATTGTGGTTAAATTAATAAAAACGTTCCAAGTGTTACTTTGAACCGCCAAAATATATGTACTTTTTACCTATCTTTACTGTAAACGTACTATTCATTAAATAAATCTGAAGCCATTTCAAAAATTTTTGGGAAATTCCCAATACATCAAGTTTACAAAGTAGCAATTTATGATTAACTGAATCAAACGCTTTAGCCAGGTCTATACCGGTAAAAACAATATCAGTTTGAGACTTTTTTATAAGAGTTGTTTTTATAGTCAATTATTAAATAAAATGTTTGTAACCGTAGATCTACCTTTCATGAACCCATGCTGATTTATATGTATATAATGTTTAAGCGAGAAACCAATTTAGTCGGCAATTATATGTTCAAAAATGTTAGCTATTGCATTTAGAATGGTTATTGGTCTATAATTTTCAATATTACTTAAATCTCCATCTTTGATTTTAATGACTGGAACTATATAAACATCTTTCCAAATTTTAGGAAAACAACCACTTTGAAGAGATTTATTATAAAAGATTGACAATAATGGTACCAAAACTCCTTCATTACCCTTCAAAATAAAATTGTTTCTTTTGATTCATAAACTGATTTCTTACCTCTCTCCTTAAAGTATTATAAATAACATAACATTTAAATTCACCTGTTTGTTTATATTTATCATGAACTTTTCTCTTTCTTTGTTCATCATTACAATGAGTTTTTTTTAGTTACCTTAGGTAATCTAACAGTAACTGGTTCATTTTTAAAGGTATATTCTTCTCTAATATAAATTGTACAGCTTTGTTAAAATTCATTCTAGATTCATTTATATCATCTTCAATTAAAAACAAATTCGAAAACATAAAAAAAATCATTTTAACATAACAGACAGTGCATGTAATATTTCTAGTATTCCAATCAATACCACCTACGTTAAAATCCCATATTAAAAAAACATTAATGTATTTCATTAATATTTCCTGTAAAACCCAATCTAAATATTTATTGAACTCATTTATATTAAGGGGTCTCCCCGATGGCGCAGAGGTAGCGTCGTCGTCTTGTAATCAAGGTGTCCTGGGTTCGATACCCGGTAGAGGCTCATAGTGGTTCGGATCCCACTTTAAACTGTAGGTCCAGTCCCGATTAGTCTTATTGTGTATAAAGTGTACTTAAAATACCAAATCAACCAACCAACCAATCATTTATATTAAGATCTGGTGGAAAATAATGAAGCCCAAATAGTATAGGATCTGATCTATGATTTAGCAACTTTTTTCAAATAACATCATTATTTGGGAAAGGAACTTCAATTGTCAAAAAATCAACTATGTCCTTTACCAATAAGGCACAACCACCACAACTTTTTATATTACTTAGAAGCAAGTTTCTATCTTTTCTAATCACTCTATAACTAGGATCCAGGCGGGTAAAATAATCTCTGTCTTTCTTACACCAGCTTTCAGTTATAAGTACTAACCAGATTATTAATATTATCTATAAATATATCAAATTTTGATTTTGTGTTTAATCCTCTTACATTTTGATAATAACAATCCAATATTATCACTTAAAGATATTATATTCTCTCTTTGTTGAATTAGTCATTCAGATACATTATTATCACGGTTTACTACGTTATTAGTAATATTGTCTGTATTGCTCTCAATTACATTATCATTTTTTGAACTTAATTGCGAAATTAATATACCTTCAGGCCACACTTTCGGATTAAATAATATATCGAAGCCCTCTATTGTAACTGATATGTGAAAGGAAACATAAGTGTTAGCCTATATCTTGTTTTCAGCCCTGTACAAACTGCCTTCTTCACTTTGGTAGTTTCTACGAAATAATCTTGAATTTCTGCATAATAATAATAATAATAAATTCTACATTCGTATCAAATGCTACTTTTTCAACATTCGTTAAAACTATTAAATCAATAATAATAATAATTGGTACGTTTATCTTGGTACTTGCCCCTAGACAAAAAATCGTGGTTGCACCTCTGCCTTGGGTTGCTTTCTTGCAGGTTAACGAGGCTCTGGTGCTCGACCAACAACCAGGGTAACCCTCTGTGAGGCTTGTGTTGTGTGTTTGTTATTTTCCTTTTGCCAACTTCATCTCATCACCATTCATAATTATTTTCTCGATTATGCCAAACTAGGAGAAAACCGAAGTAAAATAATACAAATTAATAAAGAAAGGTAAAAATAACGGAAAGAGAGAGCCTGATAAAAAGAAGGGAACCGAGGAAAAAATATAACCAGGAAAACAGGGAACAGCATGAAACTTATATGTTTTAAATATGGTCACACAATGTGATTCACTTGAAATTCTATTGTTTAAAAATTGGCAATTTACACAAATGATTTTAATAAACTCGATTACGGTAATTAATTTTTTTGTGGATTTTTTTCAGGATTTGCCGTAGAAGAAGACACCGAAAACGCTTGGCCAAGAAAATGGTATAAGTATCCCAATGAAATGCTGATTTAACGGGCAGATTCAACAGAAAAGTTATTTTAGTATTGTACAGTGAAGCACCAAATTGATTAAATGAGAAAATAAATTTTGTATAAAATGTTAATTGCATAGTACCTGGAACATACTTTCCAATTTTATTAAAGAAACGAATTGGTCATTTAGAGCAATGGCCCCTAAAGAAACTATCGTCTTAGAAGTTCGACGCAGAATACAAATAACGAGACACAGTGAGCTGCCATCAACAGACAGAAGGCGCCTCCTACATCCTGCACAGTGAAAGGACGGAGATCGCCAGAATTATCTTCCTTGTAACTCAGTGGTAGCAGATAACTCTTCGGTCGGTTAGAGAGTATATCACTTTCAATCTTAGCAACAACTCCAGAGTTTCTTAAACGAGTTAGAAATACATTAAAAGTATGCAACAACGTTGATCCTTTATGAAACAGGAAACCATTTTGGAAGTTAATCACGCTTTCCTTCATGAAGTGAAGCTTGCTTAGACTTTCGCTATCAAGGAAGTCCACATTGCTTAACTGCCCAGATGGAAGCTTCTCTGCGATAATTGCCACCTCTTCGTTTCTAGCTAGTCTGTTTATCTCATCAGAGCCTTCGAAGAGAAAGTATCTTTTCGATATAGAGCATAGTAATGTTTCGTTTAAATCGTTAAGTAGATCTATCCATACTACATCGTTTGTTCCCCACTGTAGTCCAGAATGGGCAAATTCAATGACTGTGTTTATAGGATTTTCATATGTTGGAGCAGTGAGGTGTGATGTGAGATTGCAATTGTAGGCAGTGATGAGTAGTGTTGAAGTAAACAACAGCCAGACTATCAGGTGCTTCAGAGCAGGACTTTTCGTGTCTGAAACTCCAATACCAAGAACGATTTTGAATGAATCGAGAAGAGAATGCGAGTAGCTTGAATACATATCTCCACTCTCTCGTAATAAACAACGTTGCAGTAAAGAAAAACAGCGTAAGAGAAAAGATGAAAGGAATATAAAAGCTATAATAGATAACCAGGCAAAGAGTTTGAATGGAGAGAATATTGACCATAAAGTAACCAGTCTTTTTGGTTTGGGAGTTAGAAAACTCACTCCAGATTGAATGTAATAGTTGCTGATGTCAAAAAATTTCATTTTAGATTCACTTATGAACCCTCCAGGAATAGTCGCTTGATATTTGCCACTTTTAATCAATCCAAAGAAAGTTAGAGATGAAGCATTGTCAGTGGGTTCTCCAAAATCACCATCGATCATTTCAAATTTCCATGTAAAGTTGTGTTTTCTCGAGAACTCGATTAGAATCCTGTAGTCGATTCCATCGTAACCTAAGTCAGTAATAAATGAGAATGGGTCGTAAAGAAATATAAGCATTTTCATCATTATTCCATTCAAGTCCAACACTTTGTTCTCCTTCACAACTCTCATCCAATTATCACTTCTAACCTCACCAATCACTTCAAACTCCTTCCGAATCAAATAATCTCCTGGCAAATTTGTAAATATTTTATATTTGTCAGGATCTGGTGTTGGAGCTATAATATAGAACTCTGAAAACACTAACTTCCATGTGGAACTCAAAGAGTGTAAAATTAAGTCAGCTTCTTCACACATAACCACGTATATAATTAGATTACACATAACGAAATCCGTGGCACTTTCATGTACAGAAATGAATGTTTCAGAGATATTTCTGCTATCAACTATCAATGTGCAGCAATCTTGGCTCGCTGCTTGCAGAAGAGATTCCATTGGTTCAATTTCCATGTCATAGGCTATTTGTACGTATTCTTCATCGTGACCTTTGTTCTCTCCAACAGGTAGACAATTATGAACTCTACTTAGCATTATGCACTTGCCGGCCTTAACATGTTGGTAAATTAATGCTCTTGGAGATTCCTCGAACTGATCAACTTTGACGTATTGCAAGGAACATTCTAGGGCTTCTAGAACACAACAAACAACGGCACAGAACAGCTTACTCTTCATAGTTGAATATGAAAATCTGAAAGACGAGAACATAAACTGTAGTCCTTAACTTTTGTATTCCTAACTTTCATAAAATGTACATATTCGCAGCCATATTCGAGACAAGTTATATCACAGAATCACGGTTCCTTGGATCGTACCCTTTATGAAATAGGAATATATGCATCTGTGCTATGAGGAGTAACGAGTCTAGCAGTGATAGATAAATCAATCTCACATCTAATTCGCTTTATTGTCGAAATCACAGTTCATATGTTTCTCTCTTTTGCACGCACTTCTCACCACTCGACACGATCAGCAAGCAGGCTGGAAGGATCTACTCTAGCAGTCTCTTCGACTGTCTAATAGGTTTCAGATAGAGACAGCCACCGAAAGGATTTCTACTTCTACTTCCCCACCCCTCGCCCCAACCTGTAGGTCACTGCAATGGTTCAAAGGTTGTGGTTTCAGGCGTTCGTCTATCCACATATGGACTGATACAGGATTGATTTCCCTTCATTCCCTTTCATTTTGTCCGAGGAACTCAGGAGAGTAATCACAATATATAAACAGCAAATTTTGCACGTTGTATTTATATATAACAGCACGATACACTCATATGGCTTCAAAACGTTTGCTCTATGAAATGGAAAAGTACATATTTGTGTGCGGACAAATTACTGGAAATATTTTTTCCAGTAAGCACTGACTGTAATTTTAACAAGTGAAAACCAAACAAAAATCCTCTCTGTGTTTAGTCTTGGAAATATTGTCTTTAAATATACTAATATTTTGGCCGCAAATGCAAGAATTTATCACTATATTCTGATAAGCAGAACAGTCTTAGAATGTGTATATGTGGAGTTGAGGGAGGGTGTTTTGTACTTTGGGTGAAATAATAGTGTAAAACTGTTCAAGGGGCAAGTGACACGAAACTTCTTATCAGTTATCTCGCTGTTCTAATTTGATTTTTTTTTTCATTTCACGTTACTCTTCAGTTTTCGATCTTTAATCTCGACAATGAAAGTGGCTAAGGAACTCATGGAAGTGACGAGGGACAGTCATACATAAACAAAGGTTCATGCTGTACTCGGAATTTGAACTCAAGATCTTTTTGCACGTATTTATAGATTTTAAATAGCGCTTTCTTGACATGTTTTGCGTGCATAGGCGCAACCAGAAAACTTTTATGGCGGTCAGGCTGCTGAGAAAGTATTTTGAATGTCATTATCGTTAGGAAAATGGAGCAAAATTATTATACTTATTTCTTTCAAGAAATTGAGTTCGAAGGGGGGTTCTGACACCCGCAGCTCCCCTTCTGTTTATTTTTACACAGTTTATTGAATCCTATTTTCGCCGGGTGGTCTGAGAGACGTGCCATAGTAGTTAAGTGTGTTGTTTGTTTCATGTCCTTCAATGGATATTAATCATTTTCAATTTCAGCAAATTACTTTGACCTACCTCTCTCTTGATAACACAAAAATGTAGACATTTTAAGAATTTGGACTTTAAAAGAAAATTAAGGAGCCATTGTTGCAATATTTGACTGATTTTCGTCCTTTTTGGTTTGTTTTCTTATTTGATTTATTTTACTTCGCTTTTTGTGCCGCTTTTGGCTAATTTGTGAAGATGGGGATGAGTGACGACATGATAAAATTGATGAATGGACACTCACAACCATGTCCAGGCCAGGATTCGAACCCGGGACTCCCTCTGTCCCATAATTATTGTCCGGTACACCTTTGGTTGTTGTCTCATAATAATTGCCTAATATTCAAACTGTGACATTGGTGTATACAGAAGAAGAACATAAAACAAGGGAATGAGTCATACAACTTTTCTACTGAAGGATCAGTACAAATTGTGCTTTCCATCTGCCTCTTCGTCTGTCATTTTTGTACTACCATTTTGGCATACCGGACTATAATTATGGGACAGAGGGAGTAGATCAGAGTTCAAAATCAAAACAGCGATCTGACAGACCACTCTGTAGTAGTTGTATAATTATCAACGTCCAAAGATTTTGTGAAACTTCGCCATTGTGAGCAAATACAAAACCCTTAGTAATAACTAAAAACTTACATTCACAAAATAAGCAAGATGTGCGACATTAGTCGGTATTCCTACTGAAGTGAGAGATTGAGTTGGCTGCAAAATGCATTCGTCCAATTGGAGGCAACCTATCATATCATATCATTGATTTTTCTAAATGACTCTAATGGCCCATTTGTCGATCCACATGGGAGTGGCGTGCCACATGGCTGAACTCTCTAAAGGTTTCTGCTAAAAGCGTTTATCACGTAAGTGCGGCATGAAGGCGTGGAGTAAACTATGGATGGAAAGGAATTTTGCATCGCGTGTCTTATTTCAATCTCATAAATCGTTACAATGGAGTGATCCAAAAGTCACCGAACCTTAATTTAATAGATCATACCATTGTTTATGTATTGTTTTTTACGTTGCATTCATCTTTATCATTAATCACAACTGACTTACTTATTATTTTGCGTTTTTGAAGAGAATGCATTTGAAAGTTAAAAAAGAATGACATTTATCATGATATAATAATAATAATAATCCTTTGCGCAACAGCCCTGAAGAGCCTTGGCTTACCTACCAACTGCCGGTCTCCCTCCCACGCTTTCCTTCGTCACCTCTAAGCGTGGAGATCTGCAACCAGTATTAGGATAGTCGGGGGGTCAGCCCGACGTATCCCCAGCCGTTATAGTAGGTTTCCGGGACCGGATTACGCTTACTCATTCAAAGCTCCCCAATTTCCTCACGATGGTGCGTTACCACCGGCCCTATACGTAGGTCGAATATATAATATAAATGTGTGATTGTTGTGGCCAATTCTGGAACAAACGATCAGGAATGACAAATTGTATGGAACATGTAACAATGGCACTTCACATTTACAACACATGAGATATACAATTACAATTGTATACTCAATTACAGAAATATTATGACCCATCATTCCTAGCTGCATTGTTGTCTCCTTAAACAGTTGCAAAAAGTGTTTTTTCAAAAGTTTCATCTGTACACAAATTAACAAAAATTCTGTAGGTATACCGACATCCGTAGTGGAGTGGTTAGCACAGTACAGCTCGCTACAACACCTGGGTTACGGGTTCGAATACCAGGCCTGGACATGGTTGTTCTTTATGACTGTTCCTTCATCAATTTCATCTTCATCGTCGCGATTAGCCAAAAGTGACAGAAAAGCGAGCTCCTTAAAAATACCTATATTTCCAGACGCATCTGGAAAGATTTGATAGACACACACACACTGAAGAAATTGAATAACAGCAAGTATTTTACATAGAGAGGCCGCATATGGTGTCGCAACATACGGGCAAGGTGGGCATTTACCCTTTCCTGGCTTTTTCCTGAATGCAAGATATGGAGCATGCCATTGATGTGGTGATTTTTTCACGTTACTTTGGACCATAATGTTTGAACTCAACTATTGTACTTTTAGCTCTACCTGAAATACTACCATAATGTTGGTGGTCACATCAAATATTCAAACCATGGCGGAGTGTTTAGTGTTATGACTCCAGAGGTTCAGGGTTCGAATCCAGGCATGAACATGGGTATTCTTTGTGAGTGTTCCTTCATCAATTTCATCATATCATCAATCATCTTCATTATCGCTAGAAGTGGCACAAAACTACGTAAAATAACCCAATTCAATTAATCCAACAGCATTTCTGTCCCCAAACAAATTCTGGGTACGGGTCTGCTTTACCGGCTACAACATGCTCTATCGAGAGATCTTTCCTCACAGTGCGACGTGTGAAGCTTTGATAACACCACTCCCTAAGACGACCCGACCAACTAATGTAAACGACCTTCGACCTATTAGTGTTCTGCCTGTGTGTGTTCAAAACTACTAGAAAAAGTAATCTATAAACAGACATTTAGCTTCATTGCCCAAAACAATATTCTTCCACCCTCACAGTCAGGATTTCGGCCGGCACACAGCACTGCTACGGCTTTGCTGAAAGTCACAAATGACGTCCTCCAGGCTATGGATAAGAAATTTCTCACTGCATTAATATTATTGGACCTGTCCAAAGCATTTGATACGGTACAACATAAATTACTGCTCAGTAAACTGAAATATTACAGTTTTCACAATCTACGCTAAACTGGTATTTTTCATATCTAAGTAACCGAAATCAACGTGTAAAACTGTCGCCTACTTTATTATCTAATAATTTATATATTTCATCTGTGTTCCACAAGGATCTATACTAGGTCCCTTATAGTTTACGATTTATATTACAGACTTACCCTCAGTTGTCAAATACTGTAACGTACATTCATATTCTGATGACACTCAACTAACCAAATCATTCAATCCAACAGAAATTGCCATAAGTATTGAATACATAAGTAATGATTTGGGTGCGATAAAAACATGGTGTGATGCAAATGGCCTTAAAATTAATGCTAATAAGTCATGTTATACATTTATTGGAACTCGAAATGCTATTGGTTCGGTCGAGCACACTAATACAACAATTAAAATAAATGATGATGTCATACCTAGAGCTCAAGTAGTTAAAAGTCTTGGACTGATATTTGACACTCGTCTATCATGGAATGAGCATATTAGCCGCCAAATCAATAAATCATTTGGAACACTTAGATTCTTGTTTAAATTTAACAAACTATTATCTTCAGAAATCAATTAACGATTAGTTGAAACACTTATATATTCATTTCTCGACTATAGTGACGTAGTATACTCTGGTAGAATAAATAAAACTTTACAAGCAAAGATTCAGAAATGCCAAAATGCGTGCATGCGGTTCATATTTTGCATCCCGAGACGTGAACATATTTTACCTTCCATAAATAATAAGAATATCCTCAATATGTACCGTAGGTGGCTACTGCATACATATTACATCTGGCAAGCCGTCGTATCTGGCAGACATGTTGATCCCTCGCACCAGTGTTCACAGCCACCATACAAGAAATACTTTCAAATTTAACCTTCCACTCTGCAACACACAGGCATATCAGTCGTCGTTTTCATATTTTGCTGCAAAAATTTGGAGTGCCCTACCTAAGACCATGTCGAGCATATCTAAAATAGAATCTTTCCGAAATGAAGTAAAGAATTTTCTTTTGGCAGAGCAGAGATTGTGTTCAAATACTATGATGTAACTTGTATGTTTATGTTATGTATTTTGTCTACATGTTTTTATTTTTAATTTATTTTTTATTCATTTTAAATTATTTTTATGTAGTTGTCTTTTCACAATTTTTGTATCATTTTATTCATACATTTATTACAATTACTTTATCAATAGATTTTGTAACTAAATCATACAGTTTATTATACACTGTATTAATACTGTAATAACATAAGAAATGTAAATTTAAATGTAATCGATGACACGGGTTAAGTGGCAGAACAGCCTCAGGCTGAACCTCGCCCACGCAAATAAAGAATTTGAATAAATTTGAATAAAGACATGGTTACGTTCAACCATTTCACATGATCGACTTTCAGGATCGCTTATGTTCCTGGAACAGCTGTGTTGTGTCGCCTTGTTCAAGTGAAGGAAGTGGTAATTTGTTTGCTGAAACGAATGTTTTTGAAGCTGAAATTAGAGTACTATACCTGAAACGCGTTGCGGAAATCAGTATGTAATTATTATAATTATTAATTTGCTTCCTCACAGAGAGCTCCAAATTATATGAACATCAAAATTGATTTATCCAAATTTACGCAAATTTATTAACGATATGCACTGAAATGTACAGGTGTGTTTCATCTACGTCACAAACTGTTGAATTGTGGCTTCGAGCGGCCATGAGTGAGGCCAGTTTTTGTAAGCATACGGAATCAAACGGGCGGACAGAAGATACTAACACAGGCATTCGTGATTTGAAACAATCGTCCGTATGTAACGAACGCTACTTGGTGGATATTTCTTTGCAAACGACAAATAAAATTTGCCGCAAACATGGCGGCTGTGAGCATCCTAACGTCACATGAAACCCAACTTTCGTGTGCTTCTGTATGGCTAGTAATTAAACCTGGATTTTTTTAAAAAAAAGGTATACTTTTCCCCTAACAAAAAGCTGAAAACAACAACAGAAAGTGATAGTTGTTGCTATGAGCATAATGCTTGATATTTGAAGAGAAGACAGTTTAAAATGTGCTATAAAAAATTCAATGATAATACAATATAATTGGTACTATTGATTAGAAAATGAATACAATTCAACTTCGAGATTTAAAAAATATTAAAAGTTAAATAATAATTCCATAATTGTTTTAGTTCTAATGCTTACTTCTTTCAGAGTTCACCTTCGAATCTGGTTAAGGTACATGTAGATCGTAATAAAATGTGTGTTCCTGCTATGTAATGCAGAATAGTCACTAAATATGTATGTCTAACACGTAAAACGTCCGTAAGCTTATTTACAAAATAAACGAAACTTCAAGTTGGCTTGTTTTTGTTCGTGTTATTGTTGGTTTGCCTTTTGAATTGTGATCGATTTGATCTGGTTTATCTTTGTGGTTCTTCAATCAATCTCACAAATAACAATAATGCATTGCTTTGAAATGGCAAGTTGGACAAGAGGCATCTAGCAGACACCTCATGAATTACATCCATTCGTCTGGCGAAATCGAAGCTTTCAGTACCATCTAGCGGGGAAATTTGGAACTGTGTGAACTTCACCTGGTTAGATTCATCCTAGTTCAAACTTCTTCGTTCAAAAATTTTGTTCCTACATGATTAGGGTTGTTTTAGAAGGTTTCTTAAAAGCAACGTGAGCCACAGAGATCGTCAATGAATGAAAGCTATATTAATTGAAATTATACAGCGTGTCCACGCTAGAGGGATCGAGAAATAAATGCTCGCCATTTAAAACCACATAAGGATATTGCTGTATTTTTCATGTGACAGGAAAGGGAAACTCTCCGAGATTATGCAACACTGTTTTCAGACAGCTACACGGTCGCGCATGCGCGTCAATAGCTTTTGTCTCGAAAGGAAGCCAGGCGCCATTCAGTAGTCGATCGCGCAGTGGAAAACATGTGGACACCGCAACAGAAAGTTCAGTGCGTGTTATGGCTAGCAGAAGAGAAATCTGTTACTCGGGTTCAACGTCGTGTTCGTCTTACAAGGTCTTACACAAGCGACTCCGTTTGACTGCTTACAAGATCGAGCTTCATCACCACATAAAGCCAAATGATCGTCCGCTTAGGGCACATTTTGCAGCTGAAATGCTTCTGCGAATTGAAAATGACAACTCGTATCTGGACAAGATTGTTTTCTCGGATGAAGCAACCTTTCATTTATGCGGCAAAATCAATAGGCACAACTGCCGGATATGGTGTTCAGAGATTCCCCATGTTATTCACGAACATGAGAGAGACACGCCTAAAGTGAATGTCTGGTGTGGATTGACGAGGAACTCTGTCATTGGACCATTCTTCATCTTAGAGGCTACAGTCACAGAACATGTGTATCTGGACATGTTGCAGAACTTCGCCATAGACCAATTTCCCCCAGGATCGATTTTCCAGCAAGATGGAGCACCGGCCCATTATCATCGACAGGTGCGTGACTTCTTGGATGTACGTTTCCCCGATATGTGGATCGGAAGAGAAGGACCCCTTGCCTGGCCACTCAGGTCACCCGATTTCACCCCTTTGGATTTTTTTTCTGGGGATATGTTAAGGACGTTGTTTATCAAGGAGACAGACCAAGAAATTTGCAGGAACTGAGTGGCCGCATCACAAATGCAGTAGCGCTTGTGACTCCCGAAATGCTAGAGAACACTTGGCGGGAAGTTGAATACCGTTTAGATGTGTGCAGAGACACCAAAGGTGCACATATCAAGTTGCATTGAACATCATCTGAAATTCGGTGAGTTTTGTATCAAGTAAAAGTAAAAGTTTATGTTACCAATACATTCTGTTCACTAGAAATTATCACTTATTTCTCGATCCCTCTAGCGTGAACACCCTGTATAATTTTTAATGTATGTGAAGATAGGACACTTTCCTTTATCCATCCCAATTGGCATGTCTTTCTTTTCCATTTGTTTATTTTAACATCCATCAAGTTCTCAACGGAAAGGCTCACTAAAGTCGAAGAAAATGTTAGTCGAACCTTTGATTAGCTTCATTCATTAATCGCTGCGTTGATTGATTGATTAATTAATTTGTTGTTTTTCTACTTTGGTTTTCTGCCACTTTTGGCTAATCGCAAAGATGAGGATGAGTGATGAAATTCATGAAGGAACCCTCACAGATAACACCCATTCCTAGGTCAGGATTCGAACCCGGGATCCCAGGTGGTGTAGTGCGTTGTACTAAACACTCTGCCACGGAGGTCGGCATTAACCGTTACTCTATAGTCCCATCCCAAACACTAATCTGCGAGTCACCGGACGATCCCAAAGTAGGCAGGCACGTGCCAAAATTGAAGCAATATATAATTCGCACTGTCAGCCCTTTCGAAGATGGTTTAGGTGTTCACACTGATCTGTGAAACCATCAACGTAAAATGACCAAAGCTGCATCCTTTAAAACGTTCATGCTTTCGGAAGCCAAGTCGCAAACATTTTAATCTACAACTATCGTAAAAAATTAATTTTATGATAAAATTCTGAATAGTAGTTGAATAACATATAGACACTTGATCTTGTATAGGGTGGCCCAAAAAAACTATACGCAACGAAGTCAAGATTGTTAGTAAGTTTGATCAAGTGCATATGTAACTTACATGTTAAAACTGTCCAGACCAGATGTTGGTAGGATAGCCCAAATAAGGCTATATTCAAACGAAAGTGGGTAATAAGCGAATTTTTTATCATCAGAATGTTCTGTAGTTGTTCTCAGAGACATATTTACTGACGGTTTTTGGTTTACTTTAAATTTGTCAAGAGTTTCAAAATCTTAGCTGCAGTTCAGATATTTCATACCAGTAGCTTCAAGCTACATTCCAAAACATTCTGAGAATAACTGCAATGTGCCGCCCGTATCTGGTCTGGGTAGTGGAGCGTGTGGTACTCTTGTGACTGCATTTGCCCAAGTTTTAACACGTAAGTTACAGATGTACTTGATCAAACATACTACGGTTGGGTATAGTTTTCTTTGAGCCACTCTGTATTACATCCAATACAAATCAGGCAATAAAGCTCAAATTCCCTTTTCTACCATACAAAAACTGTTTTTAGTCCTTGTGTGCTGCGATTCGACCAGCGTGTTGCAGTCTCTGGATTCGCCGTTTTCCCGGCATCCGGTAGCGCAACGCATATTCAGACGGCTTGTGTCCTTATCTGCTAGCGCGGATGTATACTTCTGTTGGGTCCCTAGCCACGTGGGCATCCAGGGGAACGAAGCAGCAGATGCTGCCGCCAAGTCTGCTGATGCAGATGGCGACGTTCTCGTCCACCTTTTGCCAGCTAGCGATCTGCGGAATGTGTTCCGTTGTTGCCTTCTTGACACTCGGCAGGCCGAGTGGGATGCGGAAACGAGGAACAAGCTTCACGCTGTTAAGCCCACCATAGGTGCTTGGCGTTCCTCGTCCCGCCCCTCTCGGCGAGAAGAAGTTATTCTTACCCGCATGCGTCTAGGACACAGCCGTCTAACGCATGGTCAAGGGCTGGACCCTCCGTTCTGTCGTGTTTGCAATGTTGTATTAAGCATTCGACACATTCTCGTTGAATGTGTCGATCTTGCTTACCTCCGGCAGACTTTTAACCTTTCCGGCTGTTTGTCATCCCTCTTGGGTGATGACAGCAGTATTTTAACAAATGTTTTTAGTTTTTTGCGAAGAGCTGGACTCTTCCACCGTCTGTAAGGAGGTTTTTAGTTTGTTTGTTCTGACTTTTTAATGTGTCGTGTTTGTCTCGTGCAGGTCTCTTTACAACCTTGCACTTTTAATGTTTTCCCAAGGGGCTATTTACACCCCTTTTTTAAATTTTCAGTCAGAATTTTAGATAAGGGGATTTTTCCCCGTATACATAGAAGGGTGCGAAATGGCCTTAAGTGCCGACGCACCCAGAAATTTTAAATCAATCAATCAATCAAAAACTGCTTTTAGCTATTTCGCTTGTGCAGTGAATACTGGAAAATGACATAAGGCTCTTTTTTTAACGTCAGTCAATGAAAATACGACCTTGGCAACATAAAACGAGCTTCAATCGTGGCTGTGCGCCAGAGGCGTTACGCGGGTCGATTAGCTTACGTAAAAGGATTGCTTCTAAACATAAATTTACAATGGATTTCAAAATGGCCTCAATTTTTCATCTATCACGTCGGGATTTCAAGCAAATCAATAAAAATTCAAGTTAAGTTGTGTGCATAAGGGTGATCAATGCCTTATTTCTCGGAGACTTGTGAAGTATTGCAAAGGAGGAATTTGATGAATACGTTGTCCTGGATGTTGTAAGGTAGCATTAGGCAGGAGCTTCATGGATTTTTTTAATGTATGGATTATAGGTCTGGCATTGATTATGAAATATTTCGTTCATCTACTAGTCAAACAATTAAACTGGAATAAGTGTTTTTGTATAAACTCTAGACTCTATAGGACCTGTACAACATATTAGAACCCATATACAAACAAAGACGCACGGAGTTGGTGAGAAACGAGACATACATATTTGAAAACAACTTTGTATATGTTATGAAATTATCCCTGATATTTCTGTAACAACGGAAACATCGCAGAGACATCTGTAATTAAATATTGATATAAGAGTGGCGCACGAAAGTGAAACAATTTAATGTGTAACCAGTGCTGTATCATTCATTGATTGAGTTGGTGCATAAGTCCACTTTATGCACAGAAAGGCTAATCGGGACTGAACCTGCAGTTTAAAGTGGGATTCAAAACAGTATGTACCTCCACTGGGAATCGAACCCTGGACCCCTTGATTACCAGGCGACCACTGTACCACGGCGCCATCGGGGAGGCCCGAGTGTATGGGTGACTTATTGGTGTGAAGTGGTCGATGCACAATGCATATTGAAAAGCACACAAGAATACAATAGCCACGAAACTTTCTAGTATTCCTATTGCGGCTGTAAACTGTTTGCGATTCGTGTGCCACGTAGCATCAAGTATATAATTAATAAGTACATAGCTCTATATAATGGGTCAAGTCGATCTCCACCAGTCGTAGCACGCTACAATTTTCTTCCAACAGATCAATTTGGAAACATGATATATCGTGAAATGGTGTATTTTGGTACGCTATAGCTTCGATTATTATCAGGGTATTTTATCCATATTAATAGGTCTGTAATATCCTTTAATGACTGAATCATTAGCAAACACATCATTATTCTGCACGCATATAATTAAGTCATTTAGTAATATAAAGTGAAAAAATATAAACCCCTCCATTGTGATATTTGGATGCAGAATGGAATGACGTTGGGTGGCATGGATCATAACTTTCGATTCTTCTACAAGTGTACAAATGGATTATTAAGGAAGGTAAACACTAAAATTATCTTACCACCTTCTGCTCTATGAATTTTGGCTAATTGGACTAGACCATCGTTTCACAACCTATGGGGCCAACCACTGCTGAATCCCGAGGTGCGTTTGGTGAGTCGCGAAGTCGGGCTCGAAAATGTATTTACTGTGTCTTAAAAACCTAGGAGTAAAACTAAGAGAACAATCGTCTGATATCAGCTCTCCAACTCATATTTGTGTGAAAAAGGATTTTAATCTCTGATTAAGAGAAAAGACAGTACAGAAATAGACTTAACGCGCACTCATATTTGCGGCTTAAACACCATTGAACCCAAAATACCCCAGCTTATGCGGAAAGGCAGCCTCAACCATTACATTAGTTCGGTGAGCATTTTTTTTTTGTTTGTTTTCAATTTCAGCATGTGTGTTTAGTTAGATAGACTAGTGTAAATTAGTCTTTTAAATTACATATTTACTTTTCTAGAATGAAGTTTGTGTAGTAATTTGTTTGAGCAAGCGTAATAGATGGCTACTTAAAGTACTCCATGTTAGCAAAAATATTATTATAAACTGGGTGCAAACCTTACATGTAATTCTGCCGGTGCCACTGCTTATGGATTCCATGAAGCTTAATATTCATCAAGGTGGGTCCCGGACTGAAATGTTGAGAAGCACTGGACTAGACATATGTTTCATGTGGTTGGAAATCAAGGAGATTTTACAATAGACCACCATTAACCACTAGTATTTCTCAAATTATTTTGCTACATAATTGTTACGAAGTACGTATTACTCTCGAATGTTTCAAGAAAAGCTTCAAAAAGAGGCTACTTGATATGCAGTTTGATTGTACCGATTTATTTATCCACATAAATCAACTGATTACCTAACTAGATTTAAAAAGTCCAACTTGAACACAGTTCTCAAATTGATTCCGCTGTATTAATGGCTTACAAAAATATTACGTGCAAAGGTTCATATTTATATACTGATTCTTAATCAACCTACCTATTTAACTCATCCAAATTTGATTGATTGATTGATTTAGTTTATTTTACTTCGCTTTTTGTGCATCTTGGCTAATTTGCGAAGATGGGGATGAGTGATGAAATGATGAAATTGATGAATGGACATTCACAAACAACCAAGCCCGACCGGGATTCGAACCCGGGACCCTTGGCGTCGCAGCGCGATGTGCTAACCACTTTTTTTCAGCATATATATAAAATAGATCTGCTTTCTTACATAAATTCTGTTAAAAGTACTGTATAGAATTTTTAACATAGTAAGTATTATAGTAGGAGTCCCATTTGTGCTATCTGATACAAGATTTTTGGCGTAAACATGCAGTTGTACCTGTAATACAAATATACGTTTCTTCATATATCAAATACCTGTTTACACTTTCGCACCACAAATATACAATTATTGTTGTCTAAACAACACTGAGGTAGTTTCCAAAATACTCATACATTTTTGGATATTGTAGCATTTTCCATCTGGTTCTTTTTAAATATAGTGTGAACAAAATGCTATTGCTCTCATACTTTTTACAAAATACATAATATATTGTATTAGCTATTAACCAAATTACTGCATTGTTTTTCTTTTCTGGAAAATATTTGAAATCTGGTCTTGTACACATCGACGGTTGAAAGTACTGGGGTGCTGTTCGACATATTTGTCCTAGATATGCCGTTAGGCATTTCCAAATTTCCTGTACTCCATTACATGTTACTATTCTATGTTCAGTGGTGTCTATCTCTCCACATATGTGGCATTTATTAGTTGTTAGTCTATTGATATTACGTAAGCGTTCATTAGTTGGTATAATATCATGTATTACATTGTACCAAACACTATACACTGATGTATCCAGAAATTTCTTATTTAAATTTTTCCAAATATTTTGAAATCTGTTATTGGGCAAATGTTTTTCAATGCGGTGAGTCGGTATCTGCAACTGTTTTTGAAACAGTGTATATAAGTATTGAGAGAGTTTTACATCTTCAGCTTTTGGCGGAAGCACCACATAACTGAATTCTTGCATCAAACGTCTGAGATATAACGGTCCTTTTTTCAATCTGCGTAGATCTGGCGGATTTTGGGGTGGAAATTCCTCCGTCCATAACTGTATCCATAATGATGTAATGGAATCTTCAATGCCATGAGCGTATAGGATCGTGCCAGGAATAGGGATTTGCATTTGATCTCAATATTTGTGAGCTCCAATCCTCCTTTTAGCTTCATTTGCCATAGATTGGATAGTGGTATTCGAAAACAATGTCCATACCACATAAACCAACCAATTGCTGAATTCATTATTCTGAGGTATTTTTGATTGATTGGGATCACTTGGGCCGTATAGTTTAATTTACTTAACATATATGTTTGCAAAAACCACACCCGTTGTATCATGTTCAACTGTCTGCTGCGCATTTGATAACAATGTATGCGAATGTCTCTCGCTATATTTTGCCAATTGGAATCTAACATTTGTTCCTCGTCCTTGTGAAAAATTATTCCTAATATTTTAATTTCCTGTACATATGGTATCCCTATATCTGGATATTTTTGAGTCCATGTGCCAAAGGGTAGCGCCTTTCATTTTTCCATATTTATTTTGGCCCCACTAGCACGGCAGTATATATGTATCGCTGCCATCATTTTTTTCATTTGCTCGTTTGTGGTGATACAAGCAGATAGATCATCTGCGAAAGCAAACACTTGATTTTCCTTAAAGGCGTGTATCTCGTCGGGAGTAGTTTTCCTGGTATATTGCAGCAAAGGATCCAGTGTTAAAGCGAACAAGAGCATACTTAGCGAATTGATCTTTTTATATTTATTGGGGACGACAGGAATCCATTGACCATTATCAGAGATGTTGCCTGTTGATAGAAACCTTTCAAAATATGAATAAATTTATCACTGAATCCATATGCCTTTAGCACCTCAAACAGGTTGTCATGCGACACTAAATCAAACGCTTTTTTAAATCAAAAGCAAGCACACATGCATCAAGTTTCTGCACCATATAATAGTATATCGGATCGCGAATCCCTCCAACTGCACTGAATATGTTATGCTTTTTGCCAATGCATGTTTGTTTCTCGCTGAGTATCCGTGGTAAAATTAACTCTGACCTATTTGCTAAGATCTTTGCAATTAATTTATAGTCACAATTTAGTAATGTTATTGCTCTGTAGTCGTCTACTTGCTTTGCGTGTGATTTTTTCGGTATCAATATGATGATGCCTTCATTTTGTAAAACTTTTCCAGTTTTAAAGGCATCTTGTATGATTTTGATTAGTTCATATTTTATAATCTCAAAAAACTGCAAATAAAACTTGTAACCAATACCATCTTTTCCTGGTGCTCCTTTAAGGTTACATGTTCGTAACGCTTCATATACTTCTTCTTTTGTTACTTCAGTATCTAAAAGTTGTCTATCCTCTTCTTGTAAACCATTGTTTAGCGATTTCAGTATTGTCTCTCTTGCTTCTGATTCCCCCTCCCCGGTCTGATAAAGCTCCCCATAATAGTCATAAAATGTCCGCATGATTCCTGGCTGACTCACATGCGATTCTCCACCTGAATCCACAAGATTGTTGATCATGAGTGTTTTTTGTTGTTTTTGCATCTGTACATAGTGATACATCGAAGTTCTTTCATCTTGAATTAAAGTCTTGGAATAGGTTCTTATTGTTATGCCTTCCATTTGTTGCCTCTGGAGTGTTAAGATTTTGGCTTTATACTGCTGTATGGAATGGTAATTTTTGGTGACATCTCTCCCTTGACATGCCTCGTGTAAACACTGGTAATAAAAGTTGATCAATCCGTTTCTGTCTTTTACATTGTCTTTTCCATACCAGCAGAAAAAAGTTTTTAATTTTGGTTTTACATATAGAACCCACCAGTCATTATGATTACTGTAATGCTTTTGTTGTTTACACCATTCGACCCATTTTTGTGCAAATATTTCATTGATATGTGGAAGCTCTAATAACTGTATATTTAGCTTCCAATATGAAGGACCCCTGACTAGTTTTGTTTCTTCCAGGTTTATTGACGTTTTTACTGCCATATGATCAGTAAAGGGCGCTGGCCATGCTTCGATGGATGTTATATTTTTTTATTTGATCTGTATTTGTATATAACCTATCGATTATCGATCCAGATTTATTATTAAAATATGTAAATATTATATCCTGTCTCTTCTGTAACCAAATATCTTTCAAATGCAATTCTTCAATTAATGTTGCAAGTGCTGGACTCTTTCGATAAGCTCCTAAACAATCGCTGGGAGTCAATACCTGATTAAAATCTCCCCGAAGTATTATTTTAGATTAATTTAACGGTAGCAAATATAAAATGTCCTGATTATAAAATTGTTCACGTGACTGTCTATTTTGATTGCCTGATGGGACATAAATATTCACAAAAGTATAGTTGGTACTTTGAAAGCTAATGCCTCTCCCATCTACTAACTTTTTTACATTATTAATGGTTAGGCCGTTTCTAACAAGTGCTGCTGTCCCACGGCCATTGATACCAGTATTAACTATGGCTTCGTAACCATATATTGATGGAAAGTCACACATACAAACTTCCTGCAAAAACAATACGTCTATGGAGTGTACCCGTACAAATTCTTCTAACATTTTACAGGCGAAAAGATTCCATTAATATTAATAGTACATATTCTAGTGGTATATACCATTAATAAATGAATAATGTAGCACACAGTTAATAGTACTTTCCGATCGTCCCTCATAACTTTGAAAAAAAAAATATACAAATAACAAATGAAATATCAAATTAAATTTCCCTTTTTAGGGTTTACTTCTTCTGTTCATTACTCTATTCATACCTCCTACCTCTCTCACTGATCTCCTCTTCGCTACTGTGTTCTCGCTACCTTTCGAAGTATTCTTCGTCCGTTTTTTTGCACCCATCTGCAGAGACCTTTTCCACTTTGACACTGAGGTGGCACTTTCGTCACTTTCTTCTTCTGTATTAAATTCACTTTCCAGCTCACAGTCTTTCGATGGTCCCTTGTCCTCCTCTTTTGGGACGTTGTCCTTTGCCGCTGGGATGGGAGGAAGATCAACTAAGTTTCCTTCGTCCTGCATCTGGGCATCCTGCATTTCTTCATTTCCTTTTTCGTCTTGTTTGTCTAGGTGGGAAGTTCCCGGTTGTTTTGTGTCCATCAATAAGATTTTCTGGTTGTGTTTTTCCTTTGTGGTCGCCGAATTTACGGGTGGTAACATTTCCACCAAGCGGAAGTCACTTGGCACATTCTTTATCCCATTATCTTTCTTTTGTTCTTTTATCACCTTTTGTAGACCTTCCAACTTGTTTTGATTATTATCTGGTTGGAACTGACTGTTCACGTTCGAGGAACTCCCCTTTTCCACTATTATATCACTATAATTTCTCTCTCGGTTTTTATTCACACGAAGCGTTGTTATCTGACGACTATCACATTGCCAGCTATCGTGTCCTTCTTTTCCACACGCCCTGCACGTTCTCGGCTGTCCGTCGTATATCACATAGCACTGATGAGATTTTACTGTAATGAACGACGGAATCGGTTTTTTTAGTTCAATTTTCACTATTCTCACCCCGTTGTAAACTTGATATTTAAAGTTTTCTGACCACGTTTCTTTGTCTATACATTCCACCTTACCAAATTCCGTCATTTTTTTCTTTCACACAGTCATCATCTAATTCTAGTGGTAAGTTAAACACTCTTACCGCTTTTCTTTCCCTCCCCGCATCACTCAAAAGCACTTTTACAGTTTCACCATTATCATAACAAAAGTTTGTTTCCGGACCACATTTCTCTAATAATCGGGTCATTATTGCTTCTCTGATACATTTTACGAAAACACATCGAAAATGCGTAGGTATTTGTATTCAGAAGATCTCATCTACGTGGAGTTGAAATTGTCCATGTATAAAGTCATGAATTTCTCGCGCCGACGGCCTCGGTGCCCCGAACGAAAAACTTATCTGGATGGTATTTTGTCTAATGATATTCATCTCTTTACTATTCTAAAGTACTTTTCCAATTCTACTTACTCGCCAGCCAACTGCATCAAACGCCACAAGCAACACGCACACTGAACTCCCGCTCGTTGTTTCCTGAAGGCAACTTTTCACTGACCTTCACGGAGCAACTAGTTTCTGCGTCCGCTCTCTCTGTAGGCTTCCACGGAACTCCCCATGCCACTCGGCCACAGGGTCGGGCATCATCCAAATCCAAATTTGAGATGTTTGACTTTATCTGATAATATATTATGTCACAATTCTTGTGTCGTAAGTGCAACTGACTTGTCTCAAGGCTTTAAAGTCCCAATTCTATTCCTAGCTAAATTTCGAAGTATTTCATCGTCAAATTCATGACCCTGCAGACAGTACCTATATGTGTTCTTCAACAATTGTAAATATTAAAGAAATATGATGAAAAAAAACATTTACCACCTATTTTCTCTCTAAAAGTTATCATGAAAGTACCCCCTATAAAATTTCATTTAATAAGAATTCTCTGTTTCAGAACTTACTGATAATTTTTATCATGCACGTATCCAAACATAGAACTTTGTAACGAAAATATCGGATATTTTACGAGTTTTGCTTTCAATACACATAATTTCCAATTTTTTCAGGTATTTCATCATATTTAAACCATATTTCACAAAAGGATGTCAAAATGAAAGTTTTTTCGATTGGATTTATCTTGAATATAATGATTGATGTTACTCTTCAAGATATGCAGAACGTTCATCACACTGAAGATGCCAATGAATTAATAACGTTTATGAGAAAGTGCATTGCATGGACCCCCGTTGTTTCAATAATCGATGGAACAAACGATTCAACATTTCTGAGTGACTTTCTACGTAGTATTCAGCCAGAAGAAAATGTTCAAATAATAGTACATAAGTTTAAAACATTGAACCAGGATGAAGTACACGTCCACAATTCAGGTATAATTATTTTCCTTGTGGAACACGAAACGTCTACCGCATATATTTTTCACAGGATAATTAATAGAAATGGAAATGGTAGAATTTTATTCATTTCAAAGTTACACAACAAAAGACTTCTAAACTTTATAAGTGACATCTGTATAGATGAAGGAGTGTTTAATGTCATATTTTTATTCCTAAGTAGGTGTGTTAATAGCACAGGTAACATGTCCATACTTACTAACTCTTCATGCAGCATCATCGTAAAGAAAATAAATTCCCTGGATTATGCTAACATGGAAATCTCGAAGTGCAACGAGATTGTTGAGGAAATGAAACTAAGAAAAATACCTAGTGACTTAAGAAGACGGATATTAAGAATTAGTGGTTTCAACTATCCACCATGGACTGAAATATCTGAAGAGGCTCCTAATCCACACGAACTTCAAGGCATATTTGGATCGGTGTTCAACTTGTTGTCGATTTACATGAATTTTTCATTGTCGTGGGTTAAACTGTACAAGGACAACAATTACGGGAAAATACATCCGAATGGATCATGGAGTGGAGTTACTGGCGACGTGCAGAGGAATGACGTCGATATCAGTGTTAATTGTATTACGATGACATTTGGTAGATACAAAGTGTTAGATTACAGTATTAGATTATTCGTAGATAAACTAGTTTTGGTTATTCGAAAATCTGCGCGAGTTCCACAATGGATGAGTATTTTCTTACCTTTTTCCTTTCATACTTGGATGTGCATTTTTGGAGCGTTACTCTTCGTTGAATTTTCCATCGCTGCAACAAGCAAATTCTTCAAATACTCAGATAAAGCCAGGTTGACAACTATTTTATTTTCTCCAGTATTCATACTCTTCAGTATTTCCATAAATCACAAACCTAGGACAAGAATTCTGAGAACGATTCTCATCTTCCATTTTTATCTTGGATTAATAATAAGCTCAATGTACCAAAGTGGATTAGTGTCAAGTTTGACGACGCCTCACTCTTATCCAGAAGTAGACACCGTGAAAGAAGTGTCGGAACTAGATTTTCCTATATATGCTGGCTACAGTATGATTTACATACTCTCCGACCCAAAGTCTCCTGATATCCGTGACATGAGTGCTAGATTTAAGCCTGGATATCAATATTCTGAGATAATAGAAGGAATACTGACCAAACGTGAAAGCATAATTCTCCTTCCAAAATCTGTGGCTGAGTATATCATTAGAAAGCAATTCTTAGATAGTAATGGAGATGCAGTTGTTCACATTGTGAAAGAGGAGGCAGGGATGATGCCTTTAGCTTTCCCTGTTCCTAAGGGTTCTTTCTTTCTACCTCGCATAGATTCTCTTATTCAAAGAATGAAAGACTCTGGATTATTGCAAAAGTGGGAACAAGATAGTCTGCTAAAAGAGAATACGAAATTTATTCAAAATTCTGATATAAAGGTAGTTCTTACTTTGCGACATATTCAAAGTGGGTTTTTAATTTTAATATTTGGTCTTCTCTTATCTTTCCAATCATTAATTTGTGAAATTTGCAAAAAGCGTTTTCTTTAATATTTAATGTATTTCATTAGCATTGTTTTTTTCTCAGCGAAATAGAAATTCCAGATGTACCAACGGGTTGGATGCTCGGTTATATGTAATGTTTTGAGGTTATATGTATTAACGTGAAAAACCTTATCTTAAAAGTGTTCTTATTGCATATTGGTATATACTATTTAAAAACAAGACCAAGGCTTTTCATCTGAGACATCTTAACAAGACCGTGAACTAAACAGGCACGCATTTGCAACTCGAGATGAGACCAAGACATGTCTCATTACTGTATATTGCCGTAGCAACTACTCTTGCGACTGATGTTCTGTAACCATGAAAGGATATTTCACAGTGCTTGGAAGACTACAAAGAAGGATACATTATAATATTTTTGTTTCGCAGGTGTATCCAAAAATAACGTAACCCTTTGTTTACTCTCATCTAGTCTCCATTGTTATCTCCGCAAACAGTCGTCCGTGAGATGTCCACCTTGAAGTATCTTGGCCAATGTGATTCGGCGTGTGAAAACAACATGGGGTTGCCGCTGGTTGTGTAAACGCACGCATCGTGTAAAGAAAGCATAAGGCATATATTAGCGCGAGTTATGGTTTGGAGATGGTAACACTTTCTTTTTTGAGCTGATTCAATTGAGAATATATCAGTATTAATTTAGATATTTCACATGTATTCATACGTATTATTGATTTATTAAATGTATCTTAAAACGTTGTAACTAAATATCGTTATACATTCGAAGCTGTGTTCGTAAAACTTAAGCAGCAGCAGCGGCGGCGCCAGGATTAATCATGTAGGAGTGCTGAGCGGGTGCGAATGAAATTTAGGGGGCGGGCACAATGTTGAAAATGTACAAAACATCAGGATTTTTTCCTATGGGGGAGGGGGAACTTATATTCTATCTTTATTTTGTTGCTTTTGTTAAACAAATCATAAAATTGAAATTGGATTGAAAATACTTTGTCGTTGGTGCTAAGTTCAGGCTTGAGCTCACTATTTAAATAATTACATGTAGAAACTGGATTCAATATCATTTTCGTAAACATCTAACATTTTGTTGATAAACAATTCATTATATATTTGAACTTTTTCGAGATTCACAAATATCAGAGACCGCTGCTGAGTATTCAATTTTTGTGCGTTGGGTAAAAGAAAATCGCAATGAAGTCCTACTATTTGCAAATAAAATAACACGTACAAAAATACGAAATCATGTAGTCAATTTCATATAATTATATCAGACTGCTTCCCCAACATAGAAGAAGAGTACATAAACAACAACAACAATGGAAAAAAACAACCATCTGGATACAACTCGAGTTAAATAATTTCCCGGGTACAGCCCGATGATCTACTGAAAGCAACATTTTTTTTTTGTTGTAGTGCGATTTTGAGAATAGAGGAAGAACAAGTAGGCCGAAAATAAAACTGTTTTTTATCAACAATGATAAAACGATTAAAAACATGAAACAACTCACACCGAGCTGTAGGCAATTATCGAAGACGCTACCGGAATTAACAAAAGTAAAAAAATAATTCTTAATAAGAATGGTGATGAAAGAAAGACAACAGCCGTGATATTTGTACAGATCGCCGCCACTACAGCAAAGAATGGAAGAAAGTGTTAGAAAGAGTGGAAAGGACAAGAGAGAAAGAGGAGAGGAGAAGGGAGAAAAATGAAGGAAAAAGAGCGTGAGATATTCTATGTGAATATCTCTTCACATTCTATATGAAAGTAATTATGTTTAGCCTTTTAGGTGAAAGTACAGTTGGAAAGTGAAAGCCACCTGCTAGAAAGTTCCTAACAACTTTCTAATAGTCTGGAGGGAGTAAAGTTTGTGCATATAATGCCCTTTTTGTGTATCTTGTTACTTTTGTACTTGATACAGAGTCTGATGAAGACCTTGCTAGAAGGTTGAAACGTTACGTTTAGTTTATGTTTTTAATAAAATAAATTACTGCCTTGGTCAGCATATTTATATTTTTTCGAAACACACTGTTACATTTCATGTCATGATCTACGCAAGCTAGCACCATGAAATATTTGTGGTGACTAGGTAAGATATTTCTTTACGTAACTCGTATGTTGATGCAGTGGTGGTGCAGTAGGTGCTATGAAGCGTGCAAATAACATTGAATAATGTTGCCGCACGAAAACAGTTGCATGTCTCAACGTTATCTAACGAGAAGATTTTCAACAAATCGGTCAGCAATAATAAATAAAAAGATTGGATATAAAATCTAGAATTAATAAATAATTTCCTACAACATACATAGAACCCATTCATTTCCTCGCAACAATACAGCATATTCATATTGAGCTACTAATATAATGACCCTATGCGGGTATACATTGTAAATTCATAATGGCAATATACAATTAAACTAATGGTAAAGCTATATATCACCTGTTTAGACAATAAATTATGCACATTAGTTCATTACCATTGAACATGTGAAATACAGAAATTCATTATATTTTTATACAACTTGGATCTCATTGATGAAATATTGTTGGATTAGTAGAAGAGCGTTGAATATGAGTAGAGGAAAATTGCCTGTTCCAGCGGGTCAAAAGTGGGTGTGCTTAATTTTGGCACTCTCGAGAAGAGGTTAAATTAACCCAAATCTATAAAAAATATACCATAATCGATCTAAAAATGTCCCAAACAGGCTTATTCACACATTATAACCCTCGCCTCAGATATGAAAATGACTCGCCCCGAAGAGGAGAGGCCCTCAGTGTAGCCTTCTACGATGTATTTGTGGATCCCATGGCCTTTCACGATGTGTTTAAACCTCATGGGCCCTTGCTTGTAGCCTATTTCGACGCGTTCGAGGGCCCACGGACCCTCGGCGTAGCCTTCCACGATGTGTTTTTGAGGGGCTCCTAGTCGTTCACGATGTTTTTAAAAATCCTCGTGGGTCCTTTCCTTTCGTAGCCTTGTGGGTCCTTTTGGGCGTAGCCTTTCACGATGTGTTTAAACCTTACGGGCCCTTTGGGCGTAGCTTTTTACAATGTTGGGTTTGAGGGTCCGTAAGGGAGCCCTTTGGGCGTAATTTTTCACGATGCGTTTGAACCTCATGGGGAGCCCTTTTTCTCGTAACCTTCCACGGTGGAATTCTTGAGCGTGGCTTTTTCATGTTGTATTTTCATAGGGGACCGCCCAGTGGACCCTTTGTTTTTTTTTCTTTTTACGACGTTGGGGTTTGAGGACCTTTCAGAAGGTCCCAGAGGATCCCACCGATTTACACCACCCCTAAGTATAAAGAACCCCCGGGGAGTTACCTGATGCATTTATGATAGCTTCTCGAGACCCTTCTCTTTTCCTTCCATCGAGAAGGGGTTAAATTAACCTAAATCTCTAAAACATATGCCAAAATCGAGTTAAACCGTCCCAAACAGACTTATTTATATCTTATTTTGACCCTCGCCTCGAAGATGAGAGGAACTCGCCCCGAAGACGAGGGCCCTGATTGGTCGAGGAGGTCCTCTCGCTATGACAGAAAGTGGTGCACGGCTCTGATTGGTTGTTTTTTCTGTTGTTTTTTTTGTGTGAAAATGAGCCCTCAGCGTAGCCTTCTATGATGTACTTTTTGGAGTCCATGGTGTTTTACGATGTGTTCATAACCTCATGGGATTTTTCTTGATGTGCCAGTATAGTTTTTTTACGATAAGTATAAAATCTTATGGGTTTCTTCCTATGTGTTTTGTGTTTTATGGAGGTGTTGGCATAGCCCTTGGCGGGTTAAGCTAACCTACAGGCCCACCTGCCAAAATTAACTTCGATTTATATTACCTTCCGAAGAAATAATCACATGTGGTCACCTTATTTGAAATCCGAACATTGATTGTATTGAGACTTTTACTCACATACAAGTGTACATCACAAATCTACAACTAGAGTTTGTATAACTCCTATCGTTTAAATGATAGACCTACATCTTGTCGCTATTTTGGATTTCCGAACATTGGTTGTATTGAGACTTTTACTCACATCTAAGTGTACATTAAAAATTCGCAAACAGATTTCGTCTAACCCTTACCGTTTAAGATATAGACATACATCTTGTCGCTATTTTAGAATTTCGAACATTGGTTGTATTGAGATTTTTACTCACATGCAAGTAGTGTACATTGCAAATCTGCAACCAGATTTTGTCTAACTCCTACTGTTTAATAGATAGACCTACATCCGGTTACGATAGGCTACGATTCGGAAATTAACGGATCACTCTCTTCTGAGCTATTTCTAAATCTAAAAGAATGTTGTTTCCTTCTATATTTTTTTTGTACCAAACCCTAACAGTCCTGAAAACCTGTGTTGTATTCGAAAGGGGCAGCCATAGCACGTTATAGAGACTAAGTCGACCTATTCAACAGGCACCCTATAGGTACGAACCCATGGCGGTGCGAGGTCCTGAAAGACTTGTGTAGTGAGAGTCCTAGCTTTTTTACGAGCTGTTTCCAGAAGAATACACATACTATGTTAACCATATTTTTTTTATTTTTGCTACTTGTAAAGCTAATTGTTTTTCTAAGTTGTGAAAATGAAAAAAATAGACTTAGGTGTCATCTAGCGCTCTGTTATGCCACTTCTAAACCTACTTCACATTTCTGTCACTCCCATATACCTATTTTGTAACTCGTGATAATAAAGATTTTGCAATTTGAGCTCCCTTTTGCCATAGAAACTAACATCTATTTTACCAGGGTTCGAAGATGGTCGGAGACAAGGGGAATATAATCTGATCAATTTATGTACTATTTATTTTTACTATGCTATCTATCACCTATCTGCATTATCCTCCTTCCAGTCCTCTGCTCGAGCACGGTCTTATCCTATTTCCGTAAATATTAATATGGAGTACAAAATTTTAGATTCATGAGAAAGCGCCTCCATGTTAATTTGTAGTTTTGTTTAGCATGTGTTGTCAATTGAGTAACACTTAAAAAATACAATAGATTGCGTGACGATCAACAGATACATATAACGGTACTTTTTTGCTGTCCAATGCCAACTGATAGTCGCACACACACACACACAACACCCCACGCGTGAGAGGCTAATAATCCAGAAAAAAATACACGGTTCTAGTATATTATTGTAATGTATAGAAATTTCGATACCTGCTGTAAGCATATAGTGCTTTTCACTCCGTGGTTAAAAAGTGGGCTTTTAAAAAAATCCAAATTGATTTATTAACTTGAAGGATGGCACACACACACATACATACAACATGCGCGTTCATGCTGTGTGTTGCTCTTCTGTGTGGTGATAGAGATTACGGAAGTCCTACTTTGTTTAGTTATTAGTTACACCCTGTGCTGTCTTGTAATGAAGAAGTCTCGAGTTTGATATCTGGTGAAGGCACATTCCACTATAAACTATAAATGCAGTCCCTGGCACAAGATGGATGAAGCTTATTTCCACGTAATGAACCTCAGCCTATACAGTTGTACGCACAATCTGGCAATGGATGGATGTCGTTTTTCTCTTTCGTGAGCATAGAGTTGCGTTTCCGCTTATTTTAATGCCAGCGATCGTGATATGCAACATGCATGCGAAGAAGGGGGATGGAGACCAGAACGGATAATTCACATTTCGATTTCAATACTTTTTGTTAGTTACGATTCACTTTCTATCTAGAAGGTTTGCATGTGGACACTGGACGATGATTTTTTTAAAGATGGCTAAAAGTGCCAGGGAAGGAGAGAGAAATCTTGCCTGTGTGATAAAATAATTTTACATGCGGCTAAACAAAATTTGTCATTCATACGGCTGTCTCGTGATGTGAGGTGAAGCATTTTTCGCTGAGGCAAGTGTGTGTTTCAGTGTTGTTAACAATAAGTTTTTATATGCTTGCTTGAATTATCATCATGACTGTGTTTTCGGTATTGCAGAATATATTTACGTCACCCAACGGCCATGAATCAGTGTACAAAAGATTTAACTATAAGTGAAGGCGGAGGCAGTCGGCTTGTTAACCACCCGTATATACTAAAAATACGATTATTCTAATCCTAACAGTCCAGTGGCGAAGTTGGAAGCAAAGGGGGGGGGGGCACAGAGACAGTAACAGGGGTTACATCAGAGATGCACTCCTGGTAGACTGACTGACTGTACATATCTAAATGCCCTCTTACAAAAAAAATAAAAAAAAATAAACCATACGAAAAAGAAAAGGTTTTATACACGTGTTACTAGCCGAATGCACAGCGAGTGTCGAGCATGGATGTTATATATATCTTCTAATCCTCATCTTCACGTTCAGCCAATGACAGAAAAGTAACTTTAAAAAGAAAACACTTTACACTTTACATAAGGGCCTGACTTTTTTCCAACAGTCGCATTACAGTATTGTCCATGGATGCTAAAACTTTTGGAGTTCTCTCAATAAACGCACATATCAATGTTGCAATATTTTGCTTCTGTACATTCATCTCCACTCTCCAGATAGGTCTGAGCTTTTTGGACAGTTTTTTTTTCTTTCTTTTTTTTGGGAGGCAAAAAATACCTGCTCTTAAATTAACTGGCGTCCAGAATCAATGCATAGACTAAATTTTGTTCTCATTGAAAATAAAAAAGGGGGGTTTTACTTGACTGCTCTCTTGTTCAAATTTTTGCGTTTCCTTTACCATTGTAAACACCGTTGATGTGTACGGGGCGTCGTGTCTCACTGTATAGTTTTGTGATAATTGAACTGTGCCTCGGGACGTAAATTTACTACTTCTGTGTGTATGCAAATATATAAAAAAATGTTGCATTGTAATCAAGTTGAATTCGTTAAACATGCAGAACGATTCTCTCTAACCTTACTGAACATTGAAAATAAAATTCAACAATTAATGTTACTAATAGACTTTAATGCAACATTTTTTTATCGTAACGTCATACGATTCGCCGTTTACGTAAATCATTCGCGCATATCACACATTAACTGGTGTTGCCTTCAGACTATTCAGTACTGCAATGGCGGCGTGAATAGCTTTGCATGTATGGTCGGGGCTAGTTGCAACATTTAACATAGGGGCAAGTTGCAGCACAAGTAAGTGTGTATTTTATTTTAGTAATTTAGTTCCAAAGGTAAAGTGGGCAATGTACACATTTTTATGTTATAAACTTAATAGGCCTATGTACGTTTAATATTTCCATGGATATATTTTATAGATATGATGTTTAATCAAGGTATAATCTTGAATTCTAATATCAATAAAAGGTACAAAATTGCATGATGTTTTGTGAATATTAAATCCACATAATATAATACAGTATGATATTTGTGGTTAGAGTATTCCAAGTTAGAATATCTGTAGTAAATAAAAATGTGTAACATTCATTAAAATAAAGCATATATATTGCAAAGATCTATACTCCAAAGAAGATTTGTGTAATATTTTATCGTGTTGTAACTTGCCCCACACCATGTTGCAATGGGGCAGGTTTGCAACAGTTGGACCACCTACATTCATCTTTACATTGCTTGGAATGTATGAAACGTTCCACAACCTAGCTCATGCGTAACACAGAGAAAGTTTCGTGAGTTGTTCCACAGAAATTTTGAGTTTCCTCGGTCAGTAGTTTGACCTTTATGGCCGAAAATACAAAAAGTGTTGCATCTAGCCCCGGTCTCCCCTATTTGTATAATATTTCTACATTTTATGCTTTATATTAACTTAATACACACACAAATAATTTACCTTCATTTAATACTGTTAAATTTTTTGAGAAATAAGCCCCGCTGATAACCCATGAGCCCCCCCTCCCCCTCCTGGAGATCAATTCTAGCTACGGCCCTGTGGAGGATAGGAACAATAACAATAATAGCCACCTTTGTGTTTGGTTTGTTTCTACATTAGTTTTCATGGATCTTATTAACTTTAAGTGCACCATCTAATCCAACAAAAGAAGACTAAAAGCTATAATCGCGTGATCCCAAACGTACTGTCCTTATCTTGATCTTAATACCATCTAAAGCCATCTCAATAGTGGCACAAAACATTTATAGTCGATAACTACTAAATGCTTTTTGTATCATTGATTTCATACATAGAAACCAGTGTTTGGAAAACTGTCATAATGTACAGGAAAGAAAATGTTTATGTAATACATAAACAAACATAGTTCTTCAATTAAGTATAAGTTTAAATGGTTGCTTACAACTTGTTTGTTTTGTTCGTAAGTATTCCAAATGGGGAAACCGTGTTTCACCAGAAAATGTATCGAAATCATATCGTGGCAATACAAAGATTAGATCAACATATTTCGTTAACCACTAGCCACAAATTTATATCGACCGGATACCAAAATGCATTGGCCCAATAGATCATCATGAGCATAAAATACCCTTTGTCGATTCTGCTTCGTAGAGGAACTAATGTTCAGCAAGAAGACTTTCGCGTAAGAAATATTTTCAGTTATTTAAGGTCGATTTTTCGAGCTCTTATAGTTAATTGCAACTATGATAATAAACAACACTCATATAATATAATAAACAAAACATGAATCAAAATTAAATATAATAATAATAAATAACGAAACATTCATTTCCATGCTGGAACTAAGTCGAGTATTCTACGCGTTTGCCCACCGAGATGGCCTCATTTCTGCTATTCACATTGTTTTGGTTTTCACATAGAAAATGACAATAGATGGTTCTTGCCATTGTGCAAATTGAAATTTAGCTTTAGACAGGGATATCAACGGATACCATTCATTGAACATTCATAATTATTATTAACAATGACTGGAAGAAAACTTTAAAATAATATGAAAGCTGCGTACTATGTAAGATACTTCTCGAAGTATTTGAATGCGTGTTGGAGACAAGGCAGAATCTGCTACGAAGTTGAGAGTAGAGGATCAAACATACAATTATACACATGTCAAAGGGTCGGCATGAAAGGGAATTTTTCCATCTCTTGGGTTAATCGCGACGATCAGGAAGAATAATGGACTGATTCTATGCTTTATGAACAACTGAACAGTAATAATTATAATGTCCAATGAAATGTATATACTTACATGTTAGCGTGTAGGAGGTGGAAACATCTAATGTCGTTTTCAACGATGTTTTCTAACCTGCAATGAAGAGAACATTTTTAATGTTGCTGAATATAGGCCTAGAAATAGATATTGAAAAAGGAACAGAGCATTATTAAATCATACTTTCTGTCTTGTCACTCGCCTATGGTGCTCTGAAAGGCCATGCGAAATTATAGCATTTGCATTCGGCTTGCTTCTACAAGGTAAGTATGGGAGGACACTTGGAATGACACAATGCCACCACGAACGGAAAAACTCTCTAAAAACATCCGGACTTCTAAAATGGAAATGGTCGCTTCCATGCCTTTGAGAAGCAAACGCACTGTAATAGACATGGCACCATTTGATACGTTCTTGGTATGAAGCACAGAAGCATTTTTTGAACGTATTCACCTTAATGGCTATTAATTATCAACGTGACATACACTTCCCACCAATTTGTTCGTTCTTTGAGTTTGAGTTTTTGTACCAAGTCCACTTTATGCACATATAAGCTAATCGGTACTGGACCTACAGCTTAAAATGGGATCAGAACCTCTATGTACCTCCACCGGGTATCGAACACGGGTTGCCTTGATTAGAAGGCGCCGACCTGTTATGTTCTTGTTTGCACTAAAAGAAGCAGGCTAGACCAAAGTTGTGCTGAATCTTCTCACAATTCTTGACGAAGTGTATTGTAAGAGGCTGTATAGCAGTGTTAGCAGCAACCTCGAGCATGTAGAAGATAATAAAGACAGTAATGAGTAATACAGGGTGTTGCAAAAATAAGGAAACTAAAAGTATCTAGAACACACAATGTTGATTTACCTTCTTTTGCAATACCCTGTACGAAAACATTCCAGACTCACACAAGTTTCACATTTAGAGTGAAAGAGAAATTTAATTTGAAATATCCAGGGACCAGTCTTTGAAGTATTAGCTTTGGAAATGTAACATTTTTACGATGATTTATGACAAAATGTAAAAGACAAACTTAATAAATCACTACCCAAGATTACGAGTTCAAGACCCTGAAAAGAAAAATTCTTCTTCTTTCGTTCGCTGTTGCATCATTGTCGGCGAGACTGACTTTAATGTGCAGACAAACGACTTTAAATAATCCAAAGAAACAAAACTAAATAGTTTATTTAAAATGCACCTAAGACTTCTTTTTTAGAGTTTCTGTTCAAGATTCGTATATTTGTTTTTTAAAAAAACTCTGATTACTGTTATTATAATTACATTTATATTTAAGTCGCAATATAGAAAAGGGGATTCTGTAATCGGCTCAAAACGGCAAGATCATGAAATGCAGATGTGACTATCTATCTAATTATTTACAAACCGACTAAAAGCTTTGAAACATACGAATTGAGAATTATTCTAATTTATTCTAAAGTAAAACACAGGCTAAATTACATTATCTAAAAAAAATTGGTCATCCAATACTCTACTGAAAGATCGTTAAAAAAATTGCACCAATTTAAATATTTGTACATGTACAAAACATGATGTGCAACATCAAATATCAAAGGAAAATTATTCAAAACAACTCAGAAGTATGGTGAAAATGGTACGATTTAGAACAGTCTACTATAAAAGGTTACATATCGCGTATAAATATATCTTCTTCCTATGGCGCTTCGGCTAGTTTTCGGACAATGGCCTCCCCAACTTTCTTCCTCCAGAACGTCCTTTCTTGGGCTACTCTTCTCCAGTTTCTGATGTGAAGGATGGAGTCTGCGTCCTTCTGGATACTATCCTCCCTTCTCATTCTTGGTATTCCTGCAGGTCTTCTTCCTCCCATGTTTCCTCCTAAAATCTTCTTCGGGATCCGGTGCTCATCCATTCTAGCTACATGGCTAGCCCAGTTTTGTCTTTTTATTCTTATGTATATAAGTAGAGGTACGCGTACTTCCTTATAAAGTTCGTAAATTTCGTCATTATATCTAATTCTCCACACTCCTTGTGATTGAATAGGACCAAAGATCCTTCGGAAAATTTTACGCTCAAATTAGTCAAGTTTGTTAGCAGCTTGTTCCGTAAGAGTCCATGCTTCACATTCATATACTACAATAATACGAATGAGTGTTTTGTATAGCATCACTCGAGCTCTCCAAGATGTAAATATGGGATAGGACAAGAAAACACTGTCATTCACGTAGTATCCCATTCTACCGCTAGGTCGTCACCACAACTGCAAGGAATTCTACGGAAGTTCACATGAAAGCCACTAGATGTCTAAGTTAGACACTTGTAAATTACGTTGATCCTGATGAAAGGATTTTGAGTACCGTAGGTTATATTGGAACTCTGTACGTTGAATAAAAAGAAGTAGCAAATAGCATCTGTTGACATTGGAGAGAGACGTAATTATCATAAACGTTCTAACCTGATCACCATAGAATTTAATGTAACTTGAGTTAAGTTTCATAATGTATATTATTATTATATTATAATGTGATCATTGTTTTGTTCCTGTCCAGTAACGGCGACATTGGGGGAGGGTGACTGACTGCTCACTGATCGACTAGTGAGGCCCCTTACCCCCACCTTCAAAACAAAATGACCTAGATAAATAAATGCTCTATTTAAGTCCAAATAGATATTTTTGTATGGCAGTCAGTGGCGCACCCACAGGAGGTACAGGGGGATTGCGGCCCCCAAACTTCGATGGAAGTCAATTCTAGGGGGGCAAGGGGGGCAAACGTTGACGGCCAAGGGCACGTGCAGGGGGGCAAAGAGGAACAATTGCCCCCTTTTTATTTCAAATTTCATGCAAATAAAAATGTATTTCGTAAAATTTTTTTGCTCGCTTCGCTCGCCATGCCTACGTTTCTCAAGTCTCGTCAAGCCCCGTGAAATTATTTACGCGCTATTAAATCAATATTGTTTTCAGTAGCAGAAATTGGATCTAAAATATTCCTTGCTCGCTTCGCTCGCATTATACTTGTTTTCTCGAATGTATTTAAATAATATGTGGTATATGTATTGAAGAAACTTTGAATACGTACACAATTTAGTGTTAGCATGTTACATACGTATTTTCTTATTTTATGTCGCTCCATGTTGCATATGTGTAAAACGTATCTTGTACATGAAAGGTTAAGTTCAGTACAAAATGTTAATGTTAAGTACAACAGGAATTATCTTCGGAATGCATTTCTCAATAATTTTTTCCCATTCAGAAATACAGTTTGTGTGTTTGGTTTCCATTATTAGGTAATGTGAAATTCAACGTGTTGAAAAAAACATTTCAAATCGTTTGTTCCAAATAAATGCTTTAGCAAAGACTTCTACCCCCTCTTTGCATAACAAAGATACTACTACTACTACTACTACTACTACTAATAATAATAATAATGTCATTATTATTTTTGTTGTTATTATTATTATTATCATCATTATTATGATTATTGGTACGTTTATCCTGGTACTTGCCCCCCCTCCAAAAAAAATAGTGGTTGCGTCTCTGATGGCAGTAGCGTATTATCTCATGCTATCTGGTCTGACGACGATAACCAACATTTCTCATTGTTAAAATATTGCCGGAAAATTTGAAGTTGTTGAAAATCTGTTTGTATTTTACTTGCTTGATTGATTGCTTCATTTGTTTTATTTTACTTCGCTTTTTTGCCACTTTTGGGTAATCGCGAGGATGAGGATGAGTGACGATATGATGAATTTGATGAAGGGACACTCAGAAACACCCATGCACGGATTTGAACCGGAGACCACTTGTGCTAACCACTCCGTCACGGAGACCAGCTGTATTTTACTTTTAATTCTGAATTGGCGTTTATTTCTATTACATGTAATTAATATATAATAAATATATACAATAAATAAGAATTGTTGTGGTAAACCAAATCAAATTTTCAGAACACGCCACTGTTGTATGGTTTTGGCTGTATTAAATGTGACCCCCCAAAATATGTTCCCCCTTTCCATCCCCCGCCCCCGCCCTATCTTTTCTGGCGCCGTCACTGTTGCTGAGCAACTCTAAATTTTAACTCGACTACCATAGGGACAAAACGAATCAAATACTAAGAACAATAACCAAGAAGTAACCGGTGTCAAAGTTTGTCCACTTTTATGCTCGCATAGAATAAGCGGAACCGGACCTGAAGTTAATAGTGAAATGAGTACAACTTCTCTGTACCTGTAATAAGAATCGATCCTATTATTACCCTAAAATGAATTTAGCTAATATACCAGGAAGATTATATAAATATGGATCCGTCATATCCAGAGAATATCTTAAAAAGAAGCTTGAAACACTAAATATATATTTGTAGAAATGTAGAATTCCAATGAGTCTGTGAACCTGTAGGATGAACCAATTATGTCACGCGGGACTTTTTGAACACCCGATGTCATTGAAGTTGTGTCTTATATCAGTCATAAGTTAAATTGTTTACAAAATAAGAATTTTTAATCCGACTAGTGATAAAAAGAATATATATATATTTTTTTGGTTACATGACATTTTTGAAGATTGGGGTCAAACCCGATATCCGTTTTAATATTCCAGTCTTTCTGCAAAAAAATATATATGTCAGAATTATTTACACATGAAATCCATTTTGTTAGGAGTTTCATATGCAGTACTTATATTTCAAACTCTTGATAAATATGAATGGTGATACTATAAAGGGCTGATAGAATGTATATTTGAAAGGTTATACTATAAAGGGCTCATAGAATGTATATTTGAAAGGTTATACTTACGTCCTTGCTTAAAATGAATATACATAACCTGGATTACAGTGGCGGCGATTGGGTTCCAAAACCGAAAGGGGGTGGCAAGATGCCAAAACTGGGGGCAAGGACAGTATATTTTCCTTTGTAGATAAGGTTTAGCATACTGCGGGTGCAAAAGTAGCAAAAAGTGGGGGCAACTGCCCCCTCCCCCCCCTAATCGCCGCCACTGCCTGGAAACAAAATACAGTCAAAGGGAGTTCCAGAAGGTGAAACATGGATACCTGTAACAACATTTTTCTTTATTTATATTTTGTATCGTTCTTGACATTTTCGTGGAGGGAAGATGGGGGCAATCGGCACTTGCTCTCCCAGAGATATCAAGGAAAAATTCATATATTAGATCGAATAGTGAAATTGTAGCCTAAGCACATGGACGAGGTGTGCCATGAAAGACAGTTGTTTTTGTGGTCTCTGATATGTGCATTGTGAAAAGTACAAAAAATGGAAGAACTGTTCATCAACAAATTGATATATTTCTTTAAGGAAAGGAAGCAAGACGAATCCAGTTTCTATTTAAATAGTGGACTCAAGTGTGAACTTGACATCATCACGGTATTTTCAATTTAATTTCATGATTTGTAAAGCAAAAATAATAGTAATAGTAATAACAAAATAGGAATGTGAGTTTTTATGACTGAAGAGTGCTCGAGTGGAAATTCCTAGCCGATGGGGGATGGGGGGGGGAGTGCTTTGCCCAGTTTGTAGAACGGTATGGAGTGTGTTTGAATGGATCAACGTGGAGTAAATGGAGTGGGTGGAGGGATGCCTATGCAAATTATCCTAGTGGTGGATGCTTTATGAGAATTTTCTTCATATGTGGATTGCATGACCCCACGTCTCCCCAACATTGAACACTGCTACCTCTCCCCCCTTCCTGAGAAAAATTTGACAATGAATATGACTGCTTCTTTACTTGTGCGTGAATGCACTCAGAAATTTCAGTGCATTAGTGCCAAGTCTGCTTCGGTCTGACAAAGGAAGTCCATTTGAAACATCTGAAAAACGCACAGGTCTACGTTCTTAATGGCATGGACGAGCTATCATTCTTTCCATCTACACCATTAACACTAATATGGCTTCGATTCGGGTCATAGAGTAACATTACCACATATTGATCAGAATCGTAGCAGAGTGGAGCATGTATGTAAGGGAAGGAAGGGTAAAGTGACCACTCTAAGGTTTGATGAATTCTTATCATACCTTTTTAATCAGCAAAGTTATAGAAACATAGACCAATAGTAAGTATAATAACTTTACTTCCAATTTCTATTTTATTTTTTTTAATTCTTGTTGTTTAGAAATGTACACGTTACTTTTTTTTAAAAAAAAAGTACGAAGTGACCACTTTGCCCGCCTATGTTGGGTAAAGTGGCCAGCCCCTTCCCATTTTATCTGCATAGGTAAATGAACAAATTACATTGATTCAGAGTGTGTATTTAATCAACACAAGCTGAAGTAACACACATTAAGAATAAGTATTATGTTTTTTAAGTATTATCTTAAGTATGAAATTTTTACAAGATAAAGTAAATAGTAATTCGTAATCAATAGTCTATCAATAAAGGATTTGGCGTAGGCCTATTTGCAAAAAGCTCAAACTTATCATCTTCTTCGTCACAACCGGCGCACTCTTCATGTGCCCACTTCTTACATTTTAAACATCTAATCCATCTTTCATTGCCTTTCGAGTCTATCTGTTTCGTGGCCACTTTGCCCGGAATGATGCCATTACAAAAACTGTGGTCTAACGTCTAACCTACATGTAAAGTAAAGTGTTCCCCTGTGCTTAGCACCACGCCATGAAGGCGTATAGGGGGTGTGGGGGTAACGCCCCACACTTTCTTGATCCGGTCGTGAGTGGGGGTGACGTGATCAGCATCACGCCCCTGACCGCCTTTACCCCCCAGGGTTTCCCCCAGGTACCCATGTTATTCGACGCTGGGTGGGCGCCGGGGCCGCTTCCATCGTTAGAAAAGTTCCCGGATGACAGCACTTTTAAACACACATCATTTAAAAGGTTATTTTACACTGATCATTCAGCACAAGAGCATATAATTATAACACTTACTATTATTTAGCTATAATCAACAATTTGTACCACTTAGCTAAAATCAGACTTACGAAAAAAATAAAATGAGTTCACATCTAGAAAAGTGCAGCCTCCCGCTTCAAAGTCACAGAGAACACTGACAGCATCCGTGGCGACTGTTTTGCCCGGTTCCCGCGTAGCGGAAGCGCTATACAGCGAAGAAAACTCACATGGCCACTTTGCCCGCACTGGCCACTTTACCCTTCCTTCCCCTATATGCAATGGTATTCTCAATTACACATTATTTGTAAGCTCTGATGTTGAGAGTCTAGTTAGCTATGTTATTCTATGGAATCGAGTCCAGATTTAAGTATTAGGATATCTGTGGTTTGGCAATGAACCAATTTCTCATCTCGCGTGCGAATCGATGGGTCGATATCGAGACTATCATGGCAGTATAATTTTTTGTTGAAGTTTCAGCATCAAAGCGCCCTGCCTCCGAGTTATGAATTTTGGCATTTTATTCTTATGCTTGCTGCGTAGAAGTTATAGGATTTGGATGGTGAGGCTGCTTCGTCCAAAATTTATTTTTTTCTCTCTGCATGAAGTCGAATAGGGTTTCTTGGTCGAGCATTTCTCGAATCTGCATATTGGATACATATCTATCTGTGCCTGTTATTATTCGCAGTGTTTTGTTTTGTACACTTCGGAGGCGATTTATATACTATGTTGCGCCATGTTGGCACGCATACGTAAGCATTGATCTTATTAATAATTGAACAATGTAATTCGGTTTTTAATCGTCAGTGCCGTGTTTTTTCCGAAACCGATGTAATTCTTGCATTTCCTTTGTTAGAGGTATCTCTTTGATGTTCCCTGAATGTTAAACCTTCGTCCAAGAGTACTCCAAGGTACCTAGCTTTGCTTTCCTGGTGATTATTGTGTCTTCCCACTTTGAGATTCAGTGATCTGCGTTTTCTTTTCTTTGTAAATAATACCGACACACGGCTTCATCACATTTATGAACCACAGACAGTCTCCAAGGTGACCCGTTAAGTTTGTTGCAGCCAGCCAGCATACTGGCTGGCTGCAAGATCAATGTATCACTAGAATGCTAAACAATGAAACGACAGTGCAGAAATATGCAGATATTAATCACCTGAACAGGAAAATTCTCTTGGTAAGGATGTTTACCATAGTCTATGGGAAAGCGAATGTGGAAGTCACTAGCGCCATAAAACGATTGGACAGCAACTTTAAGTTACAAAACTAAGGATAATAACAGGTCTTTGTAATTGGTAAACACAGACACGAAACTGATAAAGTAATTTACTATATGTATTTCACCCAATTACATTATAGACTGTCTTAGTTGCATTACATGTGTTTATATTGTAAAATATTGAAACCAAAATTTCTTATTGATCATTTTTAACATCTGGCAATATATTTTTATTTCGTGTTCTGTATAATAAGTACCTAAGTACCCGTCAGTATATTCAATTTATCTGAAGCCAGAATCTGTAAATATGTTTATTGCTTACGAAGAGGAAAGAAATGAGTATATGAGTATCTTTGTACTCGATCAAGAGTGTTCAATTGTCTTTCATTTTCTCTATATGCATAGTGCAACACTATCACATACAGTTTGTTTTTTCAAAAATAAAAGAGAGGTTAGAAAAATTTCTTACAAGTAAAGTTTGGAACTTACGTTAATGAAAGCAATCCAGAACGAAAGAGGAACGCAGTTTTCTCTTTGTTATTTCTTTTGCACCTACAAATGTGTGCGCCACGGGTGACATGACACACATCGACACAATAGTCTCGTTCTTGCCACACTCGCATCAACTTGGGTCTGTCGATAGTGTCTATCGCTGCGATGATGCAATATCACGCGTCATAGGTGGGACGAATGCCCTGACTTTGATGAAACCTCATAAGAAGAAGTCCACGGTGCAAGGGCAGATGATATTTGGGACCAAACACTTAACTGTGAGTGAAGAGTATGTCGCCCAGCAGCAGGAATTTGAACTCTTAGCTTAACAAAACATAAACGCGCAAATAGTTGGCATTCTTCGTTCGTTCCGGACTGGTTTCATTAACGTAAGGTCAACAGTTTACTTTTAATATTTTTTTTGTAACTCCTCAATTATTTCTGAAACACCTGGTAGATTTCGTATTCGTTTCATGAATAATTCACCTTCTACGTCATCACGAAGAAAACAGTCCATCTACCCAATCTCAAATATTTAATAACCTTGACAAAATATCCTCGACAAAATGCATTATCGGATGAGAGTATTTGCTTTGAAATAACTTCCTAGTGTGTTTTCAGATCCAAGTCTTTTCTATATTTGCTTTCTTTATTATTACCATTACATTTATGAACCATGTGATACCATAAGTGTAAAAAATTGAAATATACAAAAATCTGTTAATATATATATAGAGTACTAGTATGCGTAAATGTATATACGTAGAATGCTCGTAATGTTATTGCGCAAGGGGACACTATTCCTTTCTTAGTTCTTGAGTGCAATGCACACGGCACACGTTCTTCTCTAAGGATGCGTATCCAAAGGGAAGATGAGATCCCTCAATCTCCTTCCGCCTAAAGAACCGTGACTTCCAATAGTGGTAAAATATATCCAATGCTCTTTCATTCCAATGCATTTTTAGAGATCCTGTTGATGAGTGAAAGAACCTACATAATTTAAAAGAAGGTGTGTGCGTGTGTATGAGCGCGTATGTATAAATATAGTACATATACGTGTGTGTATACATACATACGTACACACACATACACACAAAACACATACATGTGTGTATGTGTGCGTATGTATGTATATGCACACGCATATGTACTATATTATGTATGTATGTATATACACACGTATATGGACTATATTTTCAATATGACATCCTATCTTCGAATTTAATACCGACAGGAGAATGACTCCATTTTGCAGGAAATGCTATAAATCAGTGCCGGATCTAAAAGCCGGAAAACCCCCAGTGTGGGGGGGGGCGGAGATAAGCAAGCCTTTAGGGGGGCCTCAGCCATTGTCATAGTAGAGGGTTCGTATGTACGTATGTAAAAAATGAACATAGTTACTCAGGGGTACAGAAACGAAAACAATATATACAGGTAAAGGTAAAGTTCCGTGTGCATATAGCACCACCGTGCCATGAAGGCACATTTAGGGTATGTGGTCATCTTGGAGGTGATGTGATCAGCACCACGCTGCGACCGCCTTTACCCCTCTCTCCCGGGTACTATTTGATTTTAGGCTCTGGGTGAGCCCTGGAGCCGCTTTATGTGGGGACAAAGCCGGAAAAATGTATACGTTAGATCACCCACCCTGGGTTTCCCACGTAGCAGTCAGACGAGAATCAAATTAGGCTAGAATTTCAACAGAAATGAAGTAGTGAAGGTTTCTTCAACCTATCTTTAATCAGGAAAAAGTGACGACTGCATGATTGAAACAAATGTATCATTTTCAAGGTGTGAAAAAACAGTGTCATATGCAATATCACATCACCCCTTTTAAAAAAATTGAGTTGAATGCAATATGGCAGACGCCAGCTTGGAACACACCAATGTAGTCAATGTAGTTCCCCCTAAGACTAACATGTTTCTATCGACCAATTGTATCCAGCCTAACACCTTTACATGTATATATATATATATATATATATATATATATATATATATATATATATATATATATATATATATATATATATATATATATATATATATATACACATAGAGTTGTGTGTGTATATATATATAAAACTATGTGTATGTGTGTGTTATGGTGTGTGTGTGTGTGTGTGTGTAAAGGTAAGTAGGTAGAAGGGGTCATTTGGTAATATTTTGCGGGGGGGCAAGATTTGTACATCCGGCACTGCTGTAAATTATATTTACATCTTTTCATATGTGACACTATTCAATTGTGACACTTTCTCATTCTATGTGCGAGTTTTAATGAGATTTTGTACACATTGGGAAGCTTTGGAAATGAATACACTACATAAAACCTGTACTGAAACTTAGTACCAACGAAATTGTATTTGTCACATGTTCTCAAAATGTCTCAGTACACGGGAATATCCTCAGCTCATAAAGATGACCATTTAGCACTTTGCCAATCTTTTCTATTCTAATTACATCAAAAAATATCCTAATATCCTTATGTACAGTTCGATGAATTCTAATTAATATTTACTGAGTTGAATCGTCGAAAAATGGTGTTATTATAATGCTCCTCGTGAATATATAAGCTAATAATATAAATTTATTTCTTGCAGGTTGGGTGAAGTTATGATTACACTAATACTCATATTCCCATTCATGCTGCAGGTGCATCTCTTAAGATTTCAAGAAGAACCAGACGAATGCGTGGACGGCCTGTTAAGGACATTAATATCTGATTATATACGCGAGAAAACATGTGTTGTCGTTATTACGCATGTAAATGACAGGAAACACATATCAAGTGTTGGCACATACTCGTACATACCTGTTATTCAAAGTAAAACATACATAAAGCAAGATGTTGAAAGCTTATACAAACTATACTTACAATCCATGGACATAGGCTGTACAACTTTCGTTATATCATCTACAGATATTGACTCAACAGTTCTTGGTCTGAAACGTGCATCTGACCATTCTATACAAACCAATGCGAGAAAATATGTAGTAATAAACCAAGACAATATCAGCAAATTGAGCAACATTTTAAATAACAAATACATGAAATATTTTCCACATGTTTACATCATAAATCCTCTGACGAGTAACAGCTATGACATTTTAACCCAAACTATTGGCAATAATCTGAAACCACACAAACTTCAAGTTATATCCAAGTGGGAAAACAATAATTTTACAGATGCCGAAAACTTGAAAATTGATAAATTATACAATCTGCAAGGTATAATTATGAAACTGTTATGGATTGCATATCCGCCATATTGTTTAGAGGAGAATGGTGTTTACGAAGGCACGGACTACAGAATTATGAAGGAATTCTCCAAGATACACAACTTCTCATGGGAAATCCACTCCTATGACGTCAGTTGGGGATTTCCCTCGGATAATGACTCCACGCATAGTTTCTACGGTCTTATAAAAACAACAGACTATCAAGCAGCGGTGCCTGGAGATTACTTAACAGAATCTAGGAAGAAGTATTTCTACCAATCGATTCCATACATTCAAACCAGTCTAGGGTTTCTTACTCCTAGACCCAAGCGCGCCAACTACTTGTGGTCTATATTTTCACCTTTCACATATTACGTGTGGATGTGTGTGATTGGATACGTCATCCTGTCATCTGTTGTTCTGAATGTGCTTGCAAGAGTTATTCGCTACATGTTTGATTGGAAGAGTCCTTACGTGGAATGCAGTTATTCTCTCTTATACTCCCTTAGCATTGTGGTTGGTTTAGGAGTGCCTAATACGTTTCACTCGGTCGTCATGAATTTCATAGTGTGGCTGTTTATGACTTCTATTTTGTTGATCACTGCTTACGGATGCAACTTGGTGTCATTTCTCACGCTTCCTGTATTCGAACCACCGATAAACACACTGGAAGATTTCGTGCAGTCCGGTTTGCAGTGGGGAGTAGACGACATTGGTTGGGTGGAGCATTTCAAAACAAAAACAGATTCTTTGATCCAGGTCATAACGAAGAGATTCTTCGTAATTCAAGACTTCGATAGTTTCAACAAAGTAGCCAGGGATGGGAGAGTAGCAGTTCTGGCAGAGAAACTCATTTCGAAACGAGTTTCCAACATTTACTTTCTTGAAGACGACACGGTTTCGAATTTGCGATTGATGAAAGATACTGCTCTGAACTTCAACGTTGCCTTTCACTTTGCGAAGGGTTCTCCGCTTGTGGAACTCTTGAATGACCTTCTGAGGTTTCTGACGGATAGCGGGATAGTGGTCAAGTGGCAAAAAGATGTCATTGACCAATACGAATCAAGGGCTCACATGTCCCTTATGGACAATGAGTTTGATATAGTGAAGTCACTGCGCCCTCTTTCAATGGATGATGTTGATGGAGCCTTCCTATTATTAGTGATAGGACTTACTGTTTCAATCGCTATCTTCACAGGAGAAAATGCACAACGTCTACTTAAAGCTATTTCTGGAACTAAATCGTAAGATCTTCCCTAGGTTATTTACCTGCATTACCTGCAAAAATATTTTTTTTCTCTGGTGATGCACCAGGGGAATTGTGGAAAGGTTTCAGATCTTTGTGACTCCCGTCTTTTTCATATCCAATTATTTGTACCTCTTGGAATATTAGAAATTTTCAAAAATGGCCAATATTCCTAAAAGAAATAATTAATGAGTGCTATATGTGAAAATGATTTCAAATTGTGTTGATTATCTTGTTACACACTTTCAAAATACCTTACGTTACTCCATTTGTCTTACTCTCCCATTGCCTTCATTGGAACGCAAATTTAATTTGAGAACTATATAGGGCTGCTCTAAATCATGTTCTGAAACACATGTTATTCACTTTTAATGGAATCCAAGTGAATACAATTTCTACAGATGGAAAAAAAAGTTCACAGAGTTAATGTACTGGTAGGGTGGAAGTAGAATAGAAACCGGAAATAATTACTACAGAAATGATCCTTGGGGTGGTGTCAACCTACTTCAGGTTAACTAATATCCAGAATGTCAAAACCGTACGCCTTGGAGAAAAATTGATTTCTAAGGAACAATATGAGGTACCTTTGTCATGAATATTATGTAAAATACTTTTTACCACAAAACCTTATCAGAAGGTTATTACGTATCCATATATTTTATCAGTAGCTGAAATGTGTTCCATTTCAATCCATGAAGGTACAAGAGACCGTAAAATTCGAATTGTAGAAGTACAGGGTTGCGCGTAAGTCAGCTTACACATTACACATGTAACTAATGAAGGAATGAGGAAACAATGATCGAAAGAATTCGGTGATAAAGATATTTTGTGAACACTGATAGGTTGGGGGTGCCTTGCAAATTTTGCCTTATGGGGAATGGTTAAGGTCATGGTGTACTCCTCACAACCGACAGACGTAGCGTGATTGTGACTTATTGGGTGAACTGAATTTTTCGCCATCCTGTATTAAAGTGAAAAATTATAGTGAAACTTTACGACTTCATGGTAATTTTGTTAACCTCCTGGAACGAAGATGTTTCTTAATAATTTTTCGAATGTAACAGTTAGTTATCAAAATAGTCTATGATGATATTTTTATTGGTTGGCAACTTTTGATTCTACCTACCAATGTTAAGTTTATTCACATGTCACGCCAAGTTTCCGGCAGGTGCATCTGCTCGTGCAATGTGACGTTTCCTCCTTCGTTTTGTAGTGCAGCGTACTGCATGAAACAGACTGTGTGGTGCCGGTGGTTCAAAGGTTGTAGCCTATTTAAGATGTCTCTTCGTGTCCAGCCCCACATTCTTGGGTCCCATTTGCTAGTTGATAAATATTTCGCCGGCTCCCGTGGCGGTGCGAGGTCCCGTGTTCGAATCTCGGCCTCGGCATGGATGTTTGCGAGTGTTCATTCATCAATTTCATCACGTCATCACTCATCCCCATCTTCGCAAATCATTCAAAAGTGGCACAAAAACCGAAGCAAAATAAAGCAAATCAATCAATTTATAAATATTTCTACAGTTATACTTGTATGTATTCGGGTAAACTATGGTAACGAATTGTTCTGGGTGATGGGGATGAAACGTTTGAGGATATTAAAACTTGCTCATTCCATAAGAATGTGCCGAACATTTACAATAACATAAAATACACGGCAGAGCGGAGTGTTCAGCTCTTGCAACAAATGACAATGGGAGTAGTTGTATTGGCTATAGGATGAGCACCACTTACAAGTGTAGAAAGTATGAACCCCCCTCAAGCAGATTTGTTTACACTTAAAACTAGCTCAACATGCCCATATGAGCTTTTTGCTCAAGTGTGGAACCCTGTCTAATCCAAGATTTTTGTAAAAATGCCTTCTGGAATTTCTCAGAAAGTATGAACCCCCCTCAGATTGATGTGCCTATACTTACAAAAGGCACTTCTGTAAGATTGTTGTCCATAAATTTGTCAAAAATATGCCCTTTTGATATTTTTTTTTGGCCAGACTTAAAACTAGGCCAGGACACACACATATTTACTTCTGGTCTAAGTTCAATTGGGCACCAGGCTCAACTTGTATATCTAGTATTAAGATAATATAATTCTTCTAGAATTGCTCTGTGACCCTCTCATTTCTTACATCATAAACATATGATTTTTCACCTATGAGAATAACACTACATATGGTGTCATCAGGTAATGCCTCATGGAATTCACAGATAATTTTAATATTTGTTCTGTCATTCACCACAACTTGTTTCCTTTTTGAAGCATTGATTACAAACATGGGTCTCTGTGTTTTGAATTCATCTGGTGTGTAATACATTTCAGTATTGCCTGTAGTGACTCTCTTGAAAGCCGAAAAAGCCTCATATAATTTAAGGAAATCATCCTTGGACATGTCTAAATTGTAATTTTCTCTAGGAAAGACCTCATTTCTACCATTTTTAAGATATATGTTCTTGATGTTGCAGCTATCAAATTTACTTGAATTTTTTTCCTGATTATTGTGTCTCCCAGTCTGAAACAATACCACTACAAAATCAGGCATGTCATATTGTATGCTGGAGAATGAATTTGTGGCATCAAATTCATAATATGTACCAGATGCGGGCTTCTGTACGCATTGATATGTATAAAATTGCAGAGGAATTTGTGGATTTTTTATTATATCTGCTTTGTATTTAAGAGCATAACTGGCCTCATATTCAACAACAGGGATTCTTAGCTCCATAGTCTGAATAATGCACTTGCCCTCATCAGGTAGGGTATTAGGCAGAGCTTCCCCTGTAGGGTTTATTGCACTGTACCTCATCAAGGCATTGTTATCATTTGCAGCTCTTCTAAATGTAATTCTTAACCCACCCTTCCACATAATATCTTTGTAATCTGAGAAGAATCCTGGCAATAGGCGCATCGGGAACAGCACTGTGTGGTTCTTAGATAATATCTTATCACCAGCCTCAAATCCACCTATTTTGTAGTAAGAAGCCTCGGTTTTGGATAATTTTAATGTGGCCAAAGCTGTGGAGGTAATGCCGGGATAATCTATTCTGTTTATAACAACGCCATGCTTTCTGATCTCAATTTCAGAGAACAGATGCGGCACAAAATTGTCTACAAGTCTTATATTTGAATTTGCTGCATAATCTGTTCCATCGAGCTTTACAACATCAAATTTGATGTATAGATCTGCTCTGTGGGTGTGTATAAATCCATCCCCTATATCAAGATCAACCTCAATTTCTGTGTTGGGTTGATTTAAATTTGCAAATGTCCTCCTGTTTGGGGGGAATGATTGTAGCTCATAACTCTCAATATTTTCCATTTTTTTTCTTGTATGTATTTTTATTTAAATATTAATCTCTATGATTGCAGTTGTTGTGGCTCCAGCAAAATCAACTAATTCTTCTTTTTCATTAGTGACCATCAATTCAATATTATCTATTCTGTTATGACACACAGGAAAATATAATGTTGGGGATGGATTGTAGATGATGGGCTCCATGAATTCAGAATTAGGTTTAAATGTTGCAATAATCCCAGTTTGTTTGTGAGTGCCTATGCCATTTGATTTGGTGATCATACCCTCAGCCACATTGCAGTGAATATTCAGAGTCTCTATGGCCAAGAATTTAGGTATATTCATAGCAGTGTGTTTGATGCCCGGTTCAAGTTTTGTGTTGTTCTCAAAGCCTAACAGCTCTCCTATAGTACCCAGATCCACTGTTTCTGTAGCAGATACAATCTCTACTCTGTGAGTGACAGAATTTTGACTTAACACTACACCTCTGGGTAATTGAGCATTTAGAGTGGATAGATTATATTGCCCTGGAGTGATGACAATTTTTTGATCCCCAACTGCAATTGTATTGTTGTGGTGTGTAATATTAGGGATCAAGTACATGCCGTAAAATGCTCTGAGAGCTATTGTTTTGGGATACACTATGTCATCATGCAATTTGAGTTTCAATATTGAATTTTGGCTGGTGAGATGAAATACCCCCATGATGTTTCAGATACCACAAGGCCTTTTGAAAATTTTCAATTGATGGTTTATTTATTTGAGACATATATCTAAGAACAGATAAACACAAATGTCCGCAATTAACATCTCTGAAGTTTTGAACACGGGCATTATTGTAATAAAGATTAGCTGATTTTAGATATTTTATTAAATTTTCAGGTGGAACAACTCCAAATGAATCAAACACAAATGCCTCATTTTTTAAATATTTAAGATAACAAATCCAGTGAGTGCCCCGATTTTTGTACTTATCCAAATTAACAATGCCACACTCTTTGTTGAGTGGTTGTTCTGGTAAAGAATCAGACATGTACACACCTTGTACATATCTTGGTTTGTAAGCGGCTCTTGTTTTTTTTAAACTTATTCATGGCTCTCTTAACACCTTTGCCTTGTTTCTCAATGGCCAGGTTATGGCGCTTCTGCTCATCTAATTCTGCCCTATTTTTCTTGGCATCTATTACTGTTTTTGCTATTGCAGCTGAACCCCCAGCCAAGCTCCCCACAGCCCCGAGAGCAGCTAAGATGGCAGGGATGGTAAATATAAATCCCCCCACATGTGATTTTTTTCTTGATTGCTGTAATTTTTTTAATTGGGGGGTACTAAGCAACAATTTCATACCATGTCCCTTTGCAATACAAGAATTTTTTTTCTTGCGCTGCTTTTTAGTTAAAAGACTGTCAATAGTTTTAAGAGATTTGAGACCTGCATAAGGTATTTGATACATAACACCCTTGGCCTTCATTGTAGGTTTATTATATACATATTCACAGCCCCCACCCCAGTTTTTGTTTGGTGCTCATAGCTATGGTGGTTCCCAATGCTGCTATTTTTTCACTCAAAGAAGCATCTTTGCTTACAAATCTACCAAATGCAGCCTCTTCTAATTTCTTGTCTGCAACATGTCTCTTGTCAAGATCAGAATGTGTGTTGTATGCAATATCATGGTCTCTACAAACAGCATCTAAAGGATTAACACCAGGATCCCCTCTGTTTAATCTATGATCCAATTTTGTGCCTGGACCACAATATTGATAGCCTGGAATGTGCAGTTCAAATGGCAGCTTGTTTATAATGTCATTAACAAGGCCCCGACCCTCAGAAATATTCCAAAATTTAGGTGGTAGAGTATTAATAATTTTTATAAGATATCCAATCCCCTTAGTGTCATTCACTATAAAATTAGACAATTTGGTGCTTATCATGTCCATAATTCCAACCTTTTCATTGTAAAAATTGTGGTTGCCAGCATTTTCCTCCCCAGCAATCACCAATAACCTATCTACAAGTTTCCTGACATCATCAACCCACACAAATTCTTTGGGCAGGGTGTTGTATTGTTTGATTCCACTGCCAGTCTTGATTTGTGACCATATGGGCTTGATTAAATTGTTGTATTTTGCTCCACTGCTTGACTTGACTCTTTTTTGTGTGGGATCATTGTTCTGGTATAGAGCATCTGATTTTATTAATATTTCTTTGTAATATTCATAATCTTGATCTGTATAGCTGCCAGGTCTCTTCCTGGTCATCAGTTCCCACAATCCAGGTGTGCCGGGATATTTAACAAAAGCACCTTTTTCTCCGAGATGAGATTCTGAATATACAATCAGATCATCTCCCATAAATGTTACTCTGAAATTGCCAATTCTATGTATAATGCTGCCATCAAGCTCTGTGTCAGCATATAAGCCAAACACCTCATCTTTATTGTCTTTAGGTGTGGTTAAATATTTTTGAGCAAGAAGACCCAATTCAATAGGATCCTGAGTGGCTTCAATTCTTCTAGGAGCAATAGGACTAGGTGTATGAATACTGGAAAGTGGGGTGAATGGATAATCTAATATGTTCCTTGCAGCTACAGGTACAAGCTCCGTGATCAAATTTTGATTTTGCTCTGTAACAGTTTTGATATTTTTACCTAATTCACCAATAGCATCAATTATAGGCTGTTCTGTTTGTTTGTGTTTTTCATAAATTCCTCGGTTCTCTGATTTCCATCCCTTAAATCTTTTTACAAGATAATCTCTTAACTTAAGATCATCAATGATTGGCCTTTTCATGTTTATTTATATACGTCTCTACGTCTAGAAAATTGTTGATTTTATTTCTGTATTTGCCAGTATTCGGTGTTCTTGTCATATCAATTGTGACAAACCCATAACTGTCCTGGTTCCAGCACTTGCTGCAAAACTTAGAAAAATCATTGTAGCTCAAGTCCCCACCTACATATTCATCATGTATGTGTTTGAGGTTGGTATGGTCTTGATGAAACACACATATAAAATTGCTGTTGTCTCGGATCAGTTGCTTGGGTATTTTTGAAAAAGTCTGTGCCAGGTAGAAGCAATCAATGTTTTTGTGCCGGCCCTGTGTAAAGAAATTTCTAACCTTGTTTTGATTATCCAGTATAATGTCATCAAACACAACAACAGAATTATCGAGACATTCATCAAGTGGCTTAACATCTGGTTCAAAAGTGGCAATATCCAATCCATCATATAGCTTCATCAGCTGTTGATATTTTAATTGTTCCAAGCTCTTAGAGAAGATATACAAGTGCCTGTTTTTCCAGTCTAACCAGTTGGGTGCCAATAAAAAATTATCAACCATTAGTGTAGTTTTACCACAAGCAGATGGCCCAACAATAAGACACCTAATATTTTCAGGCAGCAAGTTGCCATTTCTCTTATTCTGCTGTTCAGGTTCTGGCAGCCTCTTTATAACATCCCAGGTGCTCATATTATTATTTTGTTTGCATCGATCCAGCTGTTTTCTGGGAGTCCTAGCCATTTGACAAGTAACTTGTTGCCTTTTCTGCGGATGATTTTTTCTATGAGATATGTGTCAGGCTGTTTAGTTTTGCTGAGCTCTTGTTCATAGAACCTGCCTTTGAGAATTTCTCCTCGGTGATCCTTTATTATATATGTGTTAAGGGTCCCGGGTTTAACTTGAACCACTGTAAATAATTCTGTGCTCCAGTTTCTTGTGAAGCCTCTTTTGAATAAGTGCTTATATTTGCTTATTCTTACTTGATCACCAATTTTGTACTTGGCCTTTCTTGTTGTTGGCTGATATCTAGGATAATAAACAGTGCTGATCAATTTTTGCTCATCAGATGAAGTTACTTCAGAGGGTTTCATGTTGATTGTGGAATGGACCGAGTTGTTATATTTTTGTAGAAGTTCTGGAAGAATATTAATCCATTTATAATTACCCTGCAGTGTAAATTGTTTATACATAAGATTTTTTAAGGTTCTGTTGAATCTCTCTACAATTGAGGCCTTGAGGTCACTGTAACTCGAATAATGTTTTATTGCCTGGCTTTTAATAAATTGTTGAAACACTGAATTATAAAATTCTTTGCCATTATCTGTTTGCAAATAGCGCGGGGATCTTCCACTCTGATTGATGATTGTCCTGATGGCTTCTGTAACACATGTTCCAGTCTTGGATTTGAGTGGCACAGCCCAGGCAAATTTTGAAAATGTGTCTATAACAGTGAGTAGATACTTGTAGCTCTTGTTGATTTTGTCTAAGTTTTTCAACTGCCCACTTGCCATTTCAATCAAGTCGCTTTGCCATAAATCATCTATGCCCTTTGTGACTACTGGGAGTCTCTTATAATTATGTCTGGCCTGTCTGTGTAATTCATCAACAATAATTTGTCTAGACATAATATGAAAACAAGAATATTGCAACTATGGGGTGTTCAGCAGCTGAGACTGCAGGATTTTCTAAATATAATTTATCCCCTATTTGTATTTTAAATTCCAGAGAGCCATCATCTTCAGTATAGGCTGTTTCTAATGTATTGGGATCTGTAAAATCCTCCAATTCCACACTGGTGATTTTCACTTTGTTATCAGCATTTGTTATTGATAAGGTAGGGTAGTGGTGTGCCTGTGGCTGAAGCCAATATTTGATCTTGATTGGTCTCAATGTCCCCCCAACAAAAAATTGGTAATAAAATTGTGCAGGGGACAGCATATATATTTTGCCACCTGGTGTAAATGGAGAATCATATTCTTTGTTGGGGATGCTGTACAATTCAAGAATTACTGTATGTTTTGGATTCTCGATTATGCCTGTTATTTCCTTTTCTGCTGTGAGCAATCTGCTTGTTACAGATTCAAGATGCTCATTGATGGTCCTAACAACATCATCATGGCCTGGCTTGATTTTTATGTCCACAGCAAGTCTCTTGTATTGTTGCACAATATCTTGAAGCTGGGTGGCAAAAACAGAGAGGGCATTTGATTGATTGGATTCCATGGTCCCTAGCTGTTGCTTGATATTAGCTACAATTTGTTGCAAATTTTCAACAACTGCCAATTTTGAATTTTGAGCAGTAAGATCATGGACCTGTCTTCTGATATCCTCAAACAGGGCATGCAATTCATTAATATGTTGATTGGTTGGTAGAGTGGCCACTGTCTGTGTGAGATGTTTGATCTCTGCTTGGATATTCTTGATATCTTCTGATTTCAATATGCGATTCACTGCTCTCTTAATATTTTTAAGTTCCTGTGATGTAGGAAGATTTGATACTGTATTTTGCAAAAATTCAAGTGCCAATTTTACATTGTTTAATTCAGAAGCATCAGCCACATTTTGCATAGCATTTTGGAGCAGAGCTATATCTGCCTGAGAGGGTGTTGATTGTTGTAAAATTTCAAGTTTTGTTTGGATATCATCGATCAAGTGATGAAAATGAGATAGTTCAGATTCAGTGTTGAGGTTTTCAAGCTTTGTGATTTGTTGCTGGACACTGACAAGTGTGTCTACAATCCCAGGCAATCTGGATTCTAGTACATTTGTCAAATCACTTTGCACTGCTGCTATTGTACCTTCAAGATGGGTTATGGAACTTTGAATTTTTCCAAAATCTTCATATGTTTCAAGTTGCAGCTTAATATTTGCTACACTCCGAGTTATTGCATTCAAAGCATCAGAAGATGGCAAATTGTTCATAAAATTTTCAAGTGTCTCAATTTTTTCTTTAACCTCGGCTATGGCATTGTTCAGAGGGTCCAGATTAGGTATTTGGAGTGACTGAATCTGTTATTTTAGAGTGGAAATCACTAGATCAAAATCTTCTTGTGATTTTATGCTTTTGACAATTATTTGGAGCTGTGCTTGGACATTATTTATCTGCTCTTCCAATTGTTGTTTCAATTGCTCTGAGTTGTTAGCCTGGGTCTTAAATTTGGCTTGAAGAGCTGCAACAGCTTCTTCTAAACTTTGAAAATTATCCAATGTAGCCAAATCAGTATATTTCTGAAGCAACAATTTGAGTTCAGAATCAATTTTAAGAAGAGGGTCCATGCATTGTGATTGTAAATTTGTAATTTCTAATTGAAGACTGGCATTGAGTGTAGTTTGTAAAGCTTGTAAATCACTTCTTAATTTCTTGACTCTGACATCAAGCATCAAAATCTCATCACTGTGATCTTCATGTCTTGTATGGCCAAAAATATCATTAGGCATTTTGTTTAGTGGTTATTTATTATTGAATATCTGATTCTTAATTCTATAAAAAAAGGTATAAGCTTGTCATAAGATCCAGGGACCTCAATATATAAGCAGTCACCAGCAGAAACAGTATAAACAGTGCCAGAAATCATGTTTGAGTGCTTAATTCTGTAAATATTTCTCCCTACTGAAATCTTGACATCACCCTCAGGGGTTGTAATAAATTGCAATTGACCACCTACAGATAATTGGTAATGATTTAAATTATTGTTAAATATGTACAATATTTTGCCTGTTTCATCATCAACATCTGTAAATATGCTGTTCAGATGAATAATTAACAAGCCACTCAGTTTAGATATTATGTCCCGGGTTCGAATCCTGGTCGGGCTTGGTTGTTTGTGAATGTCCATTCATCAATTTCATCATTTCATCACTCATCCCCATCTTCGCAAATTAGCCAAGAGGCACAAAACGCGAAGTAAAATAAACTAAATCAAATCAAATCCAAAAGTTTAGATATTATATCAGAAGAGGGTTGTGGTGTTGGCAGGTCCATAATAGCCTGTTTTTTGAACCCAAATAAGTTCATAGGCATGTTTATTTATTTCAAATCATGCTCTGTAATTGGGCATTGATTGCCATTTTTCAAATCACAATGACCCCATGGTAAAGTATGTATTCCACATGATAAAATGCATCTCTTATCATCATGTGGGTCCAGGGCCACTTTTCTTACAATATTGCTAGTCAATAAGTGGTCCACACTCTGAATTCTGGATTCTGATGTTCTTATTAAACTCTGGGATTTGAGGCAATTTTTATAATCTTCAAATTCAAGCTCTTTTTCCACAGCTACTTTGCCAATACCCTTGGCCTTTTTGGCAGCAACACCACTACATGTTTTAAAACTGTACATCTTGGCACTTAACCCAGCAAATTCCACAATAACATCACCAAGTGTCTCATCTTTTAACTTGCCGGGCACCTTTTTGTTGTGGGGTTGAATATTCAGATGGCCTGGCAATTCACTGGTATCAAAATATTTAAACAATTCAGGCTGTGCCATATCTTGATAAACATCTTCTGTTTGAATATCAAGAACAAAACTATCCGTGTCCATGTACATCAATTTTACACGATCCTTATAAAAAGGTTTGAACACATCATAATACAATATTAACATATGTAATTTGGCCAATCCAATATTGCAGCCCCTACAAAAATAGGTTTATCAAACTTAATCTTTGTTTTTTTCATGTTGAAAAGTGCCATATTTTCATCATAAATTCTTCTATAATTGAAATTAGGCTTTGCAACCAATTTTTTGCTCAGGCTGGGGTCAGTAATTATTTTAACATCGGTATGTTTTCTGACATTTTCAATAGTTTTGCCATATACAGAATTGACCATCAATTTAAACAAGGCCTTATCAAATTGGCTCTTTGCAGATGTTCGAAGCTCCGTGTTTGTATCAATGTATGGTTTCAACCATTTTGAGTGCCTGAACCTTAAGACTTTGCCAAGTTTGGTTACTTGAACACCATGTTTCATCAGGAACTGGAGGTTTTTATAATATATGACATAACCCTGTTTTGGCTCCAGTGTCATCATAAGCTTCTTCTGTTTAGAGCCAGGTGAGCACTGAACCTCAGGAATTGGGGGCAGATCAGAAAATTTATTGTGCAAATCATCAGGAATTGTCAGATCAACCTCTAAGAAGAGTCCATAATCACTGTCATCAAAGTCCTGAAGATCCTCAATATTAAAATCTTCAACCCATTCAAGCCCTGCATATGGCAGTTTTTGCATCATGGCATGACCATAGAGGCTGTTTGCATCCACATACACTATATAATTTGATGGCCGTGCTGGATCATAACCACGAATATATTTGTTATTTGCTCTGGCATATCTCTGAGAGCATTGCACCATGCCCCCTCTTATATCTTCCTCCATAAACAGATACATATCTTGATCTTGGATCAGATCCAATGGCTTTTTGGTGTTTAAAAACATTGCATCCCATGCTAGGCCCGGGGCACTGTAAAAATACACTGGGTCCAGTCCATAATTTTGCATAGAAGATTTTCTGAATGCTTGAAGTATATCAGCTAAGAGGGTCACATCAAGTTTTAAATATGCCATGTGATAATCACCAAATGTCTGGCATTTTAAATTGTTCCACATCAGTTGGGCATGGTGATAATCATCATCACTGATTCCAGATCCTCTGATTTTGCTGTAAAACTCTTGTTGTGGAGGCAGGGAACACTCATCAAATTTAGAAAAATCTGTAACATAATAATATGGATATACACCCTTCCGCCTAATTAATTTCAGGTCCTGATTTGGAAACATGGCACATGTGATTTTGAATTGATCATCAGATAATTGAGTGGCCAGTGTAGCCAGGCTAGCAGATAAAATTCTGTAAGAATCAAGAAATCTTATGTGAATAGGAACACCATTAACTTTAATTATTTTGCTAATAGATATATATTTTTCATCATTTTCAGCTAAAATATTTAAATTCTGCTTGTCAAACCCCTCGTACCTGATCAGATGATGGAAATCATAATTGGATGCTCCATGGCAAAATATGGGGACAAATCTTGGTCTCTTGATCTTAATATTACAGCTATTACACAGGGCCATTAAGAATTTACCATCTGTATGAGAATGGTGATGTACCTTGATATTTGTATCTGAAAATTCAGAATCACATACCGGGCATTTTTCTGCATTGTTGAAATCCTCAATCTGTTTCTCTGTTAGAGGCAACATGGGTTTTGATTTTAATAAGATATTAGATGCTATGTCACGGCACTCATTTTCTATTTTATGTGCAAATATTTTGATGGCATCTGGTCCCATGTATGAATATTCTTTACTAACAACACCATCCTGTACAACTACATAACAAAAGCTGGAAGGTTCATGTAGCTGGTATGGTGTAATTGAAGATTCTTCAGGATCTGGATTGCAGGATGCAAGAGATTTGAGGATTGATTCAAAATCACAGACAATATATGCTGGGTGTTCCAACAAGGCTTCAAACTTTTTGAATTTGGCATTTTCACTTGGATTGGGCATCACCATATGAACAGGTTTATGATTTTTACAGTATTTTAAATGTTCAATTAACTTGTTTTTAGCAATTTCTGCATTCACTTCCCGAACCCCATTCACCATTTTCCTCCCATCAAATACACTTAAACATCTTCTACACAACTTGAATATTTTATTGGATTTGTCTAGTTGTGTTCTCACTAAAGCTTCAAGATTATGTATCAGAGTGTAATGATATGTGCCATCCCCTTCAATTAAGAGCAAATCAATCGGAATAGCAGAATCATCATCAAATGTACTGATTCTGAGAGGTTCTATCGGGCAATTGCTAGTGGAGCAAATAAATACATTAATAGATAATTGTTTGCCATTAATATCCCGGGCCTTTTTTTCAAATTTATCAATATTCTGTACAGACATTGGATATTCTAAACCCTCCATTGCATCGTCAAAATCATGTTCATGTTGTTTGTAATAATTTATTCTCTGAGGATTTCTTGAAACTGGAAACAAAGCAGCTAATATACACCACAAAAAGCATTTCTGGTCGGTATTTTTTATATTAACCACGGCTCTTCTGTTTTTAATATTATCAGGTAATGGCAAATATGTAGAACCTTGTAATGGGCTGAATTCAGAAATATTAACATATAACTTGTGTGGAGATCCGCATAGGCTCCATCCAGACTCTTTTGCTGCAAATTCAGAGTGTTTAATGTTCAATTGATCCATCAACCTGCTTATTATTTTGTCTAAATTTGCATTTGAATATACAGGTACAGTTTCTGTCATGTGGGGCTGTGTAAATTTTGTGCCGTTTGGCTTCTTATATTGTGCAAACAATTTGAGGGAGAGCTTATAAGAGCCATTTTGTGCATTGAGAATTGCCTGCAGATCAGAATTTATACTGTTCAAAAAATTCTCAATGCCACATCTTGGCTCTGATACAAACCGGTAATCCCTAATTTGGGCATTAAAACTGCTATGGATGGGTTCATAGCGTGGCTGCTTTGCTGCTCTGGCATTAACAGGTGCTTCGTGCTTCCTTTTCAGACCAGATGTAGATGCTTGTGGGGGCAATATTGATGACTGTACAGAACAAGTATTTTTATGTGTATATGTGAAGTATTGCATGTTATATTTTCTATTGCATTTGGGGCATATTTTGGTGGGGGTTCTGCTTTTGTCCGGGTTACAAATCTTTTGGTGCTTGGCCCAATTGGGGCTGGATATATTTTTATCGCATTGATTACAATATTTTTGATTTGGCATTTTTGCTATTGTTTATTATATACAATTTCCTGGGTTTCAATTCAAAATTCTATGCTGGATAAAAATATCAGTTGGGTTCAGCACTGTGCTTTGTGTGTGTATGTGTGTATGTGTGTGTGTGTTAATATTTCTGGCTTTGGTATTTATATACAATTTCTTGGGGTTCAAATCAAATCTCTATACTGGATAAAAAATATCAGTTGGGTTCAGTACAGACAAAAAAACTGCATAGCTCTATGTCAATTAGTTCTTGATTCCCGGGCAGGGAATATTAATCCCACAGCTCCGCGGGGGCAAGAATCTGAGAAACTGCCCCGAATATTGATCCCACAACTCCGCGACGCGAGAATAGAACTGCCCGGGCGAGGAATATTGATCCCACAACTCCACGGCGCAGGAATCTGAGGAACTGCCCCGAGTATTGATCCGTGCAGTGGAACTGGCCGTGCCGCAGCTCCTCGGGGCGGGAATCTGAGGAACTGCCCCGAGTATTGATCCGTGCAGTGGAACTGGCCGTGCCACAGGCCCTTTTTCCCCCCCTTTTCCCTCTTTTTGCCAAAAATTGGCTTTTATTGTATTAGTGTATATTGTTTCTATGACCTTACTTGGGTTATTCCGCCAAATTATATGCTTCAATTCTCCTATACTTTGGTGGAGCCTGTTCAGGTTCTGCCCCCCACTTGTGGGTTCCACTGCCGATCCAGCAATGGTGAAGAATCTGCACTGTGCCCTGGCTTTTATAGTTTTGCCGGACCAATCAAAATCTTGCTTTCAAAATTTCTGTTTATTAATTGTCCAATCTTGTTTATTCTTGTCCTGTCTTGTTGAATTTTGTTTGGACTGGTCCTAACCTGTAATATTGTGTGTCCTGTCTTGTTGAATTTTGTTTGGACTGGTCCTAACCTGTAATATTGTGTCCTGTCTTGTTGAATCTTGTCTATTCTTGTCCTGTCTTGTTGAATTTTGTTTGGACTGGTCCTAACCTGTAATATTGTGTCCTGTCTTGTTGAATCTTGTTTGGACTGGTCCTAACCTGTAATATTGTGTCCTGTCTTGTTGAATCTTGTCTATTCTTGTTCTGTCTTGTTGAATTTTGTCTATTCTTGTTCTGTCTTGTTGAATCTTGTCTATTCTTGTTCTGTCTTGTTGAATTTTGTTTGGACTGGTCCTAACCTGTAATATTGTGTCCTGTCTTGTTGAATCTTGTCTATTCTTGTCCTGTCTTGTTGAATTTTGTTTGGACTGGTTCTGTCTTGTTGAATTTTGTTTATTCTAAGTTACACTGTATAAGCAGAAATAGTAAATATGTATGGGTGGGTGTGCATGGCTCATATGAGTATTTTTGGCCTAGTTTTAAGTGTGGCCAAAAAAAAATATCAAAAGGGCATATTTTTGACAAATTTATGGACAACAATCTTACAGAAGTGCCTTTTGTAAGTATAGGCACATCAATCTGAGGGGGGTTCATACTTTCTGAGAAATTCCAGAAGGCATTTTTACAAAAATCTTGGATTAGACAGGGTTCCACACTTGAGCAAAAAGCTCATATGGGCATGTTGAGCTAGTTTTAAGTGTAAACAAATCTGCTTGAAGGGGGTTCATACTTTCTACACTTGTAAGTGGTGCTCATCCTATAGCCAATACAACTACTAATGGGTGAGACGGCCGTGTACAATGGGAAGCCTATCTAGTATTATCCCATGTCTACCGGAGGGTGGTATGAGAAACGACATGCACCAAATGATGGGTGTGACAGTGTGGAGCTTGTTCCCCGTTACCCCATTCTGCCAAATCCCAAGGAGGAAAGAACTCAACAACTTGTGAGGGTCCTTGGCCCTTGCAAGGTGGAAAGCACTTTGCTGTCTCCATCAGCAGACTTTGGCAGCACCAGCAGCTGCTTCGTTTCCTTTGATGTCCGTACTGACAGAGAAGGATGCTAACCGTCGAAAAATTTACTTCACTGTAGGGTGTCTGGAAGAGAGTGCTTCCAGACTCTAGAGCACACTAAGGGAATCCGAATAAATCAGTGTGCAAAGTGTGATCTTCAGTAAAGTATAACGCTTTTAGTATTGCACAGAGTTCTGCCATGTAGATGGAACAAGTAGAATGTAAAGCAAAGCTCTGACTGTGCGAGTTGACAACAGGGCACAACCCACTGATTCAACCGATATGGACTCATCCATACAAAAAACACTAAAATTGGGAATAGGCAATAATCTACAATAATTAACATCTCTACGCTGGGAGGAACCAGGCACGTCGAAGTCTACTGTGTTTCAAAGGCAACAGATATAGTTGCGGTAGCAAGGGCAGAGACGATTCCCCGCAGGTAAAACAACGATAGCGAAAAATCAGGCGAGGCCAGGCCGAATCGGTAGCTCACTGATTAGAGAAATGTCACGGTATGCCAGAGACCCGGGTTCGAATCCAGGTCGAGCCTGAAATTTTCGCTAAAATTTATACGTAGTGAAATTGGGGTATTGTTATCGAAACTATAAAAACCATAGGTTTCCCTGCCTTTGAATTATGATACAGGTTAATGGGATGTGCAGGCAATTCTCAGGTGGAGAGAGACGGAAAAAGCGGGTGGACGCAGGGCAGATGGCTATCAACCGGGCCCTCCGGGATACTTATACAAGGGCCTCACACCAGCTTCCGTGACGTCACAGGATTAGTCAAGTATAGTTTATTTACAACATTTAACAAAGTGCATTGTAAGAGTATAATATTTAGTTTTCTGTGTGAATAGTCCTCTCTTATTAGATTAGAACGTTGCTTTCACCTGAAGAACATTTCAAATGTTATATGGCATTAGAAAGTACGTAAATAATATTGATAAAAGTAAAATCCAATCTTTACCGTTCTGCATAATCTACCTTTATTTTTCAAATTACCAATGGAAAAATGGCGATATAGATAAAATTTCATCCTACATTTGGAACTTACTGTAAGTTCGTAAAGAATTATCATCGTTAGTATATAATTGCTATTGAATTGCTGTGGAATAAAAACTTACGGTCCAAGTTATGCATACAAGACAATTTTGAAAAACGTTTACGTACAGAAGGGTGAGGAAAGAGATGTTAAGATTGGAATTTCGTATTAAATAAGCTTCCCAACTTTGGAAACTCAGTTCCCGTGTATAATTTGAATAACTGTTTATCTTTTTAGAAATCTGGTAAATATTTGGATGCACAATCAGGGTTGTTAAAGGTCCAGGAATTTTAAATAAATTCAATTCCGATCCAGGATAGAAAATCAGCAAGCGTACATAGGTTCTGGACCGTAAAGAACCTTTATATCTGTAAAGTATTTCAATTCGGTCCAGGAACCTTTTTTTCTGAATGAATATAAATACGGTCCAGGAACCTTTTTTTCTGAATGAATATAAATACGGTCCAGGAACTTTTTTCCGGATGAATTTAAATACGGTCCGGGAACCTTCTGTACGAACCAATTTCAATTCGGTCCAGAAACCTTTATTCCAGGATCAATTTAAATACGGTCCAGGAACCTTTTCTTTTTCGAATCAATTTAAATAGGGTCCAAGTTCCGCAATGAAATGAAACAATACGCAACTTGGATCAAATATGAACCTGACGATAAAAAAATATCCACTTGTGAGCATGAAAGCATAATCCAGGTGCTGTGTGTCTAGAGAATCTAAGGCACAAGGTAGAAATGAGCGAAACGCAAAAGCTGCAATCACGTTACCCCTCTCCATGTAGCCCCATTCTCTCGCACGCGTTCCTTCGCTTGGTTGTAGTAGCACTGCTCGTCCCTGTTGTGTTATCTGCTGGGAACACAACAGCCTCACGTATCGCATGCCAGAACAACACGTGACGGTCTTCTCAATGTGATGCCACACACATAGTCCATTGCGTTATGTACAGTATGGACCGTAGTGCGACAAGGGATTTTTTGAACCTACCCCCACGAGAGAACAAGAACGTTTTGATTTATTCCCTGCGCTATGTTTTCTACAACCGCAGTGTGACATTCCAATGTAAAACGTACTCGCGGACATTTTTAGAAGGCAACTTTTGATCGCTCAACCCTAGTCAAGGAATTGTAACTAAATTCAATCCCGGACTGGGAGAGAAAATCAGCAAACGTAAATGAGTTCAAGACAGTGTATAGCCTTTTCATATTTAAAGCATTTCAATTAGGTCCAGGATCAATTTAAATACGGTCCAGGAACCTTTATTCCGGGTGAATATAAATTCGGTCCAGGAACCTTTTTTCCGGAAGAATTTCAATTCCGTCCAGGAACCTTTTCTTCCCGCATCAATTTAAATACGATCCAGGAACCTTTTTTCAGGAACAATTAAAATACGGTCCAGGAACATTTTTTCAATGTAACAATACGCAACTTGGACCGAATTTAAATTGTGCGAGAAAAAGCTTCCGGAACCCAATAGAACCTATTTGAATTTATGGGTTGCTGGACCTTTAACAACCCTGTGCACAAGTTTCTGTGGTTTGGCTATAGGTTACAATTTATTTTTTTCCCATAAAAATCTTACATGCAAGCAAAGAGAGAAAGTGTACAAATAGTAATGCAACAAACGTACTAGCCTAGCCTATTCGCAATCCCTAGATGCTAAGAACACCAGTCTTAAATGATCTAACAGTAATTCAAGCATATGAAAAGGGATTTATGATCACACGGAAAATGAAACTGATTGAGAATATTAATGAAAGCAAATTTTTTGAATAAATCAAAATCAAAAAGCAAGAATACAGTACGTCTCATGTACTGTACAACCAGGAGAATATTGTGATTGTTAAGGTCATTTTTGTTCTAAAATTACTTTAATATTCCTTATCGGTAGACAAGCCAGGTAATGGTAAAAATCAAAAGGCAATACTCCATGCAAGTTGTTTCTCAGCATAGAGCATAAGTTTTAAGAATATCAGCGAGTGTTTCTGTAATACCTAACAACGACAATTTATTTCTAACTTACATAGACGTGTATGGAAATCGTGTCAGGTAAAATAGGTGGATGTATAATGAAAATATAATTACAGCTTAATTTAAAGTTGGGGTAAATTTGGAATTCGAGAGTAAATAATCCATTATTCAGGATTTTTATATCCCTTGTTGTTTCAAGTCCACTTTATGCACATATAGGCTAATCGACACTACTATCTGTGACAAAAATATTGAACCCTCGGTTTGCGTGCTTGTAAAATTGCACTCTGTCAAATATACCTCACTGGAAAGCTACAAGTGTCTGCTTTTAGACAAAAGCAAGACAAAGTGATTTTAACTCTGTCTGTTTTACATTCACACGAAAACGTTGGTAAAAGTGAAGCTTTTCATGTGTTTCTTACATAAGTCTAATTCAATTGTGTGTAGCTTGGTGTAAAACCGTCGTAAAAATATGATTTTTCTGTGATTCAAGCTTGTTTATGTGAAAATATCTCAGCCAAATATAATGGTACTATCATCTGAGGAACAGCCACAATTAATAATTAATTATGATGTTGCAATTTCGGTAATGGTCAGCTCAATGGTCATGAAATGCATATCAAAATGATGGCAGTGGAATAAAAATCAAATTTCCTTATCTCATTCTTGCACACTGTGCGAATTGAAAACAACAGAGAGAATTGTTTTCCTTGGCAAACGATTCCCACGCAATTCACATCGTTGCTAAGAACGCACGTAGAGCAAGTGAGCTTTGTTGCCAAGCGTTGCCGCTTGCCTTTTAAACTCCGCAGCTTTGACAAGGGAAATGAGCCGAAACAATGTGTTGCGCAAAGGAATGCATTGTAGAGATGCCGAAGATTTTCTTTGGTCAAGTCTGTGTTTACATTCCTGCCATGAATTATTGCCTAAACTCCCATATAGCCATGATAATTCTTACGTGCATTCTATCCTGGCAGTCGGTCTCTCACAAGTTCGCGTGTTTGTTCGTACGCACCGTATTGAGCGATGGCGGTTCTGTGAAGTGATTTTTGTTACATGAAAATGGCAAGACAGTAATATCATCATGGTGCAAAAGAAATGATAGTCAGTGCCAAGAGATATTTTGACCAGGAGAAACGAATGGGCGCATCTAACGACATAAACCAAGGTGTCAAGTGCACGGCGAAGGTTTTGGGGGTTACATCAGCACAGTGATAAAGGCATGTGAATAAAAAGGGAACAACAAAAATTTGCATCGACCCAATATTTTATTGGGCAAGTTTTTGTAAGGTGTGCTGCGAAGAGAGATACACGAGACTGTTATTTTAATTATCCAGTTCAACAGAATCCATTATGAACAGCATTTTATACTTTTATCTTTCACTCATTATATTTAATGAAAATTTATTAATGATTTTAGTCCTCCTGTCTCTCTTAATGAACCCTCAACAGACCAAAATATAAAAGCAATATTTCAGGTGGAATGTATAGCAACACGTTAAATGTTGAAACCAGCACCGCTACTCGACACTATGATTAAGTGAATTTTGCAAGATAACACAATTTACATGCGTCTTTACTCGAAATATATTTTAAAATGTCAGTTGGCGTGAAAGCTTCAAATGCGCAATTTTTAAAATATACTCTTTATGCGTTGCTATCACTAGTACGCACATCGCTCTATTTCTCTTTCTTTTGATATCGCTGTACACAGCAGGTGCGTTATTCTTGCATACAGAAAAGACTGGATCTGTCATAGACTCCATTCAAATCGTCATCGAACATCGTTGAACTCAATATAGGCTATCTGTTTAAATGTGCGATATAAAAAATTATGTTCATATAAAGCCGAGTTCAGTTGTTTTCTGTCTTTAAGTCCACTTTATGCACAGGGAGGCTAATCGGGACTGGACTTACAGTTTAAAGTGGGATTCGAACCACTAAGCGCCTTCATCAGCTATTAGTCCATTGATTAGATGCAACTTTAAATATAATTTAATAAACATAAATTTTCCTCTTGTAGTTGTTACATATTGAACAGCTTAGGATTAAAATATCTCACTTTGTTACTCTTTCATGCGGAGCAAATACGAAATGTAATGACTGATTGTGCAAAAATATGAATCATTATTCTTTAAATATTTTTATTTTTTACTTTAATTCCTTGTCTACAGATTTTGCTTCTTAAATGTCTATACACCATAAATACGACTTTGAGGTATACATTTCTTTATATAGCTCATTAACCACTTCTGTTTTCGATAGAAATATTCTATAAAGGGATAATACAGTATCCATTGTTTATGTTGAGTAGAAAGATACCAAATTATCCACAATGTATTTGTGAAATAAGCTTTTAAAATTGAATGAAGTAAAACGTCATTGATGAATATTATATTTATTTGACGCAACGTAACGTTTACCATAATGCTACAAAAGAGGAACATAATAGGGCTATGTTATTGAAGAAGAAACTGAATATCCCTTATTAGGGCTAGAAATTAAATACGTGACTTATCCATATCGAACTTCACAATTTCCGACAACATAAATCCAAAATATGGACATAAAAATCACAATATTTTTTTCGTGTTAAATAAAGGAATATTAGTAGTAAAAAGGTCGAGATCCACGTAATCAATATGTTCAATTAGCTAGGCTTACAATTGTTAATGTCGTACTCAGTGGCTACGATTAGGGAGAGACAGTTCCCTCACCCCACCCACTTTTCGCCACTTTTGCCCCCGTACTATGCTAAACCTTATCTACAAAGGGACTGTTTTTACCCCGCCAGTTTTGGCAACTTGCTACCCCCCGATTTTAGAACCCAATTTGCGCCACTGGTCGTACTTTGCACTGGTTGCACTGAAACATATTTGCACTAACATGTAAGAACTGGGTTTTGTATTACATACAACGTACAAATTTACTTGTAATTTATCAAGATATAATCACTTTAATTTTCGATTATAATGATTATTCTTAGTCTGAAATGAATTAATTTACACGACCTGTTTTTCGAACTACTTGCTCATTCAAATACAGATATATTTCCCCAAAACAGGATTAGTCCTTTGACCTCACCAGTCTTTTTTAGCATCGCAGATTCAGGCCTGTATTATCTCGAAGGTTTATAGCTTATAAAGAAGAAAACATCTTACCTCAGGAAATGCTCATTTGTGTACTGTACTCGATTTCGTGTGATCAGTTTCTGGCATGGTTTTCCTATCTGCATAGTGAAACACTAGCGCAAAGATTTGGAATTCGTTTCATGGATAAATTCACCTCTAACCGTCGTTTCGTCAAACCTCTATACTTCTAATAACCTTGTTTATGATCACACGTAAAATGAAACTCGTTGAGAATATTAATGCGACATGCAAGCAACTTACTTTAACTAAGAAGTCCAAAGCAAAAAGCAAGAGGATACAATTAACCGCATGCTCTATCAGGAGATTATTGTTAAAAGAATATCGTATTATAAAATCCTTATAATTATATCCCTTTTCGGTAAAAACCAAGAGACAAGTTAGACAAGTTAGTTTTCAGTATAAGGCGTAAGTTTTATAATATACGTATATCAGGGTGTGTTTTATTCATCCCTAACAACGACAATTTACTTCTAACTATACATGAACATGTACTGAAATCGTGTCATGCAATATTCGCTGACATGTAAGTTGATAATTATATTTCCCCTTGTACTTGTGATATTTAGAACAGGTTGAGATAATATCTCGCTCTCCTACTTTTCCACAGAGCATAAATGTAAATAAAGCAAATGTGTTACATGAAATCACAATGACTATGAAAATGAACTAATCGTTATTCTTTACATAGTAAATTTTCACTTTAGCAACTTGTCTAGAACTACCTTTTCAAATACCTTAAATGTTGGTGACACAAGTGCACGTATTTATATAGTCGCTAACTACATCGCAATAATCAAAAAGATCTTCCTGTTTTTGACAGAAATGATCGACAAAGGGAAAATAGAACATCCATTGCTGAATACAAAGGTACAAAGTTATCCACGATGAACCTACTTATGAAGTAGACTAATAAAATTGAACAAAGTCATAAAATTCTATTAAATAATTAAAATTCTAATTATGTTTCTTTCGCATCATGTATATCATCAAGTACATCATCCTTGTAAACTGGAACATACCATGAAAAAATAAATGAATATCCTCTACTGTGACTAGAAAGTAAATGTTTTAAAGACGTAACTCTTGCACTTTGAACTGCACATTATCAGACAACGTATGATCAATAATACGGACATATGAATAACAATCAACATTTTTTCGTGTTAAATAAAGGAATATAATAGTTACAAGGTCGGCATCCATGTAATTAATATTACCATTCATAATTCAGCTATGAGCACAAATTCTTAAATGTCGTATACTTCGCAATAGTTGAACACAGACATTTTTTACTAACATATAAATAAATGTTGTACTACATACAAACGCATAAATTTACGGTTCCGTGGTCGCATTTTACACCCTCGATTTTGCAAGGAATCTTTTTTTATGAAGATTGTTTGTTTACAATTGTGAAGACTGAAGAACAAAATTCTGGAGCGCGGAAACAAGTATTTACTACTGTACAGCCGTTTAAAGTTGAGATGTAGCCGTTTGAAGTTGCGAAGTGGAAGTCTACTTGCGGCCATGTTAGTTTCGTTGCACACGTACCGATGGATGTATATAAATGTCGGTTTTTCAGGGCTATACCCCAAGAAATGTCATGAAAATTGGTGTCTAAATTTTCCGCCGATTCCGGGCTCCGCCCCTGGGGTAATTAACCTACCGCCTGCCCCGCCTTTCTCTATAGAGTCCCTGTGGAAGGCATGTTAGAAACTGACCGAACCACCCGCCCCAACACTATTTTCCGCACTGACACATGAAGGTTCCAAAAAATTAAGGCTAAAATTTAATTTCAGAAGGTAACTTACCTCTTTTTTCCAAGGCCAGGCACTGAATTGCGGGTCGAAGTTGAATTTGGAAGTCCAAAAGAGAAGTAAGTCGTATGTCAAAAACCTTTTGTCCTTTTCCACAGAATACCACCCTCTCCTTCTGTTCCATCATAAAAATAAGAAGTCGCAAATTATCCCATCTCACAAGTCATTCAGAAAATACAACCCTCCCCTTTACGGCCTGCACTTGCCAAAAAGAAATGTGCACGATGTTCCACAAGATAACGTATTTACACACCCCGCCAATACATCACACAATTAACATATCGCAATCGCAAATTATCCCATTGCAATCGCAAATTATCCCATTGCACAAGTTAATCATAAGAAGAAAAAGAAAATGTGCAGACGTGCGCCTGTGACATGAATCCATGATGGACCTAAAAAACCGTATGGACGTTACATAGTACGTATGGAATTTTAATATTAAGAAAACGTAATTTTCGTAGCACGTAGATCTAAAAAAAATACCTTCCGCGCTATTTTGAAACATCCTTTGTTATATAAAAAAATATTTTGTGTGACGAAAATACTTGTATTTGAAATGTGCGGGAAATCGAGGGTGTAGAATGAGACCAAGGAGCCAAATTTACTTGTACATGATCATGATACAACTATGTTTAATTTGCGATAACAATTATAATTCTTACTCTGAGATAAATAGATTTACAGGAACTCTTTATCCTACAAGTCGCTTATTCCAATACATGTATTTCCCCAAAATGCACGACTAATCCTTTGACGTCATCAGTCCTTTTAGCATCATAGATTGCGGCCCGTATACGGAGTATACGCGAAGTATACGCATCTCGGAGGCCCCGTATCAACACCACAGCTGAGCTCATCTGCTCGAACACAGAGTGGCCATGTCGCACGAGGATGTAGGTGGTACACAGTCAAATCTCTCTCGTCAGAGACTATTCTAAGATGGATGGGATGGTATCGAGCACAGATGTTGGCAATAATGAAGAAACAGTTGTCTTTGTAGAGAAGACGAGGGTTCCGATACATCCGTAAACAAGTAGACGACTGGACGGGTACGAAATGCACCGGAACACAGATGAATACCAGTACGATGAATAGGTTTGAAAATGGGAAGTTGAGAAAAACGGGCAGTGGAATGCACAACACATCCACAATTCAGCTTCGATCTAATGAGATAACAATAAAGTCGGAACAGAACAATGCGAACAGAACCCCAAGATGTGTGACGTAACATGTGGAGAAGGTGGAGAACTCGTAGACAAGAATATTTCAGCTGGCAGAGATGAGATTGTCAGGGGCCGTAATCCACCGAAGGCTTGGCTCACAATGTTGGGGAAGTCTTAAACACGACGAATGGACTGAGAAGTTGAAAAACGGTCGTACAAGTGTTAAGCGTGCAGAACAGACGAATGGCCATTCACATCCACTACTGACAACAACATTGAGCAAGTCCTTGTCATGATTCTGACTTACGAGAAAATTTCGATGAAGTGGCAAGTCATCTGCATCCCTCGTATATATAGCATGATTTCCCCAAGCTTGCATTCTTTGGCATTTTGGATTTGAGTTGTCCGAATATTGAGGAACGTTCCCACAAAAAAACTTTTCTATAGTATTGAATTTTGAGTTGGAGCAAAATATACCTAATTTCACCCTACTATACTGTTCACCGCCAGGTATGACATGAGAGAAGATGGCTGCCATCAAATATAAGAGATATTTAGGTGTCCTTGATTTACACGTTCAGAAGTCTGTTATTCGTGTGCAACAGCATTTCCGTGTCACGTTTACTGACGATTTACCCAGAAGACATGCTGCAGTCTGAGTAGTATTCCGAATATAAAGAATATGAGATTACCATACGCCTAAATTTACTCGGGACAATCGTTTTTTTTTTAAATGCCAGTCTCGACTTTGTCTAACTGCGATCCTTATTAAGTTATTCTTCCTCGTTACACGAATCATTAAATTAATAATGTAATGACTCATTATCAAAATTTCACTCTAACCAATTTAGAGAGATATGGTGTAGTGCACTGCAATTTACATAAATTCAAAACTACTTAACGATTTTCGTTATATTGTGTTTAACAACTGGAAATAGTAAATTCAATTTAATACAAGATTTTGCAACCTTACTTCACATGGAAGCTGTTGTTACTTCGTCTTTACCTTCAATGGTCACTATGTGTGTGTAGTACTTTAAAAATAAATGTATTTCGAGGAATTTTTTTGTGCCTATATTTTTCCTTTAGTGCATAATTTGCATATTTGAGTGCATATTTTACTTGTTTCTAATGCATAGATGCATGCATATTTTCCACGTTTTTAGTGCATATTGATCCGCACTTTAGTAATGAGCTTGTTCAAACATGTGAGGCAAATTAATGTACTAAATTAGCAGTTACTAAAAATAATTTGAACTATTTTTTTCTTGTTCCTTTACATACAGTGCCACAAAAATATGAGAAAAACGTCTACTAAAATATTGAATTTTCATGAAATTTGATTTTAAGGTGCAGAGGGTCTGACAGTCTTATAGCTCTTTTCAGTTCTTATGGCGGGCGCTCTAGAAGCTGGCAGGGGAAATGGGGAGCAGGGAAGCGACCAATCCAACACGATAAGAAACGTTTTCCGGCCGCTTCGTGTCTCTCGCCGCCACTGCTGTTGTCTGGTTGGTCTGTTGCGTCATCCCCGCTCCCCACTTCCCCTGCCAGCTTCTAGAGCACCCGCCGTAAGAACTGAAAGAAGCTATAATTCAAAGCTACGTGGTTTCACAGTTCGTAATTGTTAACAGCAGCAACTTCAGCAGTGAAAGACATACGTATGTTTGTCTTAAGCTCACTTTACGTTCAGATCCACTCACCGAGTCAGGGCCTATATTTTTAAGTGGGATACGAACCACTCTCTAATGTGCATCCATCTGGGATCAAAGCTGGTGCTCCTTAATTGGTGGTGAAGCTGGTTCTCACCATCCAGAGTCCAGACAAAACAAAGAATTAAATAGCTTACAACAGGGGTGCAGAGTAGCGAGCGTGCTATTTTACTTCCTCCCTGGAATCCAATTCCACTACTCCAGGTTCAGAGTCGTAGTTTACAATGACTACATGGTCATCGCGAAGGGAGGGGTCGAACCTGCAAGTCGACCCACCATGAAAATTGACACTGTTGATATGATTACAGGAAAAGTTAAAACTTACATCTGTGATAGTGGACAAAAGAAACATATTTTAGTTAATTAGCATTTCAGTAGATTCATCAAGGCGATTCTCGACGGCGGTGCTCAGCTTGCATGCATCTCATGGATTTGGTGTAGAGGTTTAAGTTTGTTCAACTTCGCTGTTGTGTCTGGTACTCGTTCGGCCATGTTCCTCACACTCTGTCCAGGTAATCTCTGGAGCAAACAAACGAAAACAAGTCTCTGCCCAAGTATCGACTCGAGAGCGTTGGACCAATAAACGCGTGAGAGGGAAAGTGAGTGTATGGAGGCGAAAACACGGATACAACTACACCTGGTTTGCTCCGCCCCTTCGCTTTATCCTCTTCACTACCATTATGGGTGATCTTGCTCCAAAGTTTCCCGAGACGGAGTGTAAGGGAAGTTTGTTCTATTAGAGAGACGTATTGGATATCTTTAGGAGTCAACACATTACAATAATTCAGAAAAATGTGCTTGCAATAATAGTAGAATCAGGAAGAATATAAAAATTGGCAAACACTGAATAAATGATATTACATGCAGAATAATACGTCTGAAATGGCAGTCTGTCCCCGTAACTGTTTCCTACATTCATTCACTGTGCGAATTAAGTTTTTTGTTTTGGGGGGGGGGGATCTCACTCTGTGGCGTATTTGTGATTTCATTTTGGGAAGTAACACCGAAACCTTGAGGACATTTCTATTGCCAAGTTCAAAATAAAAGTTCATCTAACCAACCACTAGTATCTTGTGAAGACTTAAATACGTTGGTCACTTGGAGAATGGTGTCCTCCTCTAATCCACAAGGCTGCATACTTTTCGGTTTGGAGATCTTTATGGTTGGACCTTTAATGGAAACGAATGAATTTACAGTTGTGTTTGTTACATAATTGAGAAATGATATAGTATATGCATTCAATTCCATTTTATTTGATGGGAATAAAAGCATCCCAGGAAGGGATAAGAATAATTTTCTCTTGCCGGGGATAAAATGTTTTGTGGGGGAAAATCCCCAGCATCCCCCCCACCCGTTAATTCGCACACTGCATACATTACACGGTGGACTTGATGCTTTTGTCAAGACGTATTATCTGTGCTAACGTAATAAAATTTTCCATGTTTAAAAAATAGAGATTGGCGCGCAGAGCGAAGTAAAAGCTTGTGCAACGGTGAATATTTAATTTTATAAAGATAATAGGAAAATCCACATTGTACAATAATTAACCCTGTAGGTCTTTTCAACTCTTACGGCGGGCGCTCTACATGCTGGCAAGGGGATCGGGGAATACGCAGCAGACCAATCTGACAACAGCGATGGCGCCGAGAGTAACGACGCGGCGGGAGGAAGTACCACGTGCACCCCGTTCTACATGCTGCTGCGTTTCTTATCGTGCTCGATTCGTAGCTTCCCCGCTTCCCTTGCTAGCATGAGGATCGGTCGCCGTAAGAGTAGAAAAGACCTATAGTAACAACTTCGCAGATTGGTACCAAAATGCTTTACTTGAAGTATATCAAAAGTCAAGGCATTTATTTTATAATTCATCAAATTGGTACATACTTATGTCAACAAAAACACTTCTAAAAGGAAACTTCCTTCCTCGTATGTGCATAGCTAACACAAGAAACGTAGGAACTTTCTGCATAACTCCATTATGAATACAAGCAAGCTGATAAAAAGCCCAAGTGGTAATATCAAAAATACAGGTTGAAGGTGTTTTAAAGTAAGAATAGTGTTGACGTCTGTCGGTTCGCCTAATTCAGGAGGAACTGCAGCAAGACAATCTGCAATCCATTTTTCTATCAACCCCGCCTGTACCATCCTCTGCAGAAGATCGTTGATACGAGGCATAAAGAAAGACGTTTTGGGGGCTACGAATCCAGCGTTGACAAGTCCTGCTGTCTCTTTTACAACATGAACTACTGGTTCACCCTTTCTATTTGTGAAGTGTTTGGCAATTATATACTTCGCCTGATTATAAGGAAGAAGAACTATAGAGTCCCTCTTCAAGTACACGTTTTTAATTATTTGTGGACGATCATAACCTGGTCGAAACCTGTGACTCATATTACGAATGTCTGGAGACATAGGTTGTGCAAGTACATATCTCATACTGTATCCACAGTATATAGGAAATTCAAGTTCGGACACTTCTTTAACAGTTTCTATCTCTGGATAGTAATGAGCAGTGGTGAGTTCTGACACAAGAGCGCTCTGATATATAGAACTGATTATCAACGCGAAATAATAATGAAGCAGAATTATGACCTTCAATATCCTAGTGTCTGGTGTGAAGCTAGTTGGAACAAGTAGCAGAATAAACACTGGATAGAATGAAAGCATTGTTATCCGTCTCTTATCTGAATCCTTGAAGAATTTCCTGTTCGCCAGTATCGCAAATTCAACAAATAACACCACTCCTCCAATCCACATCCATATGTGAAGTGGGAAGGGAAGGAAAATGCTCATCCATTGTGGGATTTTCTCAGCTTTTGGAACCACGAAAACTAAGTCATCGATTATGAGTCTGTTACTCATGTCCACAACAAGAAACCTTGCATGGCTTATTCCAACGCAATTGACGGTCAGGTCAATTGTATTTCTCTGAGCATCGCCAGTTATCCCGTTCCATGACCCATTTGACAGTTTCTTACCAAACTTTACACCATTATATACCTTAATCCACGATGGAGTGAAATTCATGTACTGTGACAGTGCCTGAAAAGCTGGACCTGACATTCCTGAAAGGCCATGAAAATTCTTACTGTTTTCATATATTGCTGTGTACGGTGGGAAATTGAAACCAGAAACACGAAATATTCTTCCATTTAAATCTCTGGGTATTTTAGTCAGTAGCATGTCCTTCACCACCTGGCTGCAGTTTTGTTCTTCTCTAACGGACGTCTGCAAAAAGTTCACCTCTTTAACGATTGCTTTACATGGAGAAATAATAGACGACAATCCCTCAGTTGTAGCATTAATTGTTTCACATTTACCTACCAACAACAAGAGAACGTTAAACAAACGCTGCTCTTCAGCAAATTCAGTCACACTTCTCACAAGATCCCTGCTGTATATTTCGCTGACAATTACTAGTCTAGTACTTGGCTTCGTATTCAGTAATCTTCGCAAAAGGTATTCAGCTGAGGTCTCGTCCTGCAACAAAACAACAATTAATCCAGAACGATGGATGAAAACTTGTTCACTGTGGTCTTTTGCTGTTATCTGGTAGATCACTTGCACATATTCTTCATTGTGGATGTTTCGCATAAGTTTATTAGCAAGCTCCGAGTCACTTGATCCGTCCAGTATAGAAATGACAGGTGTTACCATAACACACTGAGTTAAATAGGTTACAATATTAACAGTGTCTTTCTCCACGAATAAAGGGAGATTATTAGCAAGAGTTGCATTAAGAATTGTCAAAATCAGGAACACTTTTACCTCATCTTTCATTTTTTGCTCTCGTTGACGCTGATGATATATCTGAAAGAAAAATATTTGAATGTAGACATAAGCTCTTGTAAAGTTGTAATATAAAACAAATGGATATAAAGTCCATATAATTCTATTGTATGCTGGGAACCTTCTCCTTCAATAGGAATGACGATTTTACACTTCAACTCCTTCTTGAGGGATATCCAAGAAGTGTCGAATACGGATGGTAGTAATTCGAGAAGTCAGGATAAAATATTAGAAACATTTCCAGGATTCGAAATTCTGGAAACCACTATTAAAACATTCGAAAGATATACAGTATATATTTATAACGAGATTTGTTCAATCCAGAATTGTTATAAAATATTATCGATAAACTTTAAGGTCACATCAATTTTTTTTGCACATTTGCCCTTAATAATTACTTGCACACTACAGGGCTAGTCAAAAGTCCCTGACCACCCCTTATAAAATGAAAGGGAGTGTAGATTGCAGCAATTGGTCATGGTAGTAATATGTTAGGCCTAAGGGGAACACTTTTTGGTGCATATCATGACAACGTCCCCCATCTTGGTGACCGCTATCTTGATCCAACTTCATTTCTCTAAATGGGAAAGGGAGCATTTTGGGTATAGTTTTGGGCTAGAATTTCACCAGGAATTCAGTGGTGAAGTCAGATTTGTGAAAACGTTAATGATAAGTAAGTTAAGGGCATATAAAAGTGATAATTACGTATCATTTGCAGGGGCTGAACCATGCCATTGACCAAGGCCGAACTAATCCAGATCATCAAACTGTGGGGGGGGGGGACCTTCAACGGAATCCAGTGTCGCACATTACAGTGTCCAAATTGCTGACCAGGTTCGAAGAGAACGGTACAGTCCAGGACAGGCCGCGATCTGGTAGGCCCAAAACTGCCACTGACGAAGGAATTGCTACAGCTACATCGTTTGCCAATGTCCGCAGCGCAACACACGTCGAACGTCTGTGCAACGTGGTGTCAGCCAGAGTTCCATTTGCAGGGTCTTAAAGATGGTTAAGTGGCAACCGTACAAACTGCAGCTGCAGCATCTCTCTGAGGACGGCTCGGAAAGGAGAATGATGTTTTGTGAATGGGCTGTGGAGCAAATTCGCCAGGACACACACTTTGCACTGCATATTCTGAATTCTGATGAAACAAATTTTTATGTGAATGGGGAAGTAAATAAAGAGAACATGCGGATGCGGTATTGGTCCTCCGAGAACCCGTTGTGGAGAGATCCGAGCAATGTGGTTAGTGCTGGGAAAGTTATGGTGTGAGCCGGGATCTGGGGGACACGTATCATTCTTCATTCATGACAATTTAAATGCAGAGGGCTAATTGCAGTTGTTACAAGAACACATTTTTTCTGTCAATTTTGACGGAGGATGGCAGCTTCCCCTCATATTTTATTTTATTTTTATTTATTTTACCTAAAGTTTCAGATACAGTACTGAATGACCATTTTATACTGAAACAGTAACAGCAGGAAAATAACAAAAACAAGAACAACAAAATAGAGTGCAAAATGGCACTGAAAACAAATCAAAATTATACATATATCGTTAACAATTTTCTAAAAATTTGTTCTGGCAAGAATATGTCCACATTTGGAGGCAGGTTATTACATGAGTGAGGAAGCCTGTAGAAAAGAGACCGCTGTAGAAGGGAGAGCCTTGTGGTGGGATTGTGAAATATCTTAACGTTGGTTGGCCGTGCGGGGACGCGTAGATGAAATTTGTTGAGCAGAAATTCGGATTTAATTTTACCATTCATGATTTTGTGCAAGAATTTCATGTCTGCTAATTCGCGACGAGTGTGTGGTGGTTGGATATTGAAGACAGACATAATATCTGTTTTGTGAAGGTCCCTCAGAGAAGGTGGCGAGCAATGGCGAGGAAAAAGTTGAGAACAGAATCAATCCGGGAAAGATTTGTTTTTGAAGCCATGGTCCAGATAGGAGAGCAGTATTCAAGAATGGGGGAGATAAGGGATTTGTAAAATATGCCGATTGATGATTGGTTTTGGATTTCAGTGAATCTGTACAGTAGACCGAGAAGACGCATTGCTCTTTTAGTAGTGTTCGTAATGTGCTCATTAAAGTTTAGTTTTGATGGGATTGTTTTCAAGATAGTAAGCAGAATCGAGTTTGTTCCTTCTTAAGGAAATGGTGAGGCAGGAGCATTTCTTAGGATTCAATTGAAGTTTCCACTGGCGACACCACACAAGTAGTTCTGTAAGAGCTTGCTGTAAGATTAAAGCATCGTGTTCTGATGAGATTTCTGTGAAGAGTTTACAGTCATCGGCAAAGAGAAGTATATTTATAGGGAAAGAGGACAGTCTGTCGGGGAGATCATCCATGTAAAAAAGAAACAAAAGTGGGCCTAAGATGCTCCCTTGGCGAACTCCAGACAAAACAGGAAAAAAGCTGGAAGAGGTGCCAGGAAGGATTACACGCTGCTCTCGTGCACTTAGATAGTCTTGTAGTAAGGATAGAAATTTCCCATGGATGTTAAATCTGGATTGTAATTTATGTAGAAGGAGATTATGATTTATTTTATCGAAGGCTTTTGAAATGTCCAAATATATAACGTCAAGCTGGGAATTATTTGAGATAGACTGAGTAGCATGTGAAAGTAATACCGATAGATTGGTCAAGCAAGAGCTGCCTGGAAGGAAACCATGCTGAGCAGTATTTATAAGGGGAGATGTAAACTTTAGCACCTGTCTTTAATTATTTTCTCACAGACAATGGAAAGAGGCGACAAAAAAGAGATCGGTCTATACGAATTTGTGGAATTTTTGTCTCCAGATTTGTAGATAGGTACAATATTGGCAAGTTTGAAAAAGCCGGGAAACACATCTGTAGAAAAACACTTCAGTAAGAGGACAGAGGGTGAGCCAAGGAGTCAGCAGTTTTACGAAGAAAATTGCCGGAATTCCATCTGAGGTTAAGGACCGGCGCAACGGCAAAGAGGAGAGGAGAGATTTTACTTCTTCAGGGGAGGTTTTAATCGAATAGAGAGTATGTGAACTGACAGACTTGATTATAGGAAGAGGTTCAGAAATTGTCTCTGAGGATAAATTTTCATAAAAAAACACATTAAAAAGTTGCGCTTCCTCATCTCCTACAGCGGTGGTAGAACTATGCATAATTTCCATCGGTACACGCGGGTTCTGATTTCTTGAATTAACTAACGAAAATAACTTCTTTGGATCAGTCATACACTCTGATGTTAAGTTATTTACATAATCAATATACTTATTTTTGAATAGGTTTTTTGAGTGCCTCCGAATATCACAGAATGTTTTGTAAGTGTGTTCATTGGGGTACTGTTTCCACAAGCTCCAAGCCTGTTTCTTGTTTTTTTTAAATATGAATTAGTTCACTATTAAACCAAACCGGGTATTTCGCAGAGCGCCCTTTCTTGATGCGAACAAAGTCATTTATTGCAGCATGCAGAACTTCTACAAACATCTCCACGGCGTCGTTGAGCTCTTCCTGTTCCAGCAGAAACCAGGGGTAGGCATCTAGTGCTCTGCGAAATTCATTCCAGGGGGCTTTTCGCCACAGGCGGCAAGTCCGTTCTGAAGTTGGAGGTTCTTGACCTTCTCAGCGGACGGGAGGTGCACAGCGACATCGAAAGAGGCATGGTCTGAGGGTAGCAAGTTCCTTAAGCCGCGCGTCAGGCTAAGTTAGCAGCAGGTTTTATGTATCAATCCGCGCGAGAACTGAGCTCAGAATCTTCCGTGACACTGAGAAAATCCACAGTATTGCCAACCGCACAAAACATCAAAACCCGCATGCAGGTCAAGTGGAATGTATTTTTGGTTGTCTCTGTCTCCTGAAACATAAAATTTTAAAAGTACTTTCTGCGCATATATTATTTAATAAATGTGTCATTAATATAAGAGCGAAATAACTTCTAAACATGAGAGCATGTGTGTATATTTCGAGCACGCAAAAAGAAAAATAAACGGAGATAAAAGTAAACAACAATAGGCCCCTCTTGAATTTAATGACAAATTATTGTTTTTAGTTTAGAAAGAAATACATTTATGAAAAACGTGGTTGCTTCGTCTGCAATACATCAGTTCCTGTAAGACACACGCAATTCAAGTTATATCACCAAAAAAGCATGATTTGTTATTGGTGATATATACAATCAGGTGCATTGTCTGTCGCTATTACTCTGGTTTCAATTTATGAATCACTTCACTACCAGGATTCAAATCTTGGTCTGTCCATTTCTTGCTGATAATCACCCTTCCCTTTCTTTGCGCGGAACAGTAAATATGCGCCTTCAACAAAGCTTTCATAACCGCGAGTGGGTGAAACAATAAGTCTCCCCCTTCCCCTCATCGTCGGTTTCTTCAGCCCTGGCGGTGATTTTGCATGGTGGTATCCTTCCATGTTTTATTCCTCCTTCCCCCACCCACCGAGTTGAAGGACGTCTCGTCCAAATAATAAACATGTTTCTTCTCACTGCGATATATTTTAATACCGCGGAGATTCTTTTGTTGTCAAACAACAAACAATAATTTCCTCTTGCTAAACTCAAACCGCAAATCATTCAACACCCGTGATACAATTCGTGCGCACATTCACCTCACGACCTGTTTTACTTTGATCTTATTGCCGCAAGGAGGATTATGCACTTAAAACAACTTCCTTAACTTTGAAGAGCATATCCCTTCGGATGAAGCCCAAAATAACATTCGGATAAAACCGCGAGCTGAACAGGAGATTCAGCCATTCTCGCCGCTCTACAATAAACGTAGGGTTAAAATAGTGGGATGTGCAACACTGGTATCACCGATTCCACGCGTTCTGCAACGCATTCAGTCTCGCTCGACTCGCTCTAAAGTTTCAGTGTCTCTTCAACGCAATACACATTGCAGTTGGCGAATCTGCGGTTCTAAGTTCGTCTGCACAGTGATTGCAACCAATTAAGTCCATACCTGCTAATGGATGTATTATTTTGTCTGTATATTACAAATTAAATAACTGTTTTCTTGCAAGTATGCAGTTGTGTCGGAATAGAACATGTCTCAGTGGAACTATATTCTTACGCGCACGTTTGGATCTACATATGCGAAAACCTGCTGCAAGGTTGACTTGACGCTTGGCTTAGTGGAGTTATCTCGATTTCGCACAGTGTTGCCAGCACATAGTCCAGATTACTTTCACCTCGTGTTTTGTGCATGTTATGTTGCTTCAACCCAATGCCCTGTATGAAAGTGCCGATACACCATTTGTCATTTGAGCAATTTGCACTTCCGGTGGTTGGAGTTTCCCAGTCAATTGAAAGATTGAAGTCACCACTTCACAGGCTTGACTCAGATCACACGTAGTTTACAGTTCCATTTCGTGTTTAAACAAATCATGACACCACCCCCACGTTGATTTAGACGGTCATTTCTAAAAATATTAAAGTGATTGGCGAACGGAAGTTCAGCGTTCCTCACAGTATCATTCAGCTAGGTCTCGGTAAGAACTAAACAGTCATATTGTATTAATTCACTGAGGTTTATAGCAGAATCAGAGAGCTTTTTTTTTTTATGCTTTGTATATTCTGATAATATACAGAAAAAGCAGTTTCATTTTGATTTGAGTTCTGGTTCCAAACCTATCGGACCATTCGTACTTACATTTGCATTTATCTAGCACCAAGAAAAATTCTTGACATTTTGTCACCTGTTTGATCGAATAACTCCACAAACTTCAATCAAAAGTTCGACACATTTTTTTAAAAAAAGTCACGTTATCTCGTATGTACAGCGCAAACTGGATATGACCTAGAATTTAAAGTGGATTTCTTACCAATGGATTGTGTCATATTTGGAAACTCGTGCCAATTTAATAATTTTAATAATTTTGCTAAGAATATGATATACAAGCTGACATCGATAAATGAGCTCTCTAGCAGTTTGTTTTGTAAGAGATTTCACTGACTAATGTATATTATTCCGTGAAGTTAATATAATTTTACTTTGGGCTAGTATTTTTTTAAAAAATCTATGTTAAGAAGCATTTTATTATTATTATATTTTCGGATTTATTATCAATAATAATCATAATAACAGATTTTCCAATATAAGGTTAGAACAATCCATAGCCCTCTTTTGTTATTAGCCAGGACACTATACTGAACGCAACTCCAACTGGCGGCTCACCTTGTCGGCTATTTCTGTCCCTTTCTGTCCCCCAATCGTCTTCGGGTAGTGGGTGGTCGATGGGTGTCAACAAACTCAGTTGCGAAGTTAAAGCTGAAGGTGTAACATCGCTCTCCCGAAGCAACGTTGCCAAGCGTACTTCTGTTATTGCCAGTTGTCTATTTGCGTGTTTGTAGAGTGTTTGCATGTGAAACTCCCTCGTGTAGGACCACGGATGCAGTTGTACCATTAACACCCCGTTGATTTCTGGTGCTGGCAATACCGTTGCCCGAGAAGACACTCTCGTGCTTTACAGTACCTTTGGCAACATGTGGTGGACCCAATGCTCATTTGTTTCGTCCCGCGAACAACGTTCGGTATCTTGTGACTCAAGAATGCCCGATTTGAGTCGAAGAAAATTCAACTGATCGCTGATTCGCTGCTTCCCAGCCGCCAGTTGGAGTTGCGTTCAGTATAATCATGGAAATTAAACAAGAGCATCCAAGAGACAATGGTTGCCAATTTAATCGCGCAGGATGATGTTTTTACAAATCAAGTGGAACCTTTTTTTTATTCCTGTATGTCCAGTTAACATTTCCTTACTTTCTTTTCTTCATCTCTGTTGTTGCGTAAATGCAATCTAACATTTTATTTTGGAGACTTCTTTGGTAGCGCAGTTCGATTTTATGACAGCATTCCTTTCCTGCAATGCCAACTTGCTTTATTGTTACTCTGGTAGCCCTACTTAGAGGGCTACCAGCCACATTTCACGTTTACCACATTATAAAGCACATTTCACAGTTTAACGTGGAAAACGGTGTTTGAATTATCGTGGCACTTACAGCGTTTACCAATTTTAGTCTTCAATTTATATTTGTGCAAGTGTGAAGAAATCAATGTGTAGTTTTTACATTATTTAACAGTTTTTATTCTAGCCATTGCTAATAATAATGATCCTCGTATATCCAGCAATGGCATCCCTAGTATCCCTTCAAAAAGTTTAATTTGCACAATGTGAATACTGTAAATTTTCTATGTTAAAATCAAAACTGTCCAATCAGGAGAATACTAGTGAAATCAGGCCATCATAGTACGCAAGCAAAATCAACACTCGACTCAGTCCAAGATTGAGAATGGATGTTTCTCTATTATTATGTATTATTTTGATTTTGTTACTTTCATACGTACTTGTTCTTTCATCAGTGTCGTTTGATCATTTATTTTCACCGTTGCGATTAACTTTACGAGCTCGAAAAAACGACCTTAAATAACCTATACAAACTATTGAAAACAAACTTTTCTTACAGTAAGGTGAAAGTTTTCTCACGGAACATTATGTCCTCCTACCAGGCAGAATGGACAAAGCGTACTGCGTGCTCATGGTGATGAATTAGGCTATTCTTTGGTTAATGCATTTTGGTATCCGATCGATATACATTATGGCTGCTGGTTTACTTATCTGTAATGTTTTTCTCGTGCTGTCACGATATGGACATTTCGATATAATTCATTTCTGAAACACGTTTCCCACAATTGGAACACTTAAGAACGTAAGACACGTAATCAATCTTCTAACAAATTCAGTAATGCTTAATTGACAAATGCAAATGTTTTCCTGTGTATTAGACTCAACACGAATATGCTGAGCTGGAGTGTGGAAATGGATGGATACAATGTAGGACATGGTTGTATCAAGCCTAGATCTTATACTCGTATCTTTATATTACAGTTACACTCTATCCAGGGTATCAGGGTATCTGGAGCGAGCGAATGAAAACAAGTCTCTGCGCAAGTAGTGACTGGAGAGGGCTTGGCCAATGAACTCGTTAGATGGGAAGTGATTGCAGCTACCAGCCATTTGCAGAAGCGAGCACTGCTTCGCTCCACCAACTCTGAATCTCCCCCTCCTTCACCGATATACGTATGTGGCCTTGCTCCACAGATTCCCTGGACAGAGTATAATTGCTGACTGGGTTGTTTGCGAATTGTAGATGAAAATTCTTCTATCTTTCTCGTTGTGTTCTGAAGCCTAATATTCTAGTAAAAGCAGGGTATTGCTCAGCTGACAGGAAATATTTTGATTAAATCAAAATATTAATTTCCATATTTGATATGTTTCGTCATAAAATATGGTGTAGTAATGACCCGCTGGCGCCTTCGTCCTTGTTGTATTGTAATTACATGTTTGCTCAAAACGTGAACCAAATCGTCAAATTCAAGCCACGATATCAAGATAGAATGAATGGATCAGTTCTTATTAGAAGTTAGCATTAAGGTGTGGATACACACATATTTTTGTGACTTTTGTTTATAAGTATTTTTATGTTTCTAGGTCCAGTGGTTTGAGCTGTAAATGTATCAATTTTTTTTTAAAAAAAAAAGTTTAACATCCACCTCCGCCCCTTGTAGATTGGATTTTGGAAAAACCCTTCTTGGAGGGTGCTTACGTCATAAGAAAAAAGACCCTAAACTTTCAGTCTGCTATGCCCATAGTTTTGGGCTGTGCATTGATGAGTCAATGAGTATATCAAGATTTTGTAATTGTCTAGACGGATATTTGTTTTAAAATATGTACGGTTTTGGGATGGCTATGATTAGTTACATGTGTATATCGAGTCCGCTTAATTATTATAGTCATATCATATGTAACTACAGGGAGTCCATAAAATCCTGCAGGAAACAAAAACCCTATAACTTTTTAACTGTTGCGTTTAAGAATACATTTGGGAGGGGTGAGAATAAGGGAAGCTTAAAGTTTGTTCTGGCCACACTGCTCAATGACGCTTGCACTGGTGATCACGTGACTTAAGATGGCGTCCATCCAGGATAAGGCACAGTGTGTGCTGTGGTTTGCGGAGTTAAAATCTTGCGTTTCAGTGCGGAGAAAGGTCCAAACAACATATGGAAAACCACTCCCAGCAGACACAAATATCAAGAGATGGTATGAAATGTTCAAGGCAACGGGAAGTGTGTCAGATTTTCCACGCAGTGGAAGGCCAGGAATGAGTGAAAATGTGATTCAGACAGTGCAGGACAACGTGGGCCGGAGTCTAATGAAATCGCTTAAACGAAGATCCTTGGAACTGGGAATACCGAAGTCAACGTTACACAAGATAGTACGCAAGGTCCGGCCCTACAAGTTAAAATTTGTACACGAGCTGATAGACGAAGACTGTGACATGAGAATGGAATTTTGTGAATCAGAAGAGATATATTGGCCGAAGAGCACCCACACCTTGGCCTGCAAGGGTACCAGACTTGAAACCTTGCGATTACTGGCTGTGTGGACATGTAAATACCGAGGTGTATTCACGGAAAGAAGCTAATCTGTACGACCTGAAGCACAAAATAAGTTATGCGATTCTGAATATCCCAGACGAGCACCGTCAGCACGCAATTCTCGGTTTCGCAAAAAGACTGCAACAGTGTTTGGACGTGAATGGTACACAATTGGAGGTTTGGCGATGAACCTTAAAAAGCAGAAAAAAAACTTTGAACCTTGCTGTAAGTACACACATTTTTTTTAATAAACGTAACAGTTTTCAAGTTATAGTGTTTTAGTTTCCTGCAGGACTTTATGGGCTCAAGGCGTGCAACTATTTCCTCTTCTCGCCATTTACAGATGGTCCATTTAAATAAAATTGCCAATGAACGTTCATCGTTCCTTCTCCTGCATAAAGAAACATCAAACATTCGTCTTCTCTTCGACGTATCTATTCTGTTCTTAGAAAATTGGCAGTGCCAGGAAAAAATACGATCACGTGCAAAAGCACCACACTACACTCACACAATTGCTTAAGAACCATTCACGTTCATCCACAAAGGAGATAATTCCCAACAATTGCGCAAGACTTGAAACATACCCGCAGTCACTCCAAGAATACATTACATCTACCTAAAGAAGGTATTAAATAGTATACATCTCAAAATCATCACCATTACATCGTAGGCTTAAGCTTCATCTGAGGTCAGTACCCGAAGCACCAGAACTTCCTTCATTAGAAACTTACTAATCCCCAACCTAACACTGAGTGGACTCGCATTTGGTTGCAGTTTTGAAGTCAAGGGTACCCGTAGGATTTTTACAATTAATAGTATTATTATTGTGATTACTTTACGAATCATATTGAATTGATAATTTGATTTTGATTTGTTTTATTTTACTTCGCTTTTTGTACCACTTTTGGCTAATTTGCAAAGATGGGGATGAGTGATGACATGATGAAACTGATGAATGGACACTCACAAACATCCATGCCCAGGCCGGGGTTCGAACCCGGGAGCCCTGCTGTCGTAGCGCGATGTTATAACTACTCCGCCATATGGAATTGATAATAATTTTGCGGTGTATACAAGTTCAGTCTGTAGTCTACTATTTAAAACGAAACTGGAATCGTCTTGCTTATTTTCTAAAAACAGTTCTTTGTATTTTCGTAATTTTTCGCAATGCACATAGTATATCAAACAGAGACAAGTCAATCTACTGTCCTTCATGGTACCTCTGATCCATGTTTTTACATTCAGACGGTTACTGTAAAAAAAGTAATAATTTCAAAATGACGTTGTGTAAATTATCAAGGTCAGATCCCTACTTCGGGAATTGATTTCACGACTTTTCGTAATCCCGAACAACAGATCAATTCCAAAGCTTTTTATTTAAAGGAGGTTAATTCTTGATATTTTTTTGCTCTATAAGTGTCTGAAATTTCGAAATTAACAGTTTTCATTCCAGAGGTGCAAAACAATAACTCTAAAGGGAAATAATTCGAGATTTGCACAGCATTGTAGCCAGTATATATAGCAAAATCTAGTTCAGACACTTCTTTGACAGTTTCTATCTCTGGGCAGTGGTGCACAGTGGTGAGTTCTGACACACAGAGCGCTCTGATAAATAGAACTGATTATCAACGCGAAATAGAAATGAAGCATAATTATCACCTTCAATATCCTAGTCTTCGGTGTAAAGCTAGTTGAGACAAGAAGCAGAATGAACACTGGATAGAATAAAAGCATTGTTATTCGTCTCTTATCTGAATCCTTGAAATATTTTCTGTTCATAATTATCGCAAATTCAACAAATAACACCACTCCTCCAATCCACATCCATATGTGAAGTGGGAAGGGAAGGAAAATGCTCATCCATTGTGGGATTTTCTCAGCTTTTAGAACCACGAAAACTAAGTCTTGTACTACCAGTCTGATGCTTGGGTCTAATGCACGGAATCTTCCATAATTCATTCAAGCCATATTAACACTCAGATCAATTATGTTTCGCTGAACGTCGCCAGTTATAGCACTCCAAGACCTATTTGGAAGAAGCTACCCAAATTGTATACCCTTGTATACTTTTACCCATGATGGAGTGAAATTCATGTATTGTAACAGTGTCCCAAAAGCTAGGCCTGACATTCCTGAAATGTCTTCAACATTATGAGGATTTTCAGGCAACACCGTATACGGCGGAAAATGAAAACCGGAAACCGGAATATTCTTCCATTCAAATCTCTGGGCATTTTAGTCAGTAGCATGTCCTTCACCACCAGGCTGCAATTTTGATCTTCTCTATCGGACGTCTGCAAGAAGTTCACCTTTTCAACAATTACGTTGTATGGATAAATAATGGATGAAGATCCCTCAGTTTTAACGTTAGTAGTTTCACATTCAACTAAGAATATAAGAAAGTTAAACAAACGCTCCTCTTCAGCAAATTCAGTTACGCTGTTTAAAAGATTACTGCTGGACGCTTCGTTGACGATTACTAATCTAGCACTTGGCTTCATATTCAGTAATTTTCGTAAAATGTATTCAGGTGATGTCTGGTCCTGCAACAAAAAAACAATTAATCCCGAATGATGGATGAATATTTGTTCACTGTGGTCTCTCGTTGTTTTCTGGTACATCACTTGGACATATTCTTCATTGTGGACGTTTCGTATAAGTTCATTAGCAAGCTCCGAGTCATTTGATCCGTCCAGTATAGAAATGACAGGTGTTACCATAACGCACTGAGTTATGTAGGTTGCAATATTAACAGCTTCTTTCTCCACGAATATAGAGAGATTCCTAGTAAAAGCTGCACGAAGAATTACCAATATCAGGAACACTTTTAACACATCTCTTATTTTTTCGCTCTCGCTGTAGCTGTTGGTGATATATCTGGAAGAAAAATATTTGTGTAATTATACGTACTTCACTCAAATGGGATCAAAGCGACTTTGACCAGTGCAGTGAGTATTCAAAAGGCCAGAAAATTGTCGTTAAGTGTTAATTAGTGGATGTATTCTGTGTTTATAGATGTTTTTATGCGATTATGTAATTTTGTACGTAGAATATTCTGTGAAAAATCAGAACTCTCTCCCAGGATCAACTAACACTACAGATTTAAATAGGTCACATGATCATGCTATTTAATCCTATCTATAAACTTAGCATTGTAGAAACATTTGAAACTGATATGATTGACACAATTGAGGGTGCTGCAGGATGTGGTGAATCGGGACTTGTTTATCCCGTTTCGCCACATTCTTCGGCCCACCCTGTATAGAGGAATTAAACCGATGCGTGGGATTGTCAGTTCGCGGAGAAACTTCGTTTGTTTTCAAAGAGACTCGCATGGGGGCCGACGAGAGTGCCACCTACCGAGCTTCTCGGGACAGACGTTTTCCTTGGGCGAACCAGTGTTCTCCCCGGGCCGATTCCGATAACAGCAACTCCAGCAACGGTGTTCCACGGCGTGATAGCTGGCTGAGTCAAAGTGGCGTGACTCAGCTCTTATCTTCCAGTACACCTGTGACCCTTGACTAGAACGTGGAAACCTTGCGGATATGGAGTTAAGTATTATTACAAGAATGGTTTAGTTTATCGCGTGACTTTAATAGACAATATTTTTTTTTAATCTTTCATCTCCCTTTTTTTTGTTTACTTAAAAGTTTTTTGGGAAAACATCGTAACTTCATTTTTTTTGCGATAATAATTTCCTATCGCCGGAGTCTAATTCCTCCAAAGTATATATGTAGTCAAAAGAAGGAATGATCATGGACTTAGTTTTGGTAGCATAAGTGATGAAGAGAGATAGTGGGAATCCAAAGTAAAAATGAATCGATGACGTGGATCGTCATTGTAAAAAATGTTTTTGTGAAAATCTGTCAAGAAGGGGGGGGGGTAATTGGTAAATGTTTTTTTCTGGTAAGAAACGACTTATTTAAATGAGAACACGTTGTTAATACTGTTGTAAGAAATTAAATACTCTGCACTTGTTAAGCAAATAAAAAGCATTTTGAGAAAACACCTAATCTTACTATTCATGTAATTACGCAAAGCGCTGGGCGCTCTTTAAGATAAGTTCACCCCTTCCAGAATAATTTCTTGCGTAGCAGATTTATTATTATTATTTTTTTTGGCAAGGGCCACAAAAAAGGGAAGTTGTATTTTTTTGTTGCTCATATACACGTCAGTTCGTCGGGAGTGGGACTAGACGAGCGCGCTATAAAACTCCGGACCAGCTGGCGGTATATGCGAGATCTTGGAGCGACACACTATTTAATACCAAAAAAATAAAACTGGGATTAGTAGTTTTGACTTGTGCCCATTTTGATTGTCAGATCCTTTTGGTTTTCTCCCTACAGCACCGCAGCCACCCGTGATCAATTGAATATCAGTTTTTGACATATTTTGACAATTTTTTGTCGATGTTTTAGCGTTCAGCGATGTTTTAGTACAAATTTTCACTGCAAATTTTTTTTCCCCACTCATACTTGGTAGGTATATCACGATCTTACGTGATATAACTTAACCTATCTTTTTTTCTTACGATTTTTTAATTTTTTTACGATCCTAAGTGATACAACTTAACCTATCATTTTTTTTATTTACGCACCGAACTAACCTACAAGGGACTCTGTTTGTTTTAATATTTCAGTATTTTAAGGTTTTCACAAATTTTATATAACCTAAAATGTGTTGGATGTTGATTTTTTTTTTTAGTATGTGGCAATTTTTTTTTTAAAACTGTTCCGTCACCCTCTCGTTCTTCACGTCGTACGCGAAGGACTTCTCTGCAATCAGGATGACGCTGCACAGAGTATCGGCAGGCAGCGCGTCGTGGAACTCGCAGACGACCTTGATGTTGGTTCGATCGTTGACCACCACCTGCTTCCTTTTTGTGGTATTGATGACGAACATCGGCCTGCGGATTTTGAATTCGCTGGGCGCGTAGTACATGTCCACGTTTCCCTCGGTCACGCGTTTGTAAGCGGTGTAAGCTTCGTAAAGTTTTAGGTAATCGTCTTTTGTCATGTCGAGGTTGTAATTCTCGCGAGGGAACACTTCGTTCCTACCGTTCTTGAGATAAACGTTCTTGATCTTGCAGTCGTCGAATTCGCAAACAGATTTTTCTTAAGTCTTACCGTTTCCAAGATAACCCCACTTCCGGTCGCCATTTTGGATTTCCGAGCATAGATTCTATTCACATTTTACTCACATATAGGCGTACGTGATGAATCCGCACACAGATTTTTCCTAAGTCTTACCGTTTCCAAGATAACCCCACTTCCGGTCGCCATTTTGGATTTCCGAGCATAGATTCTATTCACATTTTACTCACATATAGGCGTACGTGATGAATCACCAAACAGATTTTTCCTAAGTCTTACCGTTTCCAAGATAATCCAACTTCCGGTCGCCATTTTGGATTTCCGAACATAGGTTCTATTCACATTTTACTCACATATAGGCGTACGTGATGAATCCGCAAACAGATTTTTCCTAAGTCTTACCGTTTCCAAGATAACCCCACTTCCGGTCGCCATTTTGGATTTCCGAACATAGGTTCTATTCACATTTTACTCACATATAGGCGTACGTGATGAATCACCAAACAAATTTTTCCTAGGTCTTACCGTTTCCAAGATAACCCCACTTCCGGTCGCCATTTTGGATTTCCGAACATAGGTTCTATTCATACTTTTTCTCACGTATAAGTGCACATGATGAATCAGCAAACAAATTTTTCCTAAGTCTTACCGTTTCCAAGATAACCCCACTTCCGGTCGCCATTTTGGATTTCCGAGCATAGGTTCTATTCATACTTTTTCTCACGTATAGGCGTACGTGATGAATCCCCAAACAGATTTTTCCTAAGTCTTACCGTTTCCAAGATAACCCCACTTCCGGTCGCCATTTTCGATTTCCGAGCATAGGTTCTATTCATACTTTTTCTCACGTATAGGTGTACATGACGAATCCGCAAACAGATTTTTCCTAAGTCTTACCGTTTCCAAGATAACCTCACTTCCGGTCGCCATTTTGGATTTCCGAGCATACGTTCTATTCATACTTTTTTTCACATATAGGTGTACATGACGAATCCGCAAACAGATTTTTCCTAAGTCTTACCGTTTCCAAGATAACCTCACTTCCGGTCGCCATTTTCGATTTCCGAGCATACGTTCTATTCATACTTTTTCTCACGTATAAGTGTACATGATGAATCAGCAAACAAATTTTTCCTAAGTCATGAATTGGAGGGTTCTATGACAACCTATATTAATTCTCGTAAGAGAACAGAAAAAAAAAAACAATACTGTGGTCACTACAACAAATAGTCTTCTTCAACCCCAATCCAACAACCCAAAAATCATCATCCTAACTATAACCATGTAACTATCTGCCATCTGTTAGAGGTTTTGTGAACTAAGTGGTGCTTTGTTTGTGTGTAAAAAAAAAATGCAATGCTTTTTGCACTTGGTTATCATCACCTAACATGTTATTAATTGTTTTTTAAAATTAATTACAACTGAAAACTAATAATTAATATTATCTAAAGTTACTAATTAATATTATACAAGTAATTGATATATTTTTTTTGTTCTTGTTGCTAGTGTTGGGTAATTATAGTTGTTGCAAAATATTAGCTCTCGCGTATGACAGTTTCTGAGTTTTGTTGGGTATATATAGACGAATCTAAATTTTACTTGTTATGTTAAATTGTATGTTAGGGTACATGGTAGGAGAAATCATTGTATATTAGAGCGCTCTTTTAATGATTTGCCTATAACTGCATACAGGCAGCCGTAAATTTAGCATAAAATATCCTGATCCTGTTTCTTCTAGCATGTGCGACGTTTGTTGTGGTGGCCTCATTGGGGGAAATGTGATTCTCCCATGATGTCATCTGACTTACTAGCATATGCGATACGAAGAACAGGTGTGTATGTGGCTTACTAGGATTAGGCTCATGGTAATGAGGTCCTAGTAGCTGAAACGTTGTCGGGGTATTTTGCATTTTTTTTTTTTCAAATATGAATACGTTAAAACTAAACTGTCTCGGATTTTGAGTTTTGTATTCGCCCCGAGAAATTCTATATAAAATAACATACCTGGAAATTATATTCACGTTAAGTTGAATTTTGATTTTTGTATTCACCCCAAGAAATTCTATATATAAATAACATACCTGAAAATTGTATCGCTATATACTAGACTTTTTGATTTCTGTGATTTTCGAAAAAGCAATGGCATCCACCACCAGTTTCAATCGTAAAAATGATAAAACTGAATGTGTCACTTGTGGGAAGCTAATCTCAAGGAACAATTTATCGGTACACAGGGCAAGATGTAGCGAAACAGGTTCGAGAATTAATCGTTCGTTACCTTCTAAGTCTTGTGCTCGATGCGGAAAGATGATCAGCATTCCAAATTTAAGTAGACACCTCAAAATTTGCAAACCATCGACCGGACAAGCATCGAAAAGAAAAATCGATGATCCAGAAACGGAAGCTTCCACTTCCAAACAAGTTAAATTATCTGATGAAACCAAACCAATTAGATCTGCATTCAACCGTCATATTCAGGATTTCTCTTTTACTTCGGAACCAGGCCGGGACATTCTTAGTTTCTTGCGTGAAACGAAAACATCCGTGATAAATATTCTAAAAAATAAATTGGAAAATAATTCCATAAAAGTATACGTTGATCTATTTTCCGAATACGAAAAAGTCGATGGTACAACAAGTATTTTTTATCATCGTACAAAAAACCAGGCTCTTCATTTGGCGAACGTCGATAATTTGGACGAATTTTATTCCGCTCTTTCAAATGAACTGGTTAAGAAACACGACGATTTCGAGGCTAAAGGGTCTGGATGGTCTCTGTGTGGAAGTCCTCACACGTTAACCGTTTACGTGAACCAATTCTCGCCTCTTCGTGCTTCCAGCTACGTTCCACTTCCACCGAACATTCAACACAAGAGGGCTGTGTTAAATATACAGAACAGCGATAAAAAGTGTTTCCTTTGGTGTATATTGGCTGCACTGCATCCTGTTCATTGGTCAAATAATCCAGAACAGGTTTCTAATTACAAACAATACGAGACCGACTTTCAAAGTGTAATGTCTGACATCGAATACCCGGTGACATTGTCGGATATAACAAAGTTCGAAAATCGTGCAGGAAAACGCATCGCTATTAATGTATATTCCTTCACGTCAGATAAATATCTCGTGCATCCCGTCAGGATAAGCGATGTCGACGATGATGATGCTCGTGTGATTAATCTTCTTCTTATTTCAAACGACAGTGTTCATCACTACACGCTAATTCGTTCACTATCACGCTTGGTCAGAAGTCAATCAACCAAGCATGCAAATAACATCGAAGTTTGCCCGAGATGCCTAACCACGTTCGACGATCGAAAACAACTCAATTATCAAAATTACACCGGACGTCAAATTGCTATCGAGAAACTTGCCGAACATAAAATATATTGCGGCAACAACAGACCGGTTCGAATGTTGATGCCCGAAACGAACGAAGTCGAAGAATTCAAAATGCACAAGGCATTGTTAGAACATCCCGCAATCATCGTTGCTGATTTCGAGGCGTTCCTCAAACCACTCTCGTACTGCGAACCGGATCCTGAAATTTCCTCCACAACGCCGTACCAGCTTCATCAACCTAATAGTTTCGGCTATGTTGTTGTGCGACGTGATAAAATAAATGAAGCATATATATACCGCGGGCCAAATGTAATCGAACACTTCCTGGAAAAAATGGTGGAGGAGGTTGAGGTAATTGGTAGCGTACTGCTTACATCAAAACCGATGGCACCTTTAACTGAAAATGAACTTCAAAATTACAATTCCACTGAGGTGTGTCCGGTATGTGATCAAAGTTTCACTGATGAGAACAAAAAAATATTCCACCACGATCATTTCAGCGGAAACTACATAGGTGGAATTTGCAACACGTGCAATCTTAAAATCCAGAAACCTAAATTCATCCCCATATTCTTTCACAACGGAAGCGGATATGATTTTCACCACCTGGTGAGACATCTTGGCTACGATCCGAAACGTATAGGTGTCTTGGCCGAGAATGAAGAACGCTACATTAGTCTCAGCAAGCAAGTGTCGATTCCGGGAACGAAAAATACAATCGAGATGCGCTTCCTGGATTCGTATAGATTTCTCTCTGCAAGTCTGGATGCTTTAGCGAACAAACTCACCGACGATCAATTTAAAATAACTAGAGCTAGTTTTCCCAACGTAGACATAGAACTCGTTAGACGTAAAGGGATTTATCCTTACGAATATGTTAGTGATGGTTCTAAATTTAACGACAACACTCTTCCACCTCAAAAAGAATTTTACAGCAGACTCAGAGAGAAAGGAATCACGGACGAAGAATACGAACACGCGCAACTCATGTGGGAGAAATTAGAATGTAGGACGCTCGGAGACTATCACGACGCATACTTAAAATTAGACGTGACGATACTCGCGGATGTTTTTCAAGCGTTCAGGAAAACGGCAACGTATATTTACAAATTAGATCCAGCGTATTTCTACAGCCTACCGGGATTAGCGTGGTCGGCAATGTTATTCCAGACAAAGGTCAAGCTGGAACTGATATCGGACGTTGACATGTTGCTTTTCATCGAAAGAGGGATACGAGGTGGAATGGTGCAATGCGTACAGAGACATGCAAAAGCTAATAACGTACACATGAAAGAAGATTACGATTCAAATCGAGCATCGAATTACATCTTCTACGCCGACGTTAATAATCTCTACGGACATGCCATGGTTCAGAAACTTCCTTACGGGGGATTCGAATGGTTAGATCCCACTTCGATAGACATTATTCATTTCGACGATAGCGAGTGTGGTTTCTTCGCAGAGGTAGATCTCCAATTCTCCGACCACCTGCACGACACGTTTTCGGATTTGCCTCCGACTCCCGAAATCAAATGTCCAACCGACTCGGTTCAAGACAAGCTTTTGTTAACATTGGACCCTAAACAGAGATACGTCGTCCACTACAAGAATCTCCGGTTTTTGATTGGGAAGGGTGTTCAGATAGTAAATGTTAGAAGAATACTAAAGTTTAAACATTCCACGTGGTTAAGACCTTACATAGAAACTAACACACAACATAGAACAGCTGCCACTTCCGATTTAGACAAGGACTTCTTTAAATTAATGAACAATGCGGTGTACGGAAAGACCATGGAGAATGTTAGAAAGCACGTAGACGTGAAATTAATTTCCGATAAGAATAAATGTCGGAAGTGGATAGCCGATCCTAGATTCAAGTCGAGAAAAATTTACAACGAGAATTTGGCACTTTTCAATTTAGATATAAAATTGATGAAATTCAGAAAACCAATTTACGTTGGCGCAACGGTTCTCGACTTGTCGAAACTTTACATGTTCGAATTTCATTATGACGTGATGAAACCCTTCTACAATGATAAAATATCACTTTTGTACACGGACACCGACAGCTTTATTTACAGCATACAAACACCTAACCTATACGAAGACATAAAAAATCCTTCCATGCTTGAGTATTTCGATACTTCTGCATATCCTCAACCCAACAGATTTGGGATTCCTTCCCTCAACAAAAAAGTCCTAGGTAAACTGAAAGATGAATGTAACGGTGATATTATTAGTTCGCGGGTTTGCGTTCGAAGATGTATGCCATGAGAACAGAGAGTAGCGTCACGAAGAAAGCAAAAGGTGTGGGCAAAAATACGGTGGAGAACAAACTCACCTTCAACGATTACATCGATTGCCTTTACTCACAATCGACGATACTAAGTATAGAACAAAGAATCCAGAGCGTCGACCATATCATCACCACAAACAAAGTTAGAAAAATTGCGCTGGATCCCGATGACGATAAGAGGTGCGTCCTCGAGTGTGGTATTCACACATTGCCTTGGGGACATCGTCGTTTAGAAATAAATAAGAATTGCGCACAGTGCAAATAATTAGCACTCACCACCACACACAACAATTTTCACTAACTCAAAAAAAAACACATTTTGTTACTCAGTAAAAAAAACACTTTGACTGTCATTACAAAATAAAACTTTGACCGTATCCTTAAATAACCAGCATGCCTATGAACTTGTTCGGTTTCAAAAAACAGATCATCATGGAAACCATATCAGATCATGAAGTCTTACCTTCCGTGTTACCTAAACTCAACGGTCTGTTGATCATTCACCTCAACAGCATTTGGACGAAATTGGACGAGGATGTGGGCAAAAACTTTTACGTCTTCAACAACAATTTACATTTTTACGAAATTCCGATCGACGGGAAACTTCGGATCACCGTGAATCCCGAGAACGTAGGCGAAATCAAAATATCTACCGGCAAGAACATTTTTCGAATCAAGCACGACAAGGTACTTTCTAACATGGCGTACGATGTTTCAGCAGGAGATTGTCTTTACGTGGAACTCCTCGGAGATTACGAGAAACTCGTTCCTCTCTTCGTAGAATTACAAATCACCTATCCTATTATAAATAACCGTTAACCAAAATGCCTAACGACATTTTCGGCAACACGAAGCGTGTAGACCACGCAGAAGAGATTCTCATGTTGGATGTTCGAATTAAAAAGTTGAGGAGCGATTTGATCGCTTTGCAGGAGACCTTAAACAAAAGTTTAGAGTCGGAGATCGCTACGCTCCAAACGCAATGTCTCGACCCTATTCTGAAAATCGATTCCGAACTGAAAACGCTCATAAAAAATTATGTCGACGTACCTTCTTACGACAACGTTCAAAATATACAGTTGAGCGTGGATTCGCTTCAAAATGATTTGGCCAAGTTACAGCAATTTCAATCGAAAAATGAAGATTTGGAAAAATTGAAACTCGAAATCGAAGAACGAACTTTCGCAATCGAAAAGAATTTCTCTGAACTTCAAACCGTCGTGAAGGATATCGACGTAGAACGCTTGCACGTCGTCGTTTCCAAATTACAAGAAGAATTCACCGGCACGTTGGAAGAAATTAAATCCAAGTTACAGACTTTGGAAGATACCATGACGAACCTACCATCGTCGGACGAACTGCAGGTCATCGGTAAAAGCGTAGCGAACATAAAAATTCAATTGGAGGCTTATCAAGATTTCGAACACATTCAAACCACCATCGCTACGCTTCAGGCGTCTCTGGAGTTGATCAACGAAGAAATTAAAAATATTAGAGTTCAAGCGAGTGCGTTGACGAGCATTCAGGACACGTTAAGCACGGTTCAGCAGAAGATCGAATATTTAGAAAATTTGAACGTCGAAACGAATCTGGCTCATTTTCATCACGTACTGGACAACATACAGACTGACTTGGAATCGTTACGGACGAGCGTGCCTTCGAGCGAAGATTTGGAAAAATTGAAAACGGCGGTGACGGCACTATCCGATTCGAGCGACGTCAAAAGTTCATTGAGCGATCTCGAGAGTAGGGTGGCCAATCTCCCCACCTCCAAAGAATTACACGCTTTGAAAAGGAACATATCACGTATGCTGAAACGACTGGAAACGGAAACGGCAAACGTGGAACAGATTCGAGACGAACTTGCTTCGCTGGTGTCGACGTTGCCCACTTCGCAGAGCGTCGCGGATCTTCACACGCAGTTTACAGAGATGCGAAGCATCGTGAACGATCTTACCGAGAAGAGCTCGAAATTGAATCAAGTCGAGAACCTTCAGAACATTGTCGTCAACATCAGAGATCAAGTTGGAGTGCTGGAATCCACGCAGGAATCGACGCTGGCCTCTTTCGGTGCCAAGTTGCAAGAACTCAACGAAAGCTACAAGCAGTTGAACGTGGAAGTGAAAATCAAACCGTCGTTTTCTGCCGTAACGGATACCATAGTCGAGCATTTGTTGCCCATCGAAAATAAACTTGGACACGTTCACAGTAATCTGCTCGGCGTCGACACTAAATTCGCCAAATTGTTCACCTTGCAAGCCATCGAAATCAACAGCGTACCCAATCAACAGAGAATCTCCACGTTCGTCGAAGGTAACAAACTGTACATGTTACATCCTTATCATCCGTACTACAAGTTTCTCCTCAATGGCACGATTCAGATAAACGAATTTTCGTACTGGTCTCACGGCAGAAAAGCTAGCGTTCCCACCATGACGTTGATATCGAATCGTGGTGTCCAGAAAGCAGGAAACATTCCTCTGGCACGTTGGAACGAAACGCGCAACATATATGAAATACACGAAGACGAAGATCTTACCGTTTTCGACGTGAGTGCCGGCGATAAGCTGATCATTCAAAACACGAGCGAGGTGCCACCTTCTTTGAATCCCATCACGCTGGTGCTTCTCTTCAAACGTAATCTCTAAAAAAAAATGTCTAGGCAGGCCATCGTCGAAGAATTGCATAAACCTGCACGCCGCAACTACGAACGTTTGGCTGTGGTAACCAAGGGCATCGATGACCTCTGGCAAAGTGACCTCGTGGAGATGAGCACCGGCAATTTGAAAAATGTACATAAATTGAACAAGGGCAACAAGTACCTCCTCACCGTCATAGACACGTTTTCGAAATTCGCATGGGCTCTACCTTTGAAGGCCAAAACGGGAACGTGCGTCACGGAAGCATTCAAGACAATTTTTCGCGAAAGCGACAGACGACCACGGTTTTTGCAAACAGACAACGGTAAAGAATTTTACAACGCCGTATTCCAAAAGTTTATTCAAAAACATGACATTCGACATTATTCGACTTTCAGTCACATCAAAGCCAGCATCGTGGAAAGATTTAATCGAACCTTGAAAACACACATGTGGAAACGATTCACGCTTCGGGGAAATTACAAATGGGTCGACATCCTGCCGGAACTCGTCGACACCTATAATGATACGGTACACAGAACGATAGGCATGAAGCCAGCTGACGTTACGAAATCTGACGAGCAGCGTTTAATTTCTACAGTTTGCTGTCCAAAGTACACTCCCACGACTACCAAGAAATCAAAATTCAAAATTGGAGACCAGGTGAGAATCAGCAAATTCAAACGCACCTTCGAGAAGGGATTCACAAAAAATTGGAGCACGGATCTTTTTACGGTGGTTCGAGTTTTACCCGGAAACCGACACACGTATATAATAAAAGATAGTAGCGGCGATATTTTGAAAGGAAGATTTTACGAAGAGGAACTCTCTAAAACGAAACACCCCGACACGTACCTCATCGAGAAAGTATTGCGTAGGAAAGGTGACAAACTTTTGGTGAAATGGCTGGGACTTCCGGAAAAGAGTTGGATCGACGCGAACGAAGTGATCTTGTGAGTACGTGGAACGTGGTGAAGCGTCTACCGGATCCGGAAAGTCAAACGAAAAAAAAGAACGGCGAGTTGCTTCCCGACAGCATCCGCTGTCTAATCGTAGGTCCTTCGGGGTGTGGGAAAACGACACTGCTCGTGGACAATTTTCTCCTCGCACCTAATTGGTTAGATTGGAAGAACAGGCACCTGTACGTGTTCTCGAAAAGTTTGGAGCAATCCAAATACCAGCAACTGATGAAACTGTACGATGGTCTGGACATTGCAACGTTCGCTTCGGAAATAAAACAACTCGACGATTGTCGTGAACATTCAGTCGTTGTGTTCGACGACGTCATCCTGGAAAATCAAAATGAAATTCGCAACTTTTTCACGCAAGGTCGTCACAAAGGAATGGATTGCTTTTACCTAGCTCAAACGTTTTCCAAAATTCCAAAACAGTTACTACGCGACAACGCTAATTTCATATGTTTGTTTCGTCAAGATCACACCAACCTCAAGCACGCGTACGATGACTACGTAGGCGGAGACATGAACTACAATCAATTTTCGGAACGCTGCTCTTCTTGCTGGAACAGTGACGATTTCGGATTCGCGACGATCGACATGACGAGGAAACCCAACGACGGAAAATACAGAAACAAAATCAACGACTTTCTAAACGTTGCAACGTTGTGAGAAACGACGTGTATAAATAACGTCATGACGAAACGAAAAATCGAAGACGAAAATCTTAAGCTTCGCGATTACCTCGCGAAACGCTTCAAAGGTTGGAAATCCGAGAATCGCGGATTCTACGAAGAGAAGAAACGTCAAGATCAACCTGTGATCGATGCCATCAGCGATCTAGGTAAAGAAATTAAAGGTGTCACGGAACAATAAAAATTTGATCAACGAACTCGTACCACTTGCAGCTAAAAGTTACACCGTACCCACGCCCATTTCGAGCATTCCTTCGACGCCGTTCGAACTGAAGGACGTACCACGACGTCAAGCCATAAGCAGCACGTCTTCGGATAAGATCGAGTTGGGAACTTTGGCACGAGACTACCTGAGCACGGGAAAATTCGACAAGGATGAAGTGTTCGGATTGTATCCGAGCATGGAAACCAACGAGGGTGTCGTGTGGAAGATTGGGAAATCGAAAGTCACCTTCGAAGGCAACGACATTAAAGTTAATTTAGGCGAGAAGGATAGTTGGAACAGGTATCCGGGTACGGTGGGACTGTGGGAACTCGTTGCCAAAAAGCAGCCGAAAGATTACACCGACGAAGATTACCAAAGTTACAAGGAAATTTTGATCATGACGGATGCCATGTACCAGAACAACGACGCCTCGCAGAATAGGGTGAAATCGAGTAGCGGTGAGAAGTACAGGAATCTCATCAAACCTATTTGGAACGAGGTGAAGAGTGGAAGCGGCGTCAAACGCTACAACACGTTACCCAAAGAATTCGTTTGGGTGGACGACGTGCGCAAGCTCATAGACCGATTGTTGGTGATAGCCGGTGAAGAGAATGCAGGCAATCGTAATTTCTACAACGAGAAGGTTGGCATCGTGGACATGATCAGCACGAAACTTTCCAACTTCATCGTGAACGACGACAAGGGCATAGGTTACCTGATCAAATTCATCAACACGCTGCCTCCGAGATTCTGGAACGTGGCCGAAGGAAAGGGACTCGTGAACGACATCATCAACAAGTTACCTTTCGAGATGCATTTACCTGGCTACCAGTACTGTGGACCGGGTACCAAACTCGAGAAAAGATTGGAGAGAGGAGACAAGGGTGTGAATCCGTTGGACGCCGCATGCAAAGATCACGACATCGCCTACAACAACACTCGCACCGATCTGGACGCACGTCACGAAGCAGACAAGAAATTGGAGCATGCAGCTTTCGAAAGGTTCGTCAGCAGAGACGCTTCGCTGGGTGAAAGAGTTGCAGCACTGGGCACCACCATCGCCATGAACACGAAACAAAAATTTGGGTGGGGTGTATAAATAAATAACATACAGAAAAAAAACAACGTCTCGTATAACCGATTTGCCGCACGAACTGCTATGTAAAATTTTCAAACAGGTAGTAAACGGAGATGTTAATAAACTTTTAATCGTAGCGAGATCAACGCCGTATTTTCGCATCCCTTGTGAAATGGCTGTCAAGAACCGTCTTCGGGAGATCAGTGGCATGAGGTGCGGTGATCTCGACACTCTTCTTTCGGCTGCAGGGAAAAAATTAAACGATAGGTTGGATGAACTTCACGAGGCGAGGCAGGGAAGAAGACGATACACGGATGATTGGCGCAAGTCTAAACAGGAGACCGAAGAAATCATCACGCACATCATCGCGTTTTCCGAAGCACGGACTTTCTTCCTCTAACGCACACACACAAAAAAATCTTCGATACAAATCGTGAAAAAAAAATATACATGTAAAAAAATGTACGTGTCAAAAAATGAGAAAAAATATACGTCAAAAAAATGTACATGTCAAAAAAAAATTGCAATGGAAAATTTTTTCATCGTCAAAAAAAATTTGTCTCGTCAAAAAAAAAAAGTTGACGTGGACATCGTCAGAAAAAAGTTGCCTTATCGTAAAAATTTTTTATCGTCAAAAAAAAAAATTGTCACGCCAAAAAAAGTTGACGTGGAAAAATTATCACCGTCAGAAAAAAAGTTGCCTTATCGTAAAAATTTTTTATTGTCAAAAAAAATTTGTCTCGTCAAAAAAAGTTGACGTGGAAAAATTATCATCGTCAGAAAAAAAAAGTTGCCTTATCGTAAAAATTCTTTATCGTCAAAAAAAATTTGTCTCGTCAAAAAAAAAAAGTTGACGTGGACATCGTCAGAAAAAAGTTGCCTTATCGTAAAAATTTTTTATCGTCAAAAAAAAAAATTGTCACGCCAAAAAAAGTTGACGTGGAAAAATTATCACCGTCAGAAAAAAAGTTGCCTTATCGTAAAAATTTTTTATCGTCAAAAAAAAATTGTCGTAAAAAAAAAAGTTGTCAAAAAATGTGCAAGAAAAAAGTACGTGTTAAAAAAATGTACCTGTCAAAAAAAATGTGAAAAAAAATGTAGGTGTAAAAAAAAATATACGTGTCAAAAAAAATTGTACGTCTCAAAAAAAATATGACAAAAAAAAAGTTGTCAAAAAAAAATGTGCAACGAAAAAAAAATGTACGTGTCCAAAAAATGTACGTCAAAAAAAATATATGAGAAAAAATATACGTGTCAAAAAAAATGTACAAGACAAAAAATGTACGTGCCAAAAAAAAATGTACAAGTAAAAAAAAACCTTGATATTTAAATAACACATCGTGAAAAAAAAATCTACGAGATCAAAAAAAAAATCTTCGGTATATATAAATAACACATTGTAAAAAAATTAAAATTCTCTAACACTCTGAATTTCTCTTCGATATGACGACTGAAAAAATGAGTGACCTCCAAGCATTAAAACAAATGCTAAATTTGTCAGTAGAGTATGTAAAAATTCAGGAATTGGAAGTCGGCAAACCTTACACGATAACTTCCGGTTCAATTGTTTCTACCCAGTATGGTCCCAAGGTGCGTCTGTTGCTCGACGGACAATACAGTCTATTTTTACCAGATCGATATGCTAACATGTTATCCGACGAGAAGCTATCTATTTTAATCGAGAACAAAACTCGAATCGTGTACAAGGGGACAAAGGAACTTCTTGGTAAGAAAACGAAGCACGTAATAGAATTTGTGTAACGGCTGTGCGGAGTATATAAAATAACATACCTTGAAAAAAAATTACACGAGAGAGGGAAAAAAAATCTCGGAACATACATATATATAAATAACATACCTTGAAAAAAAAAATTACACGAAACAAAAAATCTCGGAACATATATATATAAATAACATACCTTGAAAAAAAAAGTTACACGAGAGGGAAACAAAAAAAATCTCAGAACATTTATATATATAAATAACATACCGTGAAAAAATAACATATAGAGCATCAACATGAAGCCCAAGGGTGTCGTGTACCAGATACCATATTCGAATCTAAAAACGCTCGGTGCCCTCGATGGGTTACTCACCAAGAAACAACGCGAGAAGAAACGTTCTTGCTTGACCAAAGGACACGGAATGAAATTACTTCTCAGCACACCTCAATTGAGACGGTTGCAGCGTTCGCGGAAACAGCAAAAGATCGGAGGTTTCATATTCAGCATCCCGGCCATCCTGGCAGCATTGGGGGCCGTGGGAAGTTTGGCTGGGGGTAGCGCCGCCATCGCGAAAACCGTCATCGACTCGAAGAAGAACAAGGCCGAGTTGGAAGAACAGAAACGTCACAACCTGGCCATGGAGAAGAAAGGGGGGAAGGGCGTAATGAAAAAGTTTAAAAAAAAGAAACAGCACTCACCAACCGAGACATTGAATCTCTGATCAAACCGTTACGAATCAAACACTTCAGAGGCGTTTTCATGTCCAACTCGTTACCTTCAACCGTTAAAAGAAGAGAATGCGGCGTAGTCAACTTGGACAGTCAAGAAAATTCAGGCACGCATTGGATATGTTACCACAAAAATATTAAAGCATTCGTTTTCGATTCTTTCGGAGGTGTTCCACCTACAAATTTAGTTCATTATCTGAAAACGAACAAAACCTCTATATACTACAACGACGAACGCATTCAAAATTTCGGAGACGTGAACTGCGGTCATCTCTGTCTCTCCATGCTCGCGTTTCTCTCTAAAATAAATAAGCCGCAGGTGGAAGATTTCCAGAAAGCATTGTGGTATCTAAAGCATCACGACAATGGGCGTGTTCCATCTCACGAGCGAATCTTCGATCTTGAAACTCACGCTGCACGACGACATCGTCTATCCTAAATCCGTAGCTCTGCGTGCATTCTACAGCATGTACCTCATACCTAACGTCACGCAGCACAACAACAAAATTAGCGTCGGAAGCGAACATATCGTCGTCCCGCCAGGCCAATACAATCTTTCTACTTTGCAAGCTCAATTACCCAAAGGCACGTACCTTTCTCAAAATTCGGTCACTCACAGAGTGGAAATCCTATCCGCGACGGAGACGGTGGACCTGGGCACCATAGGAGAACTTTTAGGTTTCGAGAACGACACAAAACTCGAAGCTGGCATCAAGCACGTAGCAACCAACATTCCTAAATTCTTGGCCATCGAGACTTTGAACGTACACTGCAACGTGGCGGAAGGCATGATCACGAAATCCGAAGGGGGGTTGTTAGGAAGTCACAAGAAGACGGGAATCATAGCCACGTTCAAACCCAGTTCCGAATTCATGGAACCGATCATCTACACACCCTCTTCGCCGATCTATTTTCCAGTATGTCGCAACCGCATAGACAACATAGAGTTGGTGGTGACGAACGAGAAAGGCGACGTGGTGGATTTCGCAGGTGCAACGACGACGGCCGTCCTGGAGAACAACGTATAATAAATAACACACATAGTGAAAAAGAAAATGGAGCAAATCGAAAGTTACGAGTTGCAATCTTTTCCTCCCAACCGTCGCACGTTCGCCAATTTGAACGAAGCGAACCGGGAGATCGAATACGACGTGGACGTAGGGGATGGGTTCGTTCATCCTCACAGAGCGGACCTCTACATTCAATTCGACGTGGTGAAGAAGGAAAGCGGAGAAGCGTTTCCGCCCAATGCAAATTTGAAACTCCTGGACAACTTCGTGCCTCACCTGTTCTCGCAGGTGGAGGTGAGGAAACACGGTACCGTCATCGACAGAATCGATTATCCAGGCATCACGTCAACGGCAGTGGGAACATTGAAATTATCCAAAACGGACGCAGCATACTACCAAGCGGGAGGATTCGAAACGGGAACCAAAATATCGACGAGAAGTCACACGGTGCTCTTTCCCATGCGTCTGCTGCCCGGTTTCTTCTCGGACTACAAGGAGATCATGTGGAAGGGAGGATTGCGCGTCACCTTTCGAAGAGCGGCCAACGACAACGACGCACTGATGCGATACACCAACTTGAACGCCGACGGCACGCCGATAGCCAACACTTTACCCGAAGCAGCCAAATGCGTCATCCGGAGCATGGAGTTGAGAATGCCGATCGTGGAATACGAAACGAACTACGCCCTCAAGTACAAAGCGGAGATCTTGAAAAGTCCGCAGATGCCGATTCACTTTCACGGTTACCAGTGCGTGCAGAAGTTGGCGTCGGGAAGTCACATGGAATTCGACGTGACGACTCAGTTCAACAACATACAGTTCGACATGCCAGATTTCGTCGTAGTGCTCTTTCAGACCGGGCGCGATAAGAATCAGGAAAAAGATTCCAGTAAATTCGACGACTGCAAGATCAAGAACGTTTATCTCAAGAACGGTAGGAACGAAGTGTTCCCTCGCGAGAATTACAACCTCGACATGACCAAAGACGATTATCTCAAACTTTACGAAGCTTACACAGCTTACAAACGCGTGACCGAGGGAAACGTGGACATGTACTACGCGCCCAGCGAATTCAAAATCCGCAGGCCGATGTTCGTCATCAATACCACAAAAAGGAAGCAGGTGGTGGTCAACGATCGAACCAACATCAAGGTCGTCTGCGAGTTCCACGACGCGCTGCCTGCCGATACTCTGTGCAGCGTCATCCTGATTGCAGAGAAGTCCTTCGCGTACGACGTGAAGAACGAGAGGGTGACGGAACAGTTTTAAAAAATTCGTAAAAAAATTGCCACACACTAAAAAAAAAAATCAACATCCAACACATTTTAGGTTATATAAAATTTGTGAAAACCTTAAAATACTGAAATATTAAAACAAACAGAGTCCCTTGTAGGTTAGTTCGGTGCGTAAATAAAAAAAATGATAGGTTAAGTTGTATCACTTAGGATCGTAAAAAAATTAAAAAATCGTAAGAAAAAAGATAGGTTAAGTTATATCACGTAAGATCGTGATATACCTACCAAGTATGAGTGGGGAAAAAAATTTTGCAGTGAAAATTTGTACTAAAACATCGCTGAACGCTAAAACATCGACAAAAAATTGTCAAAATATGTCAAAAACTGATATTCAATTGATAAAAAAAGGGATACCTACAAAGTATTACTTTGAAACAACCAATATACACTACTTATATATATATATATATATATATATATATATATATATATATATACAGGGTGTCATTTTAATGGCGCCCACGGAACCCAGATTCGTATAGAGGACATCAAAACAAACAACTTTTCTCAGTAACATTTTTCTCGTTGATGCGTCGATTCGACGCTACAGCCGTTCAAAAAAGTCAGTTTTGCCGCCTAAATGCTGGCAACCACACACAACATTTGATTGCATTTGTGACGTCATATCCCGTCGTGAAGCGATGCGTTCCAGGGTTGCCAGGAACACTCATATTCTGTGAAAAATGACATAGCTACAATCAGCCACATTATGTATCGTAACACAAAACGAGAAAACACGTTCTGTAACCTAACAGGAAGTAAACAAACGATACGATAAATAAAGAAAGAAAATAGAATTCAAGTGGAAGTGGTCATATCGAACTTTGTCTCAGCTTACGTCAAATATTTGCAAATCTAGTTACCAAGTTTGCCTCTACAATTTAGTCTATCCACTTCGTCCTTCTGATACTAGTTGTCTGTGACACACTGAACAGATGACAAAATAGAAATGAAAGAACTCAAAATTCCAAAGGTAAGCAACAGATAATAATAATGTATATTTAGAGCATTATGAGGCAAGTGACAACAAAAATGGTTGAAAAAACAGGGATATAAGTACAAGCTCTATATTCGGTACTGATTCATCACTAGATTGTTACTGTGGTTGTACTTGTTTTAGCCGTAATGTAACAACATGAACCTCGGATACCTCCGTTATCAGCACAAAAGTACCGCATGGCATCTGGACACAAACCTGTAGATATCAACCTTGAAACGAGATTTGCAAATATTTGACATGTAGTTGGGCGTAAACAGCCACATGTAAGCTGTAAATGGAATAAAATTTATTGTTGTTGATATTTTAGATGTAGGCTGAGACAAAATCCGACATTGACATTTCATTTTGAATACGTTTTTTACAATTTCTCATATCGTTGGTTCACTTCCCCCTTCCCCTGAGATGACTGCTGATCTTTAGGCTGGTAGGCTATGGTGTTCGGTCTGCTGGACGCGTTTCTCGCTTCGTTTTACAGCTAATAATGTGGTTGGTAGTTTGTCATTTTTCACAAAATTTGTGTGCTCCTTGCAACACTGCCGTGCGCTGTTTCGCCGCAGGATATGACGTCACAGGTACGATCAAATGTTGTGTTGGGTTGCCAGCATCCAGGCGGCAAAACGGTCTTTTTTGAACGGCTGTAGCGTCGAATCGACGGACCAACGAGAAAAATGTTACTGGGAAAAGTTGTTTGTTTTTATGTCCTCTATACGAATCTGTGGTCCGTGGACGCCATTAAAATGACACCCTGTATATATATATATATATATATATATATATATTGTAAGTATTTTCTTTTGTGGAGGGTGTGTTATTTATTTCTATTACAGGGAGATAGCCAGGGGAAAAAAGCACGTACTTCCAAATGAATAATAAAAAAATGGGTTGTGACGGATTGTTCCAAACAACATCGAAATTGAGCAAGACGTCACAAACTATATGGCAGCAGGCACGGCCACGTTTCCCGAGGTGCTTTCGCTTCAGTGTTGGACTTCCGCCTTTGACCAAATGCGTTTAGTTCTGTTAAACAGGTTTGCAGTGATTTTTTTTTTGGGGGGGGGGGGAATTGAAATTATTCGTGTTTTGCTGTTAACTTAATGTATTGCCTTGCCGAATTGCAGAACTTTCATATACCCACTATCTTTGATTATTAATAGACTTTTTTTTCAGGGTTTTAAATTGTTTAAATTTCAGTTCATTTCGTTGCCTCTTTCTCATTATGGCTCATATTTTTGAATCCAGTACCTTTAGTTTTCAGATGCCCACTACCTTGGCTGGTACCAAGCGTTTTAGTAGATCTTTAGATAGCATACCTCAAAGTCCAATTGTTGAGATGCCCCCTCCTGTTGAGATGCCCCCTCCTGCCCCTTCACCGTTGGCTTTTCAGAGTTCGCCACTGCAGCAATCACCGCATTTACTTAATCCTAAACTTAGTCCCTTTTTAGGTTTTGTTAAACAGCCATTGTCTAATGGTGACCTTTCGGAAGTGCAACACCAACTACGTTATAATACAGTTTTGTTTTTACTGCAGGATTTAAAGTACATTGATGGTATGGATTTTCGTCAATTGTTTCATTTCCTTTTGACTGTTGAAAAAGTAATTAAATTAAATATTTTTGATACGGAATCCATCCTTTTAGAATGTCTACCTCATACTTCGGGCATATTGCGATCCTGTTGGTTGGATTTCCTTCAAAACAAGTATCCTTGGCCAATTTTTAAATGCGCTCTTTGGCAGCGCCTGGTCACACGCAATGCCTTGCAAGACTTAATTACAGCTTATGTCTCGAGAAATCAACAACAAGCGGAAAGCTTATATTCTTATATTCTTGAGATTATTGAAGCTACTAGAGTTTTGGAATTGGCTTGGAGCGAAAAACGCCTTCTTGAGGAAATATTAAATAATTTGTCAACAGATACTCGCTCACGCCTTCTAGGACAACAGAAACCTACCTCTTTAAAAGCATTTCTAGACATTGCTCGTAATATTTGGGCTATTGAATTAAATGAAGGGATTCTTGGAAAAGGTGTATCAAACCCAAAACCCCCAATAAATCAGCTTATTCAAAATGTAAAATTAAACAAAAAAGGTCTATTGCCTACTCTCCCTCCAGTAAATTGTTTCAACACGCCCCTACTACTTGCCTTAATATTGAATTAAATTCCACAAATTCGGGATTTTCTTTTCCTAAAATTGTTGATGACCGTAATCCTAATGTGAGTTCTGATATTTCATTTAATAATACCTTCCCTTTAGAGGAAAAAGGTGCTGAAGGCACTGATTCACTACCCCGAAGTTCTCGTTTTTCTTCCGACCCTTTGGTTCCCTTTTGCCCTGTAGTTATTTCAGACGTACGTGGTCGCTCTGTTCGTACCTTATTGGATACCGGGAGCTCCATTTCTTTAATGTCACGGGCATTTTTTCAGACCTTGAGTTCTAGTTTACCCCAGCCTACACCTAGTTTTCTTATTTTACGAGATGTCCGTAATGGCCTTTTGACACTAAAAGAAAAAGTGCTTGTCCCTCTTAAAATCAATTTCTTGTCCTGGAAATGGGTTGTTTGGATTGCTGATGATCTCCCTTTTCATTTAATTTTGGGAAGTGATATTTGGTGTCTCATAATGTTTCAATTTCATTTTCCGATAATTTAATTTCGTTCCCCTACTGGAATGAGGGCGTTCCATTTTGTACTTCGGTGCATCCTACTTCACAGAATGCTATCCCTGTTAATGAATCTTGTTCTTTGCAATTAGATGTTTTTAGTGTTAGATTAAATAAACTATTTGCATTGTTTGATGATGTGGTTACAGACCGAGTGGGTAAATGTCGTCTTAGTCCAGTTCATATTCCTCTTAAGTCGGATATACCTATCCGTTCTCGTCCTTATCAATTAAATCCGAATCAACTTACGCTTATGCGTGAAGCCATTGATGACTTGATTCGTGAGAATATTGTGGAACCTTCTCGGTCGGCTTACGCTTCCCCGTGTTTTTTGGTTGATAAACAGGATGGAACCAAACGTTTGGTTTGCAATGATGATGTCCTTATCTTTTCCCCTGATAAGGAGTCTCATTTGCAACATCTAACCCTTGTTCTCCAGGCCTTTTGAGAGGCTGGCTTAACAGTTAACCCTTCCAAGAGTGTTTGGATGTCACCACGTATTAAATATTTGGGATATATTATTCAGCAGGGACAATTTGTGATGGATCCAGACCGCGTTGCAGCCATCCAAGAGTTACCGCCTCCAAAATCAGTCAAAGGAACAATGAAAGTACTTGGCTTAATGGGTTAGTTACTTCAGTAAATTTATTCCCGCATATTCTGACCTTACAGCCTTCTTATCTGATAAGCGAAAAAAGGATGTCCATTTTGTTTGGACTGAAGAAGATAATATTAAATTCCAGCGTTTAAAACAGAGTTTCATCGAACATACTGTTCTTGCCTTGCCAGATTTTTCTAAGGATTTTGTCTTGCAGTGTGACGCTTCTGGGCTCGCGTTAGGCGCTGTGTTGCACCAACGGGACTCTGATGGATCCTTGCGTCCTATAGCTTTTGCGTCCAGGAAGCGTACCCTTTTGGAACGCCGCCAATCCATCTATGAGGCGGAATGTAGTGCTATCGTTTTTGGGTTTAAAAAGTTTGAAACCTATCTTACATGTAAACCATTTATTCTTCATACTGATAACCAGGCTTTATCCTGGTTATTGCAACATCCAGACCAGTATGGCAAGTTTGGACGTTGGATATTGTACCTTTCGCGTTTTACCTTTCAGACGCAGCACATTACTTCCAAACAAAACCCAGTGGCAGATTGTCTGTCCAGGGTACATTCCCCTGAAGAATTTCAATTATGTCCCTTGAATTTACACAGTTCTTCTCACCTAGTTTGTTCTGCTCCCAAATTAGCACTTATACCTTTTTCTACATCAGATATAGTTGATCTTCAACTTCATGATCCTGTGTTAAAGAGGATTAGAGATGATCTCCATGCGGGTCAGCAAGTGAAACACTATGCTATTTATAAGAATTTGTTAGTATGGAAGCCCCCTCGAGTTAATCATGCTTGTATTGTTCTTCCTAAAATGTTACAGCACATTATATGTCGTTATTATCATGATTTTCCATTAGGTGGAGCTCATCTTGGTATAGCCAAAACAATGCGTAAAATTATGTCTCTCTTTTGGTGGGAAGGAGCACAGGCTGATATTCGCAATTATGTTAAATCTTGTAATCTTTGTCAACGTGCCAAGTTGGCTGTGGGAAAACCTTCGGGTTATTTATCTTCAGAGATTATCCGTCACCCTTGGAGAAGGCTTTACATTGATCTTGTGGGCCCCTTGGTGCGTTCTGCAAAAGGCAACGTTTATATTCTAGTAGTAGTTGATAGTTTTTCAAAATGGGTGTCTCTATCTCCCCTCCGTGCCGCTACTTCTGCAAAAGTTATTGAGAAATTACGTACCTTATTTCTTTCTTTTGGAAGTCCTTGTGAATTAGTTTCTGATAACGCGTCTTACTTCCGTTCTAGTCTTTTTAATACTTTCCTTTTTGAACAGTCTGTAAAGCACATATACACTAGTGTTCATTATCCAAATCCCTAACTTGCTGAACGGTTCATCCGCAATTTAAAGTCTTCCCTTATCTGTTATCATTCGGCTGATCATCGAAAGTGGGATACAACTTTCCAACAAATTGCCTTTGCCTTTAATAATGCCGTCCATGAAAGCACTAAAACTTCGCCGGCAAAAATCTTGTTTGGAAGGGAACTTGAGGGACCGCTTGGGATCCATTGGGAACTCCATGGTGAGGATGATTTAGGCGCTAATCCTACTCATGATAGAGCTACCCTTTGGGCTGAAGTTTTTCAAAATTTAGTTAAGGCTTGGCATAAAAGGAAAGCCAGTTATGATCCTCAACGTCAATCTGTTAAATTTAAAGCGGGTGATCTGGTTTTATACAAGGTCTTTCCAAAAAGTAATGCCTTAAATCATGTTGCTGCTAAGTTAATGGAACGATGGGCTGGTCCCGCAAAGATTCTAAAATTTTTAGGGCCACACAATACAGGTGAAAGTGTTGTTGGTTGACGTGAATTTTTAATATGCCTAAACTTTTAAAATACTCTAACATCAGGTTTTCTGTTGCAATTATTATTTCAATTTTGAGGGCCTCCATGACCGAGTGCTTTGCATACTGCTCTATGAAACTGGAGACCCTATGTTCTATTGATTGTTGATTTGCTTTATTTTAATTCGCTTCTTGTGTCACTTTTGGCTAAACGCGACGATGAGGATGGTCGATGAAATGATGAAATTAATGAAGGGACATTCACAATGAACACCGAATGAACACAATGCCATGGCCGGTGATTAAGCAAGCTGTGCTAACCACTCTACCACGGAGGCCGGAATCCTTTTAAGTAGGAGAAATCGTTCTTTGACATCGATCTAAGAATAGTTAATATTCGTCACGTCGGAGTTATTATATTTTAAATTTCGAACAATCAATTGAGATTTATTCTTAACCATTATTTTGCCTACATCAAAACTTCCACACACAAAGATCAATTACACTAAGGACAACAGCATTAGAGTCTATGATTTAAGGAATGATTAAGCACACGATGACGACTGAAAATAATTCAAATGATTATAATAATGCATTACATCAGTGAAACATTAATTTTCGGTCATGAAGAAAAATTGAAAAACGCAGGGATACAATAACAGATTGATTTATTTTATTTCACTTTTCTTCCACTTTTGGGTAATCACAAAGATAAGGATGAAAGGTGTGTTATGATGAAGTTTGTGAAAGGACAACTACAAACGTAGATGGATAGGACACAGTCCAAACCCCACAGACCATTATACGGGCCTTATGTCTAGACGCCAGATCCTCGTTAGTGTGCAAAATGCTCTCCATGGTCACAATGACGTAAGCATTCGTAGAATTGATTTGTATATCCTTCTTTTTTTTTCGAAAATCCCGAGCTAAACTATTGCGCATTAATCTATGTGATATGCTCATTACTTCTCAGGAACACTCGCGGGCTTCAACTAGTTTTATCCTTAAACAAAATTGCAGGTTAGGATGTTAACAGATACTTCCAAGGCAATATCCAAAAAATACTGTCACATACGCAGAGTGTATTTTTTTTTAATTTTCTCGTTTCTACTAGCCGGCCCCTGTGGCGGAGTGGTTAGCATATCGCGCTACGATGCTAGGGGTCCCGGGTTCGAATCCTGGCTTGGGCATGGATGTTTCTGAGTGTCCATTCATCAATTTCATCATATCATCCCTCATTCCCATCTTCGCAAATTAGCCAAAAGTGTCGCAAAAAGCAAAATAAAATAAAGAATGAAATCAAAATCGTTTCTACTACATCCCTGGGGAGTAAAGACGGCTGGAGCATGGTGCTGATCATATGACATCCAAAATGGCCGGATTGGAGAATATACGGCGCCCTACTGTCACATCCCCTAAATGTGCCTTCATGGCACGGTTCTATACTCACGACGAACTTTCCTTTACCTTTACTACTACTAACTACTCATGCCAGGAATTTTGTTATTTTTTATACTTATGCCAGGAGTTTTTGTATTTTTGATCGTTCATCATGTCTCCATTGCTAACCTGGTTCATTCCCAGTCGGGCCAGCAATTAGTCAATGCAATACAAATAAGTCAAACGTAAAATGAAACAGGTGTCGTGCACGCGCCCACACACACAAACACAAGGGGGGGGGGAGAGAGAGAGAGAGAGAGAGAGAGAGAGAGAGAGAGAGGCGGAGGGGAGTGGTAGAAACACAAAATCCTTCCACAAACTGCCAAGACTCCAACAGAAAGCTTGCCGGAAACAAGTTTGCGTGCTGGCCTTGTCTGCTATTGCCCTCCCCCACTTTCTTATCTATACAGGAGCAATGAAGAGTTTCCAACTCGCTTCTGAGTTGGTAGGAAAAGGGAAGTACATTTCATTTGATCCCGTCTGTACATTGGTGTTCATGGATTGCACCAAATAGATGAATTTTTTTTGGGAATTCAGGTATGTCTTGAGGAACGCCTGTGTTTTTTTGTGTGAATTTTGGCTCGTACTCTCCTTGGAATCGCACAAGTGAATATTTAGTGCTTCGATCGTGGTGGTGATCCACCTTATCCTGTGTTTGGGCAGTGCTACTTATACAAAATTTTTGCCCTGGTTTTTGTATGAAGAATTTTCGCATCTTCGTCGTTGCGATCTTCAGTATGGTGTTTTGGAAAGTGTATTATTGTCTTGTTTCCTTCGACATGGTTTGGTCGAAGCTTGACTAGATTTCCAGCACCCTTCATGTTCTTCTGAGCGTTGCTCTACGTTGTTTTGTTCGCAAGATGACGCTGAACTTCCATATTTATTTACCTTTGCTGCGGGATGCGCGAAGATGATGGAAAAGCAGATCGACTGATAATTTCTTCATCCTTCGATGGATTCACCATGGTGTGGAATTTTTGGGACTTGAATGCCGACCCTGTGGGAGTGTTTGGTGGTCACCGCTGGATAGTTCTGGGATGTCATTCATGCAGAAACTTTACGGTGCACTGGACACTTATTTTCCTTTTCAGGTGGATCGTGCTACTTTGATGATATAATATATATGTGAACCTAGATATTTTTTTGCCACAATTTGTTGTTCTCCCTTGGAGTTTTCCTTTTGTTATTGCTCCAGGACGCTTATTTTAATCAGAGTATATATATTGCATTTAATCTTTGTTATTATCATCATGTTTTCGTCGAAGTGTCAGTTTTCAGCCTCATTATGTGTTCACAAGGCCTTGCTTCATTTTCATTCATCGTATTTATTGGCATATTATTGTGCTTATTTAGCTATATTTCTGCTTTGGTATTTTTGGTCTCACCTACTTTATATTAATGGTTCCACTTATGCCTATTTTATATTTATTGGATATGTATTCCATTATTTATTGTATCTTGTTTCATATTATTTTTTAATTGGGCTAATCGGGATCTAACAAAATATTGGAAAAAAATTGAAAATCGAACAAAAACAGTTTTTTTGAGGGTACATGCTATATGGATATGGGTTTATACGCCATTTTTGGCTTTCCTTGGTACAAGTGTATTGTTAGCTATTTGGTGCCTGAGGTTCTATATTTTTTTTCCGAAGGTGGGGGAGGTTGTGGTGAATCGGGACTTGTTTATCCCGTTTCGCCACATTCTTCGGCCCACCCTGTATAGAGGAATTAGACCGATGCGTGGGATTGTCAGTTCGCGGAGAAACTTCGTTTGTTTTCAAAGAGACTCGCATGGGGGCCGACGAGAGTGCCACCTACCGAGCTTCTCGGGACAGACGTTTTCCTTGGGCGAACCAGTGTTCTCCCCGGGCCGATTCCGATAACAGCAACTCCAGCAACGGTGTTCCACGGCGTGATAGCTGGCTGAGTCAAAGTGGCGTGACTCAGCTCTTATCTTCCGATACACCTGTGAGCCTTGACTAGAACGTGGAAACCTTGCGGATATGGAGTTAAGTATTATTACAAGAATGGTTTAGTTTATCGCGTGACTTTAATAGACAATATTTTTTTTAAATCTTTCATCTCCCTTTTTTTTACTTAAAGTTTTTTGGGAAAACATCGTAACTTCATTTTTTTTTGCGATAATAATTTCCTATCGCCGGGGTCTAATTCCTCCAAAGTATATATGTAGTCAAAAGAAGGAATGATCATGGACTTAGTTTTGGTAGCATAAGTGATGAAGAGAGATAGTGGGAATCCAAGGTAAAAATGAATCGATGACGTGACATATATATATATTGTAAGTATTTTCTTTTGTGGAGGGTGTGTTATTTATTTCTATTACAGGGAGATAGCCAGGGAAAAAAAGCACGTACTTCCAAATGAATAATAAAAAAATGGGTTGTGACGGATTGTTCCAAACAACATCGAAATTGAGCAAGACGTCACAAGGAAAGGAGGCACATCCCACTGAATAGACGAGAGATATAATGATGATATCCAATGGGAAACGGGCCATGTCGGAACGGGGAGAAGAACCAGCAGTGAGTGAAATATTCCCTGCTTCCTATAAATGAGTTTACAAAATGTTTTTGTAGAAAACGATTCACCATTTAAAGCATGGAAGAAAGGCATATCCTACTCTGACCCGAACCGAAATCTTGAGGGTGTTTTGACAAGTCTCCCTCAATAAGAAGAACCTTACTGGCAGATGTTGTAGTCCAGGCATCATGTCCGACGATGGAAGCTGATGGGTCAAAAAATGTAATAGATTGAAAACAGAATGGAAGGACAACAAACAGAAAGAAGTAACAGTGAATTGTAAAGTGCTAAAAAAAATAACACTCGTTGCAGTATTTCTAAATGCCTATGTCCAAGAATGCCCGAAGAAGATTGACTGTGTTTGCAGACTTCTATACGCTTACAGAGTACAACATACAAAATTTGGATCTATATGGTATAATTAAATCGTCCCCATGCAAAGAGCGTACAAAAAAGAGTAGACTGTTCCTGAGAAAACAAGAGCATATCACTTACGAGTATAGGCTTAAGGCCTGAAGAATTGGTTATGTTAAGCTTTTATTTGTTTATGTGTGGACCTGTGGAAGAGAAAGAGAGTAGTCAAGAAGAAGAGTTTATGACAGCTTGTGAAGTTTAGCTATTTCAACTTCTTAAGACGATGTTTGTCATGGTGAGCACAAACAAATATCTCTGCTCAATAAATATCCATTCTCAATAGAAACTTAGCATATTTAAATATAAACCTTTTACATTACCGATTTACCGAGGGATAGAAAAATGTTCATACATTTCCATGGTACTAACTTACAGTATAGGGAAGCTGCACAGTATAGGTAGTTGCACAGTAACTTGGCTAAACTGTTAATTTCCACGTATGAATTCATAAAACAGGAATATTTTTAAACTGGTGATAACCAAAATAAGTCAATCAGATAGATCGTACATTACGATATTAATTTTAATGAAAACTGTGTCTTGTTGAATTAGAGATCGTGAAAACATCTTGAGTGAATGGACTTGTTACCATCTACTACAATGTATCAAATATAGTTGCATGAAAAGTCACAACATTGAAATGCACTTGTTGAGGGAAAGAAATGTCAGGAGCAAATTTGGTTATACACCACTAAGGGATCAGTTGATGCAATAAACTGCCAACGTACAAGGAACATAATAAAACCTTTTATTAACATGAAACTTATGATTGCTTTACTTTCCTTTCTATTTGACACTACAGGCTCTTAAGATAATGTTAGTGACAGTACTACAAGACCCTACAAGAAGTATTAAGCAATCAATGATAAATGAAACACCATGACTTATCAGGTATTCAGCCCATGATATCAGTCTTGATTAACGTGTTCCGGCAGACTACTGCAGCAGCAAATGAAAAATCTAATCACATTGTGAAATTGTCTTGACATTTTTCAGTGGCATTTTATGATACATATAAGTACATGTTTATGCCGGCCACCATGGCGGAGTGGTTAGCACCTCGCGCTACGACGCCAGGGGTTCCGGGTTCGAATCTCGGCCTGGGCATGGATGTCTGTGAGTGTCCATTCATCAATTTCATCATATCGTCACTTATACCTATCTTCGCAAATTAACCAAAAGTGAAGTAAAATAAAGCAAATCAATCAATATACACGTTTGTATGTAATTTTATTATAACTTGCAAGGTAATTGTAAATAAGCACACGTGTACGTACCTAGCTTTGCTTTTCTGTGGAATATTGTGTCTTCCCACTTTGAGATTCAGTGGTCCGCGTTTTCTTTTCTTTGTAAATATTAATACCGACACACACACGGCTTCATCACATTAAATCAACCACAGCCTGTCTCCAAGGTGACCCGTTAAGTTTGTTGCAGCCAGCCAGCATACTAGCTGGCTGCAAGATCAATGTATCACTAGAATGCTAAACAATGAAACGACAGTGCAGAAATATGCAGATATTAATCACCTGAACAGGAAAATTCACTTGGTAAGGATGTTTACCATAGTCTATGGGAAAGCGAATGTGGAAGTCACTAGCGCCATAAAACGATTGGACAGCAACTTTAAGTTACAAAACTAAGGATAATAACAGGTCTTTGTAATTGGTAAACACCGACACGAAACTGATGAAGTAATTTACTATATGTATTTCACCCAATTACATTATAGACTGTCTTAGTTGCATTACATGTGTTTATATTGTAAAATATTGAAACAAAAATTTCTTATTGATCATTTTTAACATCTGGCAATATTTTGTTATTTCGTGTTCTGTATAATAAGTACCTAAGTACCCGTCAGTATATTCAATTTATCTGAAGCCAGAAACTGTAAATATGTTTACTGCTTACGAAGAGGAAAGAAATGAGTATATGAGTATCTTTGTACTCGATCAAGAGTGTTCAATTGTCTGGCATTTTCTCTATATGCATAGTGCAACACTATCACATACAGTTGTTTTTTTTTTTGAAAAATAAAAGAGAGGTTAGAAAAATTTATTGCAAGTACAGTTTGGAACTTACGTTAATGAAAGCAATCCAGAACGAAAGAGGAACGCAGTTTTCTCTTTGTTATTTCTTTTGCACCTACAAATGTGTGCGCCACGGGTGACATGACACACATCGACACAATAGTCTCGTTCTTGCCACACTCGCATCAACTTGGGCCTGTCGATAGTGTCTATCGCTGCGATGATGCAATATCACGCGTCATAGGTGGGACGATTGCCCTGACTTTGATGAAACCTCGCAAGAAGAAGTCACACGATGCAAGGGCAGATGATCTTTGGGACCAAACACTTAACTGTGAGTGAAGAGTATGTCGCCCAGCAGCAGGAATTTGAACTCTTAGCTTAACAAAACATAAACGCGCAAACAGTTGGCATTCTTCGTTCGTTCCGGACCGGTTTCATTAACGTAAGGTCAATAGTTTACTTTTAATAATTTTTTGTAACTCCTCAATTATTTCTGAAACACCTGGTAGATTTCGTATTCGTTTCATGAATAAATTCACCTTCTACGTCATCACGAAGAAAACAATCCATCTACCCAATCTCAAATATTTAATAACCTTGACAAAATATCCTCGACAAAATGCATTATCGGATGAGAGTATTTGCTTTGAAATAACTTCCTAGTGTGTTTTCAGATCCAAGTCTTTTCTATATTTGCTTTCTTTATTATTACCATTACATTTATGAACCATGTGATACCATAAGTGTAAAAAATTGAAATATACAAAAATCTGTTAATATATATATAGAGTACTAGTGTGCGTAAATGTATATACGTAGAATGCTCGTAATGTTATTGCGCAAGGGGACACTATTCCTTTCTTAGTTCTTGAGTGCAATGCGCACGGCATATCATATGCAATGCAACGTTCTTCTCTAAGGATGCGTATCCAAAGGGAAGTTGAGATCCCTCAATCTCCTTCCGCCTAAAGAACCGTGACTTCTAATAGTGGTAAAATATATCCAATGCTCTTTCATTCCAATGCATTTTTAGAGATCCTGTTGATGAGTGAAAGAACCTACATAATTTAAAAGAAGGTGTGTGCTTGTGTATGAGCGCGTATGTATAAATGTAGTACATATACGTGTGTATATACACACATACGTACACACACACACACACACACACACAAAACACACACACACACATTTATAAATGTGTGTGTGTGTGTCGTGTGTATGTGTGTGTATGTATGTATCTATATACACACGTATATGTACAATATTTTCAATATGACATCCTATCTTCGAATTTAATACCGACAGGAGAATGACTCCATTTTGCAGGAAATGCTATAAATCAGTGCCGGATCTACAAGCCGGGAAACCCCGCAGTGTGGGGGGTGGAGACAAGGAAGCCTTTAGGGGGGCCTCAGCCATTGTCATAGTAGAGGGTTCGTATATACGTATGTAAAAAATAAACGTAGTTACTCAGGGGTACAGAAACGAATACAATATATACAGGTAAAGGTAAAGCTCCCTGTGCATATAGCACCACCGTGCCATTAAGGCACATTTAGGGTATGTGGCCATCTTGGAGATGATGTGACCAGCACCACGCTGCGGCCGCCTCTACCCCTCTCCCCCGGGTACTATTTGATTTTAGGCTCTGGGTGGGCCCTAGAGCCGCTTTATGTGGGGACAAAGCCGGAAAAATTTGTACGTTAGATCACCCACCCTGGGCTTCCCACGTAGCAGTCAGACGAGAATCAAATCTCTTCAACCTATCTTTAATCAGGAAAAAGTTACGACTGCATGATTGAAGCAAATGTATCATTTTCCAGGTGTGAGAAAACAGTGTCATATACAATATCACATCTCCCCTTTAAAAAAAATTGAGTTGAATGCAATATGGCAGACGCCAGCTTGGAACACGCCAATGTAGTTCTCCCTAAGACTAACATGTTTCTATCGACCAATTGTATCCAGCCTAACAAATTTACTTTTTATAGGGGGTGTTAAGGGACTTTTGAATCACCCTCTTGCCCCTTATATGTAACTTTGTCAACATGGGATCAGGTATTGCACACACACACACACACACACACACACTTTATATATGTACGTTTATGTATGTATGTATGTATATAGGGGTATGTATATATATATATATATATATATATATATATATATATATATATATATATATATATAAGTGTGTGTGTGTGTGTGTAAAGGTAAGTAGGTAGAAAGGGATATTTGGTAATATTTTGCGGGGGGGGCAAGATTTGTACATCCGGCACTGCTATAAATTATATTTACATCTTTTCATATGTGACACCATTCAATTGTGACACTTTCGCATTCTATGTGTGAGTTTTAATGAGATTTTGTACATATTGGGAGCTTTGGAAATTAATACACTACATAAAACCTGTACTGAAACTTAGTACCAACGAAATTGTATTTGTCACATGTTCTCAAAATGTCTCAGTACACGGGAATATCCTCAGCTCATAAAGATGACCATTTAGCACTTTGCCAACCTTTTCTATTCTAATTACATCAAAAAATATCCTAATATCCTTATGTACAGTTCGATGAATTCTAATTAATATTTACAGAGTTGAATCGTCGAAAAATGGTGTTATTACCTAGGTATATTGCTCCTCGTGAATATATAAGCTAATAATATAAATTTATTTCTTGCAGGTTGGGTGAAGTTATGATTACACTAATACTCATATTCCCATTCATGCTGCAAGTGCATCTCTTAAGATTTCAAGAAGAACCAGACGAATGCGTGGACGGCCTGTTAAGGACATTAATATCTGATTATATACGCGAGAAAACATGTGTTGTCGTTATTACGCATGTAAATGACAGGAAACACATATCAAGTGTTGGCACATACTCGTACATACCTGTTATTCAAAGTAAAACATACATAAAGCAAGATGTTGAAAGCTTATACAAACTATACTTACAATCCATGGACATAGGCTGTACAACTTTCGTTATATCATCTACAGATATTGATTCAACAGTTCTTGGTCTGAAACGTACATCTGATCATTCTATACAAACCAATGCGAGAAAATATGTAGTAATAAACCAAGGCAATATCAGCAAATTGAGCAACATTTTAAATAACAAATACATGAAATATTTTCCACATGTTTACATCATAAATCCTCTGACGAGTAACAGCTATGACATTTTAACCCAAACTATTGGCAATAATCTGAAACCACACAAACTTCAAGTTATATCCAAGTGGGAAAACAATAATTTTACAGATGCCGAAAACTTGAAAATTGATAAATTATACAATCTGCAAGGTATAATTACGAAACTGTTATGGATTGCATATCCGCCATATTGTTTAGAGGAGAATGGTGTTTACGAAGGCACGGACTACAGAATTATGAAGGAATTCTCCAAGATACACAACTTCTCATGGGAAATCCACTCCTATGACGTCAGTTGGGGATTTCCCTCGGATAATGACTCCACGCATAGTTTCTACGGTCTTATAAAAACAACAGACTATCAAGCAGCGGTGCCTGGAGATTACTTAACAGAATCTAGGAAGAAGTATTTCTACCAATCGATTCCATACATTCAAACCAGTCTAGGGTTTCTTACTCCTAGACCCAAGCGCGCCAACTACTTGTGGTCTATATTTTCACCTTTCACATATTACGTGTGGATGTGTGTGATTGGATACGTCATCCTGTCATCTGTTGTTCTGAATGTGCTTGCAAGAGTTATTCGCTACATGTTTGATTGGAAGAGTCCTTACGTGGAATGCAGTTATTCTCTCTTATACTCCCTTAGCATTGTGGTTGGTTTAGGAGTGCCTAATACGTTTCACTCGGTCGTCATGAATTTCATAGTGTGGCTGTTTATGACTTCTATTTTGTTGATCACTGCTTACGGATGCAACTTGGTGTCATTTCTCACGCTTCCTGTATTCGAACCACCGATAAACACACTGGAAGATTTCGTGCAGTCCGGTTTGCAGTGGGGAGTAGACGACATTGGTTGGGTGGAGCATTTCAAAACAAAAACAGATTCTTTGATCCAGGTCATAACGAAGAGATTCTTCGTAATTCAAGACTTCGATAGTTTCAACAAAGTAGCCAGGGATGGGAAAGTAGCAGTTCTGGCAGAGAAACTCATTTCGAAACGAGTTTCCAACATTTACTTTCTTGAAAACGACACGGTTTCGAATTTGCGATTGATGAAAGATACTGCTCTGAACTTCAACGTTGCCTTTCACTTTGCAAAGGGTTCTCCGCTTGTGGAACTCTTGAATGACCTTCTGAGGTTTCTGACGGATAGCGGGATAGTGGTCAAGTGGCAAAAAGATGTCATTGATCAATACGAATCAAGGGCTCACATGTCCCTTATGGACAATGAGTATGATATAGTGATGTCACTGCGCCCTCTTTCAATGGATGATGTTGATGGAGCCTTCCTATTATTAGTGATAGGACTTACTGTTTCAATCGCTATCTTCATAGGAGAAAATGCACAACGTCTACTTAAAGCTATTTCTGGAACTAAATCGTAAGATCTTCCCTAGGTTATTTACCTGCATTACCTGCAAAAATATTATTTTTCTCTGATGATGCACCAGGGGAATTGTGGTGCCTCCCCGATGGCGCAGTGGTAACGTCGTCGCCTTGTAATCAAGGGGTCCCGGGTTCGATACCCGGTGGAGGCACGATTGGTTGGATCCCACTTTAAACTGTAGGTCCAGTCCCAATTAGCCTTACTGTGCATAAAGTGGACTTAAAACAACAAATCAACCAACCAGGGGAATTGTGGAAAGGTTTCAGATCTTTGTGACTCCCGTCTTTTTCATATCCAATTATTTGTACCTCTTGGAATATTAGAAATTTTCAAAAATGGCCAATATTCCTAAAAGAAATAATTAATGAGTGCTATATGTGAAAATGATTTTAAATTGTGTTGATTATCTTGTTACACACTTTCAAAATACCTTACGTTACTCCATTTGTCTTACTCTCCCATTGCCTTCATTGGAACGCAATTTATTTTGAGAACTATATAGGGCTGCTCTAAATCATGTTCTGAAACATATGTTATTCACTTTTAATGGAATCCAAGTGAATACAATTTCTACAGATGGAAAAAAAAGTTCACAGAGTTAATGTACTGGTATGGTGGAAGTAGAATAGAAACCGGAAATAATTACTACAGAAATGATCCTTGGGGTGGTGTCAACCTACTTCAGGTTAACTAATATCCAGAATGTCAAAGCCGTACGCCTTGGAGAAAAATTGATTTCTAAGGAACAATATGAGGTACCTTTGTCATGAATATTATGTAAAATACTTTTTACCACAAAACCTTATCAGAAGGTTATGACGTATCCATATATTTTATCAGTAGCTGAAATGTGTTCCATTTCAATCCATGAAGGTACAATAGACCGTAAAATTCGAATTGTAGAAGTACAGGGTTGCGCGTAAGTCAGCTTACACATTACACATGTAACTAATGAAGGAATGAGGAAACAATGATCGAAAGAATTCGGTGATAAAGATATTTTGTGAACACTGATAGGTTGGGGGTGCCTTGCAAATTTTGCCTTATGGGGAATGGTTAAGGTCATGGTGTACTCCTCACAACCGACAGACGTAGCGTGATTGTGACTTATTGGGTGAACTGAATTTTTCGCCATCCTGTATTAAAGTGAAAAATTATAGTGAAACTTTACGAGTTCATGGTAATTTTGATAACCTCCTGGAACGAAGATGTTTCTTAATAATTTTTCAAATGTAACAGTTAGTTATCAAAATAGTCTATGATGATATTTTTATTGGTTGGCAACTTTTGATTCTACCTACCAATGTTAAGTTTATTCACATGTCACGCCAAGTTTCCGGCAGGTGCATCTGCTCGTGCAATGTGACGTTTCCTCCTTCGTTTTGTAGTGGCAGCGTACTGCATGAAACAGACTGTGTGGTGCCGGTGGTTCAACGGTTGTAGCCTATTTAAGATGTCTCTTCGTGTCCAGCCCCACATTCTTGGGTCCCATTTGCTAGTTGATAAATATTTCGCCGGCTCCCGTGGCGGTGCGAGGTCCCGTGTTCGAATCTCGGCCTCGGCATGGATGTTTGCGAGTGTTCATTCATCAATTTCATCACGTCATCACTCATCCCCATCTTCGCAAATCATTCAAAAGTGGCACAAAAACCGAAGCAAAATAAAGCAAATCAATCAATTTATAAATATTTCTACAGTTATACTTGTATGTATTCGGGTAAACTATGGTAACGAATTGTTCTGGGTGATGGGGATGAAACGTTTAAGGATATTAAAACTTGCTCATTCCATAAGAATGTACCGAACATTTACAATAACATAAAATACACGGCAGAGCGGAGTGTTCAGCTCTTGCAACAAATGACAATGGGTGAGACGGCCGTGTACAATGGGAAGCCTATCTAGTATTATCCCATGTCTACCGGAGGGTGGTATGAGAAACGACATGCACCAAATGATGGGTGTGACAGTGTGGAGCTTGTTCCCCGTTACCCCATTCTGCCAAATCCCAAGGAGGAAAGAACTCAACAACTTGTGAAGGTCCTTGGCCCTTGCAAGGTGGAAAGCACTTTGCTGTCTCCATCAGCAGACTTTGCAGCACCAGCAGCTGCTTCGTTTCCTTTGATGCCCGTACTGACAGAGAAGGATGCTAACCGTCGAAAAATTTACTTCACTGTAGGGTGTCTGGAAGAGAGTGCTTCCAGACTCTAGAGCACACTAAGGGAATCCGAATAAATCAGTGTGCAAAGTGTGATCTTCAGTAAAGTATAACGCTTTTAGTATTGCACAGAGTTCTGCCATGTAGATGGAACAAGTAGAATGTAAAGCAAAGCTGTGACTGTGCGAGTTGACAACAGGGCACAACCCACTGATTCAACCGATATGGACTCATCCATACAAAAAACACTAAAATTGGGAATAGGCAATAATCTACAATAATTAACATCTCTACGCTGGGAGGAACCAGGCACGTCGAAGTCTACTGTGTTTCAAAGGCAACAGATATAGTTGCGGTAGCAAGGGCAGAGACGATTCCCCGCAGGTAAAACAGCGATAGCGAAAAATCAGGCGAGGCCAGGCCGAATCGGTAGCTCACTGGTTAGAGAAATGTCACGGTATGCCAGAGACCCGGGTTCGAATCCTGGTCGAGCCTGAAATTTTCGCTAAAATTTATACGTAGTGAAATTGGGGTATTGTTATCGAAACTATAAAAACCATAGGTTTCCCTGCCTTTGAATTATGATACAGGTTAATGGGATGTGCAGGCAATTCTCAGGTGGAGAGAAACGGAAAAAGCGGGTGGACGCAGGGCAGATGGCTATCAACCGGGGCCTCCGAGATACTTATACAAGGGCCTCACACCAGCTTCCGTGACGTCACAGGATTAGTCAAGTATAGTTTATTTACAACATTTAACAAAGTGCATTGTAAGAGTATAATATTTAGTTTTCTGTGTGAATAGTCCTCTCTTATTAGTTTAGAACGTTGCTTTCACCTGAAGAACATTTCAAATGTTATATGGCATTAGAAAGTACGTAAATAATATTGATAAAAGTAAAATCCAATCTTTACCGTTCTGCATAATCTACCTTTATTTTTCAAATTACCAATGGAAAAATGGCGATATAGATAAAATTTCATCCTACATTTGGAACTTACTGTAAGTTCGTAAAGAATTATCATCGTTAGTATATAATTGCTATTGAATTGCTGTGGAATAAAAACTTACGGTCCAAGTTATGCATACAAGACAATTTTGAAAAACGTTTACGTACAGAAGGGTGAGGAAAGAGATGTTAAGATTGGAATTTCGTATTAAATAAGCTTCCCAACTTTGGAAACTCAGTTCCCGTGTATAATTTGAATAACTGTTTATCTTTTTAGAAATCTGGTAAATATTTGGATGCACAATCAGGGTTGTTAAAGGTCCAGGAATTTTAAATAAATTCAATTCCGATCCAGGATAGAAAATCAGCAAGCGTACATAGGTTCTGGACCGTAAAGAACCTTTATATCTGTAAAGTATTTCAATTCGGTCCAGGAACCTTTTTTTCTGAATGAATATAAATACGGTCCAGGAACCTTTTTTTCTGAATGAATATAAATACGGTCCAGGAACTTTTTTCCGGATGAATTTAAATACGGTCCGGGAACCTTCTGTACGAACCAATTTCAATTCGGTCCAGAAACCTTTATTCCAGGATCAATTTAAATACGGTCCAGGAACCTTTTCTTTTTCGAATCAATTTAAATAGGGTCCAAGTTCCGCAATGAAATGAAACAATACGCAACTTGGATCAAATATGAACCTGACGATAAAAAAATATCCACTTGTGAGCATGAAAGCATAATCCAGGTGCTGTGTGTCTAGAGAATCTAAGGCACAAGGTAGAAATGAGCGAAACGCAAAAGCTGCAATCACGTTACCCCTCTCCATGTAGCCCCATTCTCTCGCACGCGTTCCTTTGCTTGGTTGTAGTAGCACTGCTCGTCCCTGTTGTGTTATCTGCTGGGAACACAACAGCCTCACGTATCGCATGCCAGAACAACACGTGACGGTCTTCTCAATGTGATGCCACACACATAGTCCATTGCGTTATGTACAGTATGGACCGTAGTGCGACAAGGGATTTTTTGAACCTACCCCCACGAGAGAACAAGAACGTTTTGATTTATTCCCTGCGCTATGTTTTCTACAACCGCAGTGTGACATTCCAATGTAAAACGTACTCGCGGACATTTTTAGAAGGCAACTTTTGATCGCTCAACCCTAGTCAAGGAATTGTAACTAAATTCAATCCCGGACTGGGAGAGAAAATCAGCAAACGTAAATGAGTTCAAGACAGTGTATAGCCTTTTCATATTTAAAGCATTTCAATTAGGTCCAGGATCAATTTAAATACGGTCCAGGAACCTTTATTCAGGGTGAATTTAAATTCGGTCCAGGAACCTTTTTTCCGGAAGAATTTCAATTCCGTCCAGAAACCTTTTCTTCCCGCATCAATTTAAATACGATCCAGGAACCTTTTTTCAGGAACAATTTAAAAATACGGTCCAGGAACATTTTTTCAATGTAACAATACGCAACTTGGACCGAATTTAAATTGTGCGAGAAAAAGCTTCCGGAACCCAATAGAACCTATTTGAATTTATGGGTTGCTGGACCTTTAACAACCCTGTGCACAAGTTTCTGTGGTTTGGCTATAGGTTACAATTTATTTTTTTCCCATAAAAATCTTACATGCAAGCAAAGAGAGAAAGTGTACAAATAGTAATGCAACAAACGTACTAGCCTAGCCTATTCGCAATCCCTAGATGCTAAGAACACCAGTCTTAAATGATCTAACAGTAATTCAAGCATATGAAAAGGGATTTATGATCACACGGAAAATGAAACTGATTGAGAATATTAATGAAAGCAAATTTTTTGAATAAATCAAAATCAAAAAGCAAGAATACAGTACGTCTCATGTACTGTACAACCAGGAGAATATTGTGATTGTTAAGGTCATTTTTGTTCTAAAATTACTTTAATATTCCTTATCGGTAGACAAGCCAGGTAATGGTAAAAATCAAAAGGCAATACTCCATGCAAGTTGTTTTTCAGCATATAGCATAAGTTTTAAGAATATCAGCGAGTGTTTCTGTAATACCTAACAGCGACAATTTATTTCTAACTTACATAGACGTGTATGGAAATCGTGTCAGGTGGATATATAATGAAAATATAATTACAACTTAATTTAAACTTGGGGTAAATTTGGAATTCGAGAGTAAATAATCCATTATTCAGGATTTTTATATCCCTTGTTGTTTCAAGTCCACTTTATGCACATATAGGCTAATCGACAATACTATCTGCGACAAAAATATTGAACCCTCGGTTTGCGTGCTTGTAAAATTGCACTCCGTCAAATATACCTCACTGGAAAGCTACAAGTGTCTGCTTTTAGACAAAAGCAAGACAAAGTGATTTTAACTCTGTCTGTTTTACATTCACACAAAAACGTTGGTAAAAGTGAAGCTTTTCATGTGTTTCTTACATAAGTCTAATTCAATTGTGTGTAGCTTGGTGTAAAACGTCGTAAAATATGATTTTTCTGTGATTCAAGCTTGTTTATGTGAAAATATCTCAACCAAATATAATGGTACTATCATCTCTGGAACAGCCACAATTAATGATTAATTATGGTGTTGCAATTTCGGTAATGGTCAGCTCAATGGTCATCAAATTAATATCAAAATGATGGCAGTGGAATAAAAATCAAATTTCCTTATCTCATTCTTGCACACTGTGCGAATTGAAAACAACAGAGAGAATTGTTTTTCTTGGCAACCGATTCCCACGCAATTCACATCGTTGCTAAAAACGCACGTAGAGCAAGTGAGCTTTGTTGCCAAGCGTTGCCGCTTGCCTTTTAAACTCCGAAGCTTTGACAAGGGAAATGAGCCGAAACAATTTTTTTGCGCAAAGGAAAGCATTGTAGAGATGCCGAAGATTTTCTTTGGTCAAGTCTGTGTTTACATTCCTGCCATGAATTATTGCCTAAACTCCCATATAGCCATGATAATTCTTACGTGCATTCTATCCAGGCAGTCGGTCTCGCACAAGTTCGCGTGTTTGTTCGTACGCACAGTATTGAGCGATGGCGGTTCTGTGAAGTGATTTTTGTTGCATGAAAATGGCAAGACAGTAATATCATAGTGGTGCAAAAGAAATGATAGTCAGTGCCAAGAGATATTTTGACCAGGAGAAACGAATGGGCGCATCTAACGACATAAACCAAGGTGTCAAGTGCACGGCGGAGTGTTTGGGGGTTACATCAGCACAGTGATAAAGGCATGTGAATAAAAAGGGAACAACAAAAATTTGCATCGACCCAATATTTTATTGGGCAAGTTTTTGTAAGGTGTGCTGGGAAGAGAGATACACGAGACTGTTATTTTAATTATCCAGTTCAACAGAATTCATTATGAACAGCATTTTATACTTTTACCTTTCACTGATATTTATTGAAAATTTATTAATTATTTTAGTCCTTCTGTCTCTCTTAATGAACCATCAACAGACCAAAATATAAAAGCAATATTTCAGGTGGAATGTATAGCAACACGTTAAATGTTGAAACCACCACCACTACTCGACACTATGATTAAGTGAATTTTGCGGGATAAACACAATTTACATACGTCTTTACTCGAAATATATTTTAAAATGTTAGTTGGCGTGAAAGCTTCAAATGCGCAATTTTTTAAATATACTCTTCATGCGTTGCTATCGCTGGTACGCACCTCGCTCTATTTCTCTTTCTTTTGATATCGCTGTACACAGCAGGTGCGTTATTCTTGCATACAGAAAAGACTGGATCTGTCATAGACTCCATTCAAATCGTCATCGAACATCGTTGAACTCAATATAGGCTATCTGTTTAAATGTGCGATATAAAAAATTATGTTCATATAAAGCCGAGTTCAGTTGTTTTCTGTCTTTAAGTTCACTTTATGCACAGGGAGGCTAATCGGGACTGGACTTACAGTTTAAAGTGGGATTCGAACCACTAAGCGCCTTCATCAGCTATTAGTCCATTGATTAGATGCAACTTTAAATATAATTTAATAAACATAAATTTTCCTCTTGTAGTTGTTACATATTGAACAGCTTAGGATTAAAATATCTCACTTTGTTACTCTTCCATGTGGAGCAAATACGAATAGTAATGACTGATTGTGCAAAAGTATGAATCATTATTCTTTAAATATTTTTTTTTTTTTTACTTTAATTCCTTGTCTACAGATTTTGCTTCTTAAATGTCTATACACCATAAATACGACTTTGAGGTATACATTTCTTTATATAGCTCATTAACCACTTCTGTTTTCGATAGAAATATTCTATAAAGGGATAATACAGTATCCATTGTTTATGTTGAGTAGAAAGATACCAAATTATCCACAATGTATTTGTGAAATAAGCTTTTAAAATTGAATGCAGTGAAACGTCATTGATGAATATTATATTTATTTGACGCAACGTAACGTTTACCATAATGCTACAAAAGAGGAACATAATAGGGATATGTTATTGAAGAAGAAACTGAATATCCCTTATTAGGGCTAGAAATTAAATACGTGACTTATCCATATCGAACTTCACAATTTCCGACAACATAAATCCCAAATATGGACATAAAAATCACAATATTTTTTTTCGTGTTAAATAAAGGAATATTAGTAGTAAAAAGGTCGACATCCACGTAATCAATATGTTCAATCAGCTAGGCTCACAAATTGTTAATGTCGTACTCAGTGGCGACGATTAGGGACAGTCCCCCCCCCCTTTTTGCCACTTTTGCCCCCGCACTACGCTAAACCTTATCTACAAAGGGACTGTCTTTACCCCGCTAGTTTTGGCACCTTGCTAATCCCCGGTTTTAGAACCCAATTTCCGCCACTGGTCGTACTTTGCACTGGTTGCACTGAAACATATTTGCACTAACATCTAAGAACTGGGTTTTGTATTACATACAACGTACAAATTTACTTGTAATTTACCAAGATATAATCACTTTAATTTTCGATTATAATGATTATTCTTAGTCTGAAATGAATTAATTTACACGACCTGTTTTTCGAACTACTTACTCATTCAAATACAGATATATTTTCCCAAAACATAGGATTAGTCCTTTGACCTCGCCAGTCTTTTTTAGCATCGCAGATTCAGGCCTGTATTATCTCGAAGGTTTATTGCTTATAAAGAAGAAAACATCTTACCTCAGGAAATGCTCATTTGTGTACTGTACTCGATTTCGTGTGATCAGTTTCTGGCATGGTTTTCCTATCTGCATAGTGAAACACTAGCGCATAGATTTGGAATTCGTTTCATGGATAAATTCATGTCTAACCGTCGTTTCGTCATCCGAGGTAAACAAGGTATTGGCCCAACCTCTATACTTCTAATAACCTTGTTTATGATCACACGTAAAATGAAACTCGTTGAGAATATTAATGCGACATGCAAGCAACTTACTTTAACTAAGAAGTCCAAAGCAAAAAGCAAGAGGATACAATTAACCGCATGCTCTATCAGGAGATTATTGTTAAAAGAATATCGTATTATAAAATCCTTATAATTATATCCCTTTTCGGTAAAAACCAAGAGACAAGTTAGACAAGTTAGTTTTCAGTATAAGGCGTAAGTTTTATAATATACGTATATCAGGGTGTGTTTTATTCATCCCTAACAACGACAATTTACTTCTAACTATACATGAACATGTACTCAAATCGTGTCATGCAATATTCGCTGACATGTAAGTTGATAATTATATTTCCCCTTGTACTTGTGATATTTAGAACAGGTTGAGATAATATCTCGCTCTCCTACTTTTCCACAGAGCATAAATGTAAATAAAGCAAATGTGTTACATGAAATCACAATGACTATGAAAATGACCTAATCGTTATTCTTTACATAGTAAATTTTCACTTTAGCAACTTGTCTAGAACTACCTTTTCAAATACCTTAAATGTTGGTGACACAAGTGCACGTATTTATATAGTCGCTAACTACATCGCAATAATCAAAAAGATCTTCCTGTTTTTGACAGAAATGATCGACAAAGGGAAAATAGAACATCCATTGCTGAATACAAAGGTACAAAGTTATCCACGATGAACCTACTTATGAAGTAGACTAATAAAATTGAACAAAGTCATAAAATTCTATTAAATAATTAAAATTCTAATTATGTTTCTTTCGCATCATGTATATCATCAAGTACATCATCCTTGTAAACTGGAACATACCATGAAAAAATAAATGAATATCCTCTACTGTGACTAGAAAGTAAATGTTTTAAAGACGTAACTCTTGCACTTTGAACTGCACATTATCAGACAACGTATGATCAATAATACGGACATATGAATAACAATCAACATTTTTTCGTGTTAAATAAAGGAATATAATAGTTACAAGGTCGGCATCCATGTAATTAATATTACCATTCATAATTCAGCTATGAGCACAAATTCTTAAATGTCGTATACTTCGCAATAGTTGAACACAGACATTTTTTACTAACATATAAATAAATGTTGTACTACATACAAACGCATAAATTTACGGTTCCGTGGTCGCATTTTACACCCTCGATTTTGCAAGGAATCTTTTTTTATGAAGATTGTTTGTTTACAATTGTGAAGACTGAAGAACAAAATTCTGGAGCGCGGAAACAAGTATTTACTACTGTACAGCCGTTTAAAGTTGAGATGTAGCCGTTTGAAGTTGCGAAGTGGAAGTCTACTTGCGGCCATGTTAGTTTCGTTGCACACGTACCGATGGATGTATATAAATGTCGGTTTTTCAGGGCTATACCCCAAGAAATGTCATGAAAATTGGTGTCTAAATTTTCCGCCGATTCCGGGCTCCGCCCCTGGGGTAATTAACCTACCGCCTGCCCCGCCTTTCTCTATAGAGTCCCTGTGGAAGGCATGTTAGAAACTGACCGAACCACCCGCCCCAACACTATTTTCCGCACTGACACATGAAGGTTCCAAAAAATTAAGGCTAAAATTTAATTTCAGAAGGTAACTTACCTCTTTTTTCCAAGGCCAGGCACTGAATTGCGGATCGAAGTTGAATTTGGAAGTCCAAAAGAGAAGTAAGTCGTATGTCAAAAGCCTTTTGTCCTTTTCCACAGAATACTACCCTCTCCTTCTGTTCCATCATAAAAATAAGAAGTTGCAAATTATCCCATCCCACAAGTCATTCAGAAAATACAACCCTCCCCTTTACGGCCTGCACTTGCCAAAAAGAAATGTGCACAATGTTCCACAAGATAACGTATTTACACACCCCGCCAATACATCACACAATTAACATATCGCAATCGCAAATTATCCCATTGCAATCGCAAATTATCCCATTGCACAAGTTAATCATAAGAAGAAAAAGAAAATGTGCAGACGTGCGCCTGTGACATGAATCCATGATGGACCTAAAAAACCGTATGGACGTTACATAGTACGTATGGAATTTTAATATTAAGAAAACGTAATTTTCGTAGCACGTAGATCTAAAAAAAAATACCTTCCGCGCTATTTTGAAACATCCTTTGTTATATAAAAAAATATTTTGTGTGACGAAAATACTTGTATTTGAAATGTGCGGGAAATCGAGGGTGTAGAATGAGACCAAGGAGCCAAATTTACTTGTACATGATCATGATACAACTATGTTTAATTTGCGATAACATTTATTATTCTTACTCTGAGATAAATAGATTTACAGGAACTCTTTATCCTACAAGTCGCTTATTCCAATACATGTATTTCCCCAAAATGCACGACTAATCCTTTGACGTCATCAGTCCTTTTAGCATCATAGATTGCGGCCCGTATACGGAGTATACACGAAGTATACGCATCTCGGAGGCCCCGTATCAACACCACAGCTGAGATCATCTGCTCGAACACAGAGTGGCCATGTCGCACGAGGATGTAGGTGGTACACAGTCAAATCTCTCTCGTCAGAGACTATGCTAAGATGGATGGGATGGTATCGAGCACAGATGTTGGCAATAATGAAGAAACAGTTGTCTTTGTAGAGAAGACGAGGGTTCCGATACATCCGTAAACAAGTAGACGACTGGACGGGTACGAAATGCACCGGAACACAGATGAATACCAGTACGATGAATAGGTTTGAAAATGGGAAGTTGAGAAAAACGGGCAGTGGAATGCACAACACATCCACAATTCAGCTTCGATCTAATGAGATAACAATAAAGTCGGAACAGAACAATGCGAACAGAACCCCAAGATGTGTGACGTAACATGTGGAGAAGGTGGAGAACTCGTAGACAAGAATATTTCAGCTGGCAGAGATGAGATTGTCAGGGGCCGTAATCCACCGAAGGCTTGGCTCACAATGTTGGGGAAGTGTTAAACACGACGAATGGACTGAGAAGTTGAAAAACGGTCGTACAAGTGTTAAGCGTGCAGAACAGACGAATGGCCATTCACATCCACTACTGACAACAACATTGAGCAAGTCCTTGTCATGATTCTGACTTACGAGAAAATTTCGATGAAGTGGCAAGTCATCTGCATCCCTCGTATATATAGCATGATTTCCCCAAGCTTGCATTCTTTGGCATTTTGGATTTGAGTTGTCCGAATATTGAGGAACGTTCCCACAAAAAAACTTTTCTATAGTATTGAATTTTGAGTTGGAGCAAAATATACCTAATTTCACCCTACTATACTGTTCACCGCCAGGTATGACATGAGAGAAGATGGCTGCCATCAAATATAAGAGATATTTAGGTGTCCTTGATTTACACGTTCAGAAGTCTGTTATTCGTGTGCAACAGCATTTCCGTGTCACGTTTACTGACGATTTACCCAGAAGACATGCTGCAGTCTGAGTAGTATTCCGAATATAAAGAATATGAGATTACCATACGCCTAAATTTACTCGGGACAATCGTTTTTTTTTAAATGCCAGTCTCGACTTTGTCTAACTGCGATCCTTATTAAGTTATTCTTCCTCGTTACACGAATCATTAAATTAATAATATAATGACTCATTATCAAAATTTCACTCTAACCACTTTAGAGAGATATGGTGTAGTGCACTGCAATTTACATAAATTCAAAACTACTTAACGATTTTCGTTATATTGTGTTTAACAACTGGAAATAGTAAATTCAATTTAATACAAGACTTTGCAACCTTACTTCACATGGAAGCTGTTGTTACTTCGTCTTTACCTTCAACGGTCACTATGTGTGTGTAGTACTTTAAAAATAAATGTATTTCGAGGAATTTTTTTGTGCCTATATTTTTCCTTTAGTGCATAATTTGCATATTTGAGTGCATATTTTACTTGTTTCTAATGCATAGATGCATGCATATTTTCCACGTTTTTAGTGCATATTGATCCGCACTTTAGTAATGAGCTTGTTCAAACATGTGAGGCAAATTAATGTACTAAATTAGCAGTTACTAAAAATAATTTGAACTATTTTTTTCTTGTTCCTTTACATACAGTGCCACAAAAATATGAGAAAAACGTCTACTAAAATATTGAATTTTCATGAAATTTGATTTTAAGGTGCAGAGGGTCTGACAGTCTTATAGCTCTTTTCAGTTCTTATGGCGGGCGCTCTAGAAGCTGGCAGGGGAAATGGGGAGCAGGGAAGCGACCAATCCAACACGATAAGAAACGTTTTCCGGCCGCTTCGTGTCTCTCGCCGCCACTGCTGTTGTCTGGTTGGTCTGTTGCGTAATCCCCGCTCCCCACTTCCCCTGCCAGCTTCTAGAGCGACCGCCGTAAGAACTGAAAAGAGCTATAATTCAAAGCTACGTGGTTTCACAGTTCGTAATTGTTAACAGCAGCAACTTCAGCAGTGAAAGACATACGTATGTTTGTCTTAAGCTCACTTTACGTTCAGATCCACTCACCGAGTCAGGGCCTATATTTTTAAGTGGGATACGAACCACTCTCTAATGTGCATCCATCTGGGATCAAAGCTGGTGCTCCTTAATTGGTGGTGAAGCTGGTTCTCACCATCCAGAGTCCAGACAAAACAAAGAATTAAATAGCTTACAACAGGGGTGCAGAGTAGCGAGCGTGCTATTTTACTGCCTCCCTGGAATGCAATTCCACTACTCCAGCTTCAGAGTCGTAGTTTACAATGACTACATGGTCATCGCGAAGGGAGGTGTCGAACCTGCAAGTCGACCCACCATGAAAATTGGCACTGTTGATATGATTACAGGAAAAGTTAAAACTTACATCTGTGATAGTGGACAAAAGAAACATATTTTAGTTAATTAGCATTTCAGTAGATTCATCAAGGTGATTCTCGACGGCGGTGCTCAGCTTGCATGCATCTCATGGATTTGGTGTAGAGGTTTAAGTTTGTTCAACTTCGCTGTTGTGTCTGGTACTCGTTCGGCCATGTTCCTCACACTCTGTCCAGGTAATCTCTGGAGCAAGTAAACGAAAACAAGTCTCTGCCCAAGCATCGACTCGAGAGTGTTCGACCAATAAACGCGTGAGAGGAAAAGTGAGTGTATGGAGGCGAAAACACGGCTACAGCTACCAGTCGTTCGCAGCAACGCATACTGGTTTGCTCCGCCCCTTCGCTTTATCCTCTTCACTACCATTATGGGTGGTCTTGCTCCAAAGATTCCCGAGACGGAGTGTTAGGGAAGTTTGTTCTATTAGAGAGACGTATTGGATATTTTTAGGAGTCAACACAATACAATAATTCAGAAAAATGTGCTTGCAATAATAGTAGAATCAGGAAGAATATAAAAATTGGCAAACAATGAATAAATGATATTACATGCAGAATAATACGTCTGAAATGGCAGTCTGTCCCCGTAACTGTTTCCTACATTCATTCACTGTGCGAATTAAGTTTTTTGCTTTGGGGGGGGGGGGGATCTCACTCTGTGGCGTATTTGTGATTTCATTTTGGGAAGTAACACCGAAACCTTGAGGACATTTCTATTGCCAAGTTCAAAATAAAAGTTCATCTAACCAACCACTAGTATCTTGTGAAGACTTAAATACGTTGGTCACTTGGAGAATGGTGTCCTCCTCTAATCCACAAGGCTGCATACTTTTCGGTTTGGAGATCTTTATGGTTGGACCTTTAATGGAAACGAATGAATTTACAGTTGTGTTTGTTACATAATTGAGAAATGATATAGTATATGCATTCAATTCCATTTTCTTTGATGAGAATAAAAGCATTACTGGAAGGGATAAGAATAATTTTCTCTTGCCGGGGATAAAATGTTTTGTGGGGGAAAATCCCCCAGCATCCCCCCCACCCGTTAATTCGCACACTGCATACATTACACGGTGGACTTGATGCTTTTGTCAAGACGTATTATCTGTGCTAACGTAATAAAATTATCCGTGTTCAAAAAATAGAGATTGGCGCGCAGAGCGAAGTAAAAGGTTTCGGTGAATATTTAATTTTATAAAGATAATAGGAAAATCCACATTGTACAATAATTAACCCTGTAGGTCTTTTCAACTCTTACGGCGGGCGCTCTACATGCTGGCAAGGGGATCGGGGAATACGCAGCAGACCAATCTGACAACAGCGATGGCGCCGAGAGTAACGACGCGGCGGGAGGAAGTACCACGTGCACCCCGTTCTACATGCTGCTGCGTTTCTTATCGTGCTCGATTCGTCGCTTCCCCGCTTCCCTTGCTAGCATGAGGATCGGTCGCCGTAAGAGTAGAAAAGACCTATAGTAACAACTTCGCAGATTGGTACCAAAATGCTTTACTTGAAGTATATCAAAAGTCAAGGCATTTATTTTATAATTCATCAAATTGGTACATACTTATGTCAACAAAAACACTTCTAAAAGGAAACTTCCTTCATATGTGCATAGCTAATTCAAGAAATGTAGGAACTTTCTGCATAACTCCATTATGAATACAAGGAAGCTGATAAAAAGACCAAGTGGTAATATAAAAAATACAGTTTGAAGGTGTTTTAAAGTAAGAATAGTGTTCACGTCTGTCGGTTCGTCTAATTCAGGAGGTACTGCAGCAAGACCATCTGCAATCCATTTTTCTATCAACCCCGCCTGTACCATCCTCTGCAGAAGATCGTTGATACGAGGCATATAGAAAGACGTTTTGGGGGCTAGGAATGCATTGTTAATAAGTCCAGCTGGCTCCTTTACAACATGAACTACTGGTTCACCCTTTCTATTTGTGAAGTGTTTGGCAATTATATACTTCGCTTGATTATAAGGCAGAAGAACTATGGAGTCCCTCTTCAAGTACAAGTTTTTAATTCTTTGTGGACGATCATAACCTGGTCGAAACCTGTGACTCATATTACGAATGTCTGGAGACATAGGTTGTGCAAGTACGTATCTCATACTGTATCCACCGTATATAGGAAATTCAAGTTCGGACACTTCTTTGACAGTTTCTATCTCTGGATAGTAATGAGGAGTGGTGAGTTCTGACACAAGAGCGCTCTGATATATAGAACTGATTATCAACGCGAAATAATAATGAAGCAGAATTATGACCTTCAATATCCTAGTGTCTGGTGTGAAGCTAGTTGGAACAAGTAGCAGAATAAACACTGCATAGAATAAAAGCATTGTTATCCGTCTCTTATCTGAATCCTTGAAGAATTTCCTGTTCACCATTATCGCAAATTCAACAAATAACACCACTCCTCCAATCCACATCCATATGTGAAGTGGGAAGGGAAGGAAAATGCTCATCCATTGTGGGATTTTCTCAGCTTTTGGAACCACGAAAACTAAGTCATCTATTATGAGTCTGATACTCATGTCGACAACAAAAAACCTTGCATGGTTTATTCCAACGCAATTGACTGTCAGGTCAATTGTATTTCTCTGAGCATCGCCAGTTAGCCCGTTCCATGACCCATTTGACAGTTTCTTACCAAACTTTAAACCATTATATACCTTAATCCACGATGGAGTGAAATTCATGTAATGTGACAGTGTTTGAAAAGCTAGACCTGACATTCCTGAAAGGCCATGAAAATTCTTACTGTTTTCATATATTGCTGTGTACGGTGGGAAATTGAAACCAGAAACACGAAATATTCTTCCATTTAAATCTCTGGGTATTTTAGTCAGTAGCATGTCCTTCACCACCTGGCTGCAGTTTTGTTCTTCTCTAACGGACGTCTGCAAAAAGTTCACCTCTTTAACGATTGCTTTACATGGAGAAATAATAGACGACGATCCCTCAGTTGTAACATTAATTGTTTCACATTTACCTACCAACAACACGAGAACGTTGAACAAACGCTGCTCTTCAGCAAATTCAGTCACACTTCTCACAAGATCCCTGCTGTATATTTCGCTGACGATTACTAATCTAGCACTTGGCTTCGTATTCAGTAATTTTCGCAAAAGGTATTCAGCTGAGGTCTCGTTCTGCAACAAAACAACAATTAATCCAGAACGATGGATGAAAACTTGTTCACTGTGGTCTTTTGCTGTTATCTGGTAGATCACTTGGACATATTCTTCATTGTGGATGTTTCGCATAAGTTTATTAGCAAGCTCCGAGTCACTTGATCCGTCCAGTATAGAAATGACAGGTGTTACCATAACACACTGAGTTAAATAGGTTACAATATTAACAGTATCTTTCTCCACGAATAAAGGGAGATTATTAGCAAGAGTTGCATTAAGAATTGTCAAAATCAGGAACACTTTTACCTCATCTTTCATTTTTTGCTCTCGTTGACGCTGATCATATATCTGAAAGAAAAATATTTGAATGTAGACATAAGCTCTTGTAAAGTTGTAATATAAAACAAATGGATATAAAGTCCATATAATTCTATTGTATGCTGGGAACCTTCTCCTTCAATAGGAATGACGATTTTACACTTCAACTCCTTTAGTCTTGAGGGATATCCAAGAAATCTCGAATACGGATGGTAGAAATTCGAGAAGTCAGGATTAAATATTAGAAACATTTCCAGGATTCGAATTTCTGGAAACCACTATTAAAACATTCGAAAGATATAGAGTATATATTTGTTCAATCCAGAATTGTTATAAAATATTATCGATAAACTTTGAAGGTCACATCAATGTTTTGCACATTTGCCCTTAATAATTACTTGCACAGGGCGAGTCAAAAGTCCCTGAACACCCCTTATAAAATGAAAGGCACTGTAGATTGCAGCAATTAGTCATGGTAGTAATATGTTAGGCCTAGGGGAAAAACTTTTTGGTGCATGTCATAACAACGTCCCCCATCTTGGTGACCGCTATCTTGATCCAGCTTCATTTCTTTAAATGGGAAGGGGGCATAGTTTTGGGGTATGGCTTTGGGCTAGAATTTCACCAGGAATTCAGTGGTGAAGTCAGATTTGTGAAAACTTTAATGATAAGTAAGTTATGGGCATATAAAAGTGATAATCACGTATCATTTGCAGGGGCTGAACCATGCCATTGACCAAGGCCGAACTAATCCAGATCATCAAACTTTGGGGGGGGGGGGGGGAGAAGGCCCGTGCTGTAGCTCGTGATTTCAACGAACGGGACCCAGTGTCGCACATTACACTGTCCCAATTGCTGACCAGGTTCGAAGAGAACGGTACAGTCCAGGACAGGCCACGATCTGGTAGGCCCAAAACTGGCACTGACGAAGGAAGAGCTACAGCTAAATCGTTTGCCAGTGTCCGCAGCGCAACACACGTCGAACATCTGTACAACGGGGTGTCAGCCAGAGTTCCATTTGCAGGGTCTTAAAGATGGTTAAGTGGCAACCGTATAAACTGCAGCTGCAGCACCATCTATCTCTCTGAGGACGACCCGGATAAGAGAATGCAGTTTTGTGAATGGGCTGTGGAGCAAATTCGCCAGGACCCACACTTTGCACTGAATATTCTGCATTCTGATGAAGTAAATTTTTATGTGAATGGGGAAGTGAATAAAGAGAACATGCGGATGCGGTATTGGTCCTCCGAGAACCCGTTGTGGAGAGATCCGAGCAATGTGGTTAGTGCTGGGAAAGTTATGGTGTGGGCCGGGATCTGGGGGACACGTATCATTCTTCATTCATGACAATTTAAATGTCGAGGGCTAATTGCAGTTGTTACAAGAACACATTTTTCCATCAGTTTTGACGAAGGATGGCAGCTTCCCCTCATATTTTCAGCAGGATAGGGCACCACCTCATTCTGGCCGACAGGTTCGTTACTATCTGGACCTCCAGTTCCCTGGTCGATGGATTGGTCGACGTGGGCCAGTGGAATGGCCTCCCCGATCACCAGATTTGACCCCACTATATTTTTGCCTCTCGGATCATTTGAAGACAATCGTGTATGCCGAAAAGATTCGGGATGTGGGTCACTTGGAGCAACGGATACTGGATGCCTGTGCACAAATCCCACCTGAGATATTGCTCGTGTCCACATAGCATGGGAAAACCGTCTCAACATGTGCATAACACAAGAAGGACAGCATATTGAACACATTGTGGGACTTTCATATGCCTATACCTTCCTTATCATTAACATTTTCATAAATCTCACTTCACCACTGAATTCCTGGTGAAATTCTAGCCCAAAGCCATACCCCACATTCCCCCCTTCCCATTTAAAGAAATGTGGAAGCACATAGTGGTTCGGATTCCACTTTAAACTGTAGGTACAGTCCCGATTAGCCTTACTGTGCACAAACTGGACTTAAAACACCAACTCAAACCAAACCATTTAAAGAAATGAAGTTGGATCCAAGATGACGGTCAACAAGATGGGGGACGTTGTCATGACATGCACCAAAAAGTTCCCCCTAGGCCTAACATATTACTACCATGAACAATTGCTGTAATCTGCACTCACTTTCCTTTTATAAGAAGGTGCTCAGGGACTTTTGACTCACACTGTATTTCCTTGCCATCTACTTTTGCCAAGAACAAGGCCAATCGTGCCGGAGCCACTTAATAATAACTACTATAACAGTAGTCTGAAACAGTAGACAGAAGATTAATTCATTTCAGTTGATTTGGATTACTCCGACCAAGTTTTGTAATACACATAAATTCATACTTGAGAAGTTAATTCATATTTGAGCTTAATATGCATACTATACTCGCATGTGTTGGAAGTAATGATACTGCAGTTGGTCATTTCAAGTTTTTCTCTTGCAGTTTTTGTTTCTTTGTGTCGAAGGTATGAATATCGCCTGACCGAATACACTAGATGAATCTAGAACATGTTTATTTGATGGTACTTGTAGAGGGGGAACAAGAGGGCCTTCTCCCTTCTGGTTTCATATGTTTAGCCCTTGGAGATACTAAATATCTACCTATACTCCAAAATAATTTACTTTAACCTACCCTCCTCTACCTAGAAATATTTTCAATAGAACATTTATATACGTGCTAGTTAGAAATTTGTAATACTGAAGGAGAGAAGAGCACGCTGCTTGAAAAATGAACAAAAAGCGATTATGCACTTACCACTAATTCCAGAGTTATGTAATGTTAAGCCTATGTATTTAGACTAATTTCTGGTTATTTGCTTGGGATTTTACACACACACTATTCTCGTCACAGGTAATTAAATCATGGTACAGTGTCAAGCCTTTCAGATTCATTGACTTCTGGCCAACCGCCATATATGTCATGGTATCTCAATTTGAAAGAACCGTTGATTCTACTGTAAAGACCACGTAGTATTTTCAAAGTCTGTAAACCTGGACAATGCCTAATTTATAAATTGGACATTGAAACAATGTTGTAATTTTATTCTGATATTTCGGTTTCTTTCTCTGTCAGAGAAAGGCGCAAGTTTTATCTTAGTATTTGTGGATTTTTTTAAGAAAAGGAATAAGAGTCCAATCATTTAAGACAAAAATTTCAAATAACTCCCTGCAACTAGTTACCAATTTCTTCCTTGTAACCAGAAATGCAATAGTTTTTCACAATTAAATTAATTTTAATTGTATTTTAAATTCTTTCAAAAAATAAGTCCTGTTTTGTAGTTTAGAAGAAGATAAATACCCGTTTTTTTGGTAATTCATGTAATTTGTCATTACATTTTAAATTCTTTCAAAAAAGTACACTACCGACAAAAAGGTTAAGACCACCATGAAAAATGACCAAAAAATCAGTATGGAGTGTTGTATGGAACCAACAGTTCCTGTCCAAGGAAGACGTGACGATGATACACATGGAAAATGCAATCTAGTCTAGATTGAACCCCGTAAGACGCGAAACCAATTTTTTTCCGAATGTGTAGCATGTGGTTGGAAAAATGGAAAGTGACAAAAATGTTGCTGAAGTTGGCAACATTGCAGCTGTGTGCGTGAAACCGGTCAGTACGGTAGCCAGACTCATGTACATCCTTATCAGTGGCTCAGGGTCAGTTGCTGTTCATGCAGGCGACATTGCGAGCCCATTATTGTGTGTGAGGTGTGCAAGGTAAGTGGAGCTGTGTGAAATGGCCCGTCATCGTGGGGAACAGGCGATTTCGGTTGAAAAGCATGCTGTGATATGTGCACTGAAAGATGAAGGTTATTCGGAATGCGAGATAGCAAGACAACTGAATATTTCTAAGACTGTTGTTCATTGTGCATTGGGCAGATACCGTAAAACCAACAGTCATGCTGACCGTGCACGTAGTGGAAGAGCTCGTGTAACGTCTGCAGCTGACGATAGATATACAGGGAGGTTATTGCAGCATGCCACCGCTTCAGCATCGGCCGCTTGCCGGCCCAGTCATGCAACAGGTGCCGGCAAATTGCGTAACAGATAGCCCGTAACAGAAACCGCTTGTTTTGTAATGTTTCCACTTTTCACAATTACAGTTACAATTACAATTGAAATAAGCACGTACCTTGTCGCACGGATGCAGGAAAAGGTGTCCTCCCAAATACAAATATTTCCGGCACCTTATTTCTGACATCTAATCTTAGATTAGACATCGCTACTTTATCCTCAGTTGACAGAAAGGGAAGACAGCATCCCGGCGCATAAAGCAAACCGAAAGCGTAAAATGATATTTAAAAGTAATAATAATGATGATCACTAACCTCCTGTGTTATAAGAGATGTTGAAAATGACTTTCTTCAACAGCAATACAACACGTTTCTTAGGTTCAAGAGATCCTGTCTATCGTAATCCCTGACCACTTTTCTGCAAGAATTCGTTTTCACGTAATTATCGTACATAAAAACTCTATGTTCAAGACTATATTTGTTTAACGACATAAGTAATGAATGAATAACAATTAACACACAATAAAGCACTAGCACACCAACTCAATAACACAGTATAAACAAAACGCGTACTGATAAACGCGAACAGAAGTGAACATGAATGAGCGTAGACTCACTGTCTGGTAGCCGACAGTGTTGCTAACCATTTTTCGGCAATGTCCATACAGACGTAGTCAAAATGTCCCTACAACTGACCAAATGTCCCTACGCCAAGTAAAGTGACTAAAAAAAAACACCTCATGAGCATGCAAACAGAAGATAAAATATACACATTTACTTACCAAATCTTTCTGCTCGGTGCTTCCACAATTAATGAAGGAGCGAATTTACAATACAGGACCTCTCCCCGATTTTTTGTAATATTTCGCATACTCACTAATTGAGGCCTCCTAATCACGAATTTGAAGTTAAAATTTGGGGGGTCACGTGTAGAAATTGCAAAATAAGTGACATTGAGTGGTCCGCGATCGGCACGATTGCTTATTATTTACCGGAAGATTTTGTGTTTCCAATACTTAAAAAACGAAATATACATTCCTGATATTACTACGACCCCAAATTTTAACTATGTTTGAATATCCTAACCTAACCTAACCGTACCTGAATGGTTCGTGGGGCTATCCGTCAATGGTTTGTTGGGCTACCCGTGCATGTTTTTTTCGAGCCCAAATTTTAACTATGTTTGCCTAACCTAACTTAACCTAAACTTACCGAGAATGGTCAGTGGGGCTATTCCTGAATGGTTTTGCGGTAATTGTGATTACGAACCGATAAAAAATATTATTTTCGTAGCACTTTAACGGCAAACGTTCATCATCGAAGGCCATTTTCGTATCCTGCAATGTTATGATTGATGTACTGTTGCCAAATTTACCTGTAATCAAATCAGTTCTTCTACATCGTGATTGTCGCTGTCACATGTAAGCACGTTCTTTGGGCAATATACTGAAATCCATAAGTTTATTAATTAGCCCACAGCCATCCTCCTGCACACTCCACCTAACAATCTGTACAACATTAACAACTTTTTTACTGTTCTCTTCCGCCATTCTTACACGATCCATGCTCTCCAAGTATGAAATCAACAGTGTGGCAACGCTGTAGACAGCGTAACTAATTTTAATTTGTTCATATCAACAAATATGGCTACCATACTTGTATACGGAGAATCATTGCGAGAATTGAAAAGCTTATTTTACAACTTCTACACGTTAATGAACATTTTTTCCCCCTCACCCCAACATGTTAACTTGAGATAAATAATCACGAATAATTATTTCGTGAGTATAAGACGTAGCATAGAAATTACAGAAGGGTCCGGTATTGTAAATTCTTGCCTTAATGAATAATAGGGGTGTGCTGGACAGAATTTTTTGGGTCGGGACGGGATCGGGACGGTAATTTTTTTAAATCCCGACATTCGGGACTGAAAAATTTGCAATTTCCCGACCAAGTCGGAAAATTTTCTGGACGGGAAATGTTCGAAATTTCCCGAAGCACTGGAAATCTCGAATTTTACAAGTCATTTTCACTTTAAGTGATTGTTTTTGCATTTCTAGAATAAAAACTTACAACTTTCGATAAGTTCCAGAAACTTACAAGGCAGAAAACGTCGAGAATTAACGAATTTTTAAAGTAAAGAATCCAGCACACCCCTAATGAATAACGTTGAGTCGTTTACTGTTGATTATGTTATTTGAAGTCATACATGCTGCTGCTGTGAAGAGATGGATGTTGGTTGGTGATGCTGTATTTCCTGCATTCTTTAACAATTTTGGTCCCATTTTATTTCCCTTTTTTGTTTTTGTATCACTTAACATTGAAAATATTCTTTCCGTTTCCGCGTTAGAATGCGGCAATGTTAGCACTATTTTCGCGAGAGTGGAAATGTTTTCAAAAAGGAACTTGCCTTGAAAGTTTTTGGTAACCGATAACATGTTCCAAAATTCTGATGGAGATCTGTTAGTTAGTTCTTTTTTCTCCTCCTCGCTAAAGTATCCAGATAAACTAATTCATAAAATGTAATTTACCAAGATTGAAAAAAGTACCTACGTTTTCCCTCATTTGGCAAAATCTGTCCCTACGTTCCTACGCGGGCGAAATTTAGTGAAAAGTCCCTATGCGTAGGGACATGTCCCTACGGTTGGCATCACTGCCGACACGTGCAGTATGAAGCGCCATCTCGCGGCTGACAACTCACCCAACCCCCGATAAGCTGCAGGCGCTGTCGCGACAACTGAGAATAAAGTAGCGATGACTAATCTAAGATTAGACGTCAGAAATAAGGTGCCAGAAATATTTGTATTTGGGAGGACACCTTTTCCTGCATCCGTGCGACAAGGTACGTGCTTATTTCAATTGTAATTGTAACTGTAATTGCGAAAAGTGGAAACATTACAAAACAAGCAGTTTCTGTTACGGGCTATCTGTTACGCAATTTGCCGGCACCTGTTGCATGACTGGACCGGCAAGTGGCCGATGCTGAAGCGGTGGCATGCTGCAATAACCTCCCTGTATTACAGTAACTAGCAAATGGAACAGGCGCCTAACAGCACCAGTCATCGCTGCTTCCCTGAATAACAGCCGAGTGACGCCTGTGGCTGTGTCAACGGTGAAGAATAGGTTGCGTGAAGAAGGGCTGCATGGCAGAGTAGCTGCTAGAAAGCCATTGTTACGACGTGTGAACAAGACGAAACGATTGGCCTGGGCTAAAATGCACCAAGGTTGGACTGTGGATAACTGGAAATGAGTACTTTGGACCGACGAATCCAAATATGAATTATTTGGCAGCAATAGGCAAATCTTTGTGCGTCGAAAGGTCGGCGAGAGAATGAAAGAAGAGTGTCTTGTTCCCACAGTGAAACATGGGGGTGGAAGTGTAATGGTGTGGGGATGTTTTGCCGGAAACCAGATGGGCGACCTTCATAAAATTCAGGGAACATTGGTAAAAGAAGGGTATCATCAGATATTGGTGCACTATGCCATCCCCTCTGGTCGTCGTCTTGTTGGTAATGGGTTTATTTTTCAGCAAGATAATGATCCCAAACATACATCCCAATTGTGCACGCGGTATTTGGAACGCAAGGCAACAGCAGGAGCATTAGTTCTCATGACGTGGCCACCACAGCCTGCTGATCTTTCACCAATTGAACTGCTATGAGACCAAATCGATAGGGACATCAGGAAGAAGTTACCCAGCAACACTCAACAGCTATGGGAATTCATCAACGATGCCTGGCGTAACATTCAACCATCCTATCTGGAAATTTTATTATAGCGCATGCCACGTGTTTGCGCTGCTGTCATTAAGGCCCATGGCGGGCATATTGATGAAAGCAAAATTTGCGGTGACATTAGTATGTATAGTGGCTGTACCTATGTTTGTACATTGCCAAGCAGATTCTTACATCTGTTTCTTGTACATTAATTACAAAATACATTCATTTCTACTGATTTTTGGCACTTTTTCCTGGTGGTCTTAAACTTATTGTCGGTAGTGTAAGTCCAGTTTTGTAGTCTAGAAGAAAAAAAAGTACCTATATTTTGTAATTCATGTGAATTGTCATTATATTTTAAATTCTTTAAAAAATAAGCCGCGGTCAAATTTGAGGCCACGAGACGCCATTGCAATTAATGTTGAGAAATTACATTAGCCAACTCCTGTTTGGATAAAGATTTCACTTTTGAACTCTTAACTCGTCTATATCTCAAACGATTGGAACTAGCTTGCAATTCGAAATCCTCGTGAAAAGCAGAATTATCTAAATATATGAGACCTTATAGCGATTAATATTCAATTCCAAACACATATCAGGCAATGTATGTCGGTAACCTTGCCGACCTCCGTGGTGGAGTGGTCATCACAACGGGCTATGACACCAGTGGTCCCGTGTTCGAATTCCGGTCTGAGCATGGATGTTTGTGAGTGTCTATTCATCAATTTCATCATCCCCATCTTCGCAAATTAGCCAAAAGTGGCACAAAAGCGAAGCAAAATAAAGCAAATAAAAAAAAATCATGTCATCTCCCATCCAAGCGACGTAAAATATCCGATTTAATCAATATCGGTAACCTATTTCAGTAACCGCCAGGTGCGCAAAAATCAAAATTGTGCAGTCAGAAGAATATCAGTGAAACATACCTCCTAGTTGGTCAAGTGTGTCGAACACTTGACTCACCATTTCGTCCTCCAACGACTCTGGTCGAGATCTTGTCTTGCCTTCATTGTTTGTGTTTGTCCTACAGTAGTTTCACCAAATTATCTTTAATTCACTTAGAGTTAAGAATTTGAAAAAATTGCATTATAGCTTGTCGCTCAGTATGGCGTTCCGAACTGCAGTGTGTAAAATTTCATGCGTCTTTCGGAGATGCTCGGTGTATATATACGTGTACTGTGCCGCTCTTCACTGCTCCTAACCCTAGTGGGAAAATAAAGCATCTCCCTTTGTATATCTCGATATGGAATAAGCAAACTGCACGAAGATAGTCGGAGAATACATTCGGAGACACAAGCAAAGGAAAATAATTCTCTAGAAGCTTCCCGACTTCTTGCATGGAAATTCCTCACGCCGCTTTCTGCTTTTCGGCACAGACACTGTACTGAAAATTGGGCCAGTTTTAGTGAGCGACAAGCTTAAATAGGTAATTACAAATTAGTGAAACTGCTAACGATAACTTACGATAACGTTTGAAACTCTCCTCACAGAGCATTAGGTTCTACCATGCAGAACTAGATGCCTTGCATGCTCTTGATGATAAAATGATCAATTGTCCATTCTTTACTTACGGCATATTGATTGTCATTCGGTCGATATGCATTTATGGCTATTAGACTACTTTAGTGCTCCGGTCTGTTATGTAGTCTCTTATTCACATGATCAAGATTTCGTTAGAATTTGCATCTGAAACACTGTTTTGCCATTCTGAACACTTGGGAACGTAATGTACGGGTAGTAATCACACTTCCAAAAATTGGTGGATTGTGTTACTCTTAATTGAAGAACGTCATTATTGGAGGTATTTCGTGTGAAAAATATATGTATCGTTTCATTTTAGCATACCGCCTCGGTACTTGATATGCAAGCTATGAAAAATACAATAATGCTTCGGTACGAACTCGCATTAGTTATTTCGACTGTAGTTAATTTACATACCATCGATATTTATATGAATCATAAAAGCGTTTGTAAAAATATTCCATACAAGTTGTATTTAACAATGTTGTCGCATGTAGCTAGCTATAAAGTTTTCGTTCGACAATCTTATTCGATACAACTTGTATTTTTCAAGAAATTAGGTTCTTGGTTCAAACACAGTCATAAGTGCTCCCTTGTGTGTACGAGTATGTGTCCTTCATCCATTTTGTGTTACACAGTCATCTTCTTCTTTCCGAGTGTAGAGGTTGAAGAGTCAGTGACATCTAACATAAGTGCAGAAGAACGCATATTTTATGTAAATATATGTGTGTGTGTGTGTTTTTATGGGCTACAATATTTCAATCGCACTAAAACCTTAAGATGAAAGATATGTGCCCAGAACAACAATAATGAAGTGAGGCATAGAAGATGACCACTTGCTTGGAAAGTGGCGCCGAATAGCAACAATTCTCAACAAATTATGCTAGAATTCCTGTTCGTCGAAATGGCATTTAATTCAATTCCGATTGAGAATTATGTTCCACGCAAAATGTATTCACAACTAGAAGCCTTATTCAATCTACCTTGACGTGAAAGATGCAGCATAACTTATGATTTTCAAATAGTTTTCTGTAGTGCTTGAATGTAAATTCTCGTACGACATTTTCATTTTGTAAATTTGGTTGTATAGTTTACGGAAAACCAGTTCAAGACACATGAACGACACCAGGTATATAGCAGCCAGGTCGACCTAAGCCTGCAATTATTATTAAACTTCATGCTGACTCTTGCACTAAGAGATTATCTTATAAAATGTAAGTTGAAGATTGAATTCCGACAGATAAATATTAGAACATTTGTACTCCAGAAAAGGCATATCCACAATGGTATATAATTTAGAGTATCTAAATTCACAAAATAAAGTATATTAAGAAAAATTGAAACAAAGGCATTATCGTGTGTGTGTTTAAAAAGTGCCTACATTATATGCACAGGAGAGCAAATTTAAGTCGTCTTCATCCTTTGTTCCTGCCATCCTGCATCTTAATCTTATAAACATTTTTCGAAATAACTGTCAATCCTAGATATCAGGAAGAATCAGTGGCACCAACTACAAATATTTGCGAGGAGGGTCAAGATGGATAAGCGGAATTATATACCTTGAATTTTCTTTTTTTAAAATTTTAATTCAAATGTTTTGGGTGCGTCAACATTTAGGCTATTTTACACCCGTCACACTATACGGGGTCCAGCCCCTTATCATAACAAAATAAAAGCGTGTCTGAAAACTAAAATTTCCTTGCCTTGGTTAAAAGCAGAGACTAAAAAGGGCGCTCAGCACAAAGAAGGACAAAACACAGGACGACACAGAATTATACTGGCCATGGGGCCAGTCGCCAGAGCCTCGTTAGTCTGCAGTGCATGGTGTACTACGTGGAAGTGAGGTTGACTATTGGGTGCATTACGTGGAAAGAGCACCCCTTACGGTATTATATACCTGTCCCACTGAGGAACTTTATTGTTAAGAAAATCAAATAAATTCAACTTATATTCATAAAGAGATAAAATTCAACCTTTTTGGGGACAAAATTTGCAAGCTTTTGTAAAATATGTTCCGCAGTACTATATCAACTCTAGATTCTAATTGCGTAGGATAAGCAGTGGCGGCGGCACTTTAGTTCCTAAACTATGCTGTGTGTATCAAGGGAAAGTAAATTGTTCTTGCCCCCTCCAGTTTTGAAACCCAATCGCCGCCACTGAGGATAAGTAATTCAATTTGTTATGTTAGTTTCTCGATTAATCTCACAAAAGAATACACAAGCGTAGCATTTTAAGATGAAATTTGCCATTCAATACGCCTTATATTCATACTATTTCGCCAGAAACCCCAAGGGAGGACAAAATGGCAATATTGTTCTTTTTATATTAAAGAATGGGCCGATTTATTGTAGTGTTCTGATGATAGTAACCGTTAGTCAACTTATTCATGAAAACTAATAAGGATATCTGGGCGTTTGCAGTGAGGTACTTCAGAGATATTAAAACTTTCTTGAAATATCCTCCAACTTATTATGTTTATCCTCATGTATTCATTTTAAAATTCTTATCTTGCAAAGTAGTGTACTGTGGCTGTTAAACGGTACAATTGCAAATAAATTAAATCGCACGTGCACCACTGAATTGAAATGATTTACACTTGTATGGGTCTTTTATTATGCATGAGACAATTGGTAAAATTCGTAGTGTAAGATGGTACTCACTATGATTAGAACGAAACATTATTATCGTCTGTTGATTTGCTAAAGGAAACGCATCTCTGACATCGTTTTAGCTTGAATGTAAAATTTGTTTCTACATTGTAAGCCTATGATGCAGGGTGTCTCAAAAGTAATAGCGCAAACTGACACAGGTGAAAGTGCACGATAATATAAGTAAAAAGTTTCAGTAAATATGGGTCCGCAAACGAGCCGTTTTCGATATAATTGCGAATGTGTGGTTACAAGCCGCCACTGACTTTATTGTTTGTAAACGTCGTCCTAGTTGGTAAAATACTAATAATAGAGTAAGAAAAGTGACTAACATAGTACGAATTGACTGTGTACTGATTTTATCCATCCTGTTTGATTACAATGCCACCTCTTGGAAATGTTCTGTTTTGTAAACAAAGAGCAAACCTCGGAACGCGCAAGGAGTAAAGCACTCTGTGTTTACAAGATGCAATCAGTGACGGCTTCTAACCACACATTCGCACACATTATTAGCATTTTAACCAACTAGGACGACGTTGACAAACAATGAAGTCAGTGGCGGCTTGTAACCACACATTCGCAACTATCTTGAAAACGGCTCGTTTGCAGACCCATGTTTACTGAGACTTTTTTGCTTCTATTACCTGTGTCAGTTTGCGCTATTACTTATGAGACACCCTGTATATTGCATTGCGCTTACGTATTAATATCAGTGGAGAATTAAGTTCTTACTTAATAAAGTATAAATTTCAAATGCCCATCGTTATCTTTTGATTTGACATTTTTCACATCACTAATAACTTTGTGCAGGTTTAAATTGCTTTAATGTTCTTGAAGCCCCATATTTTGTGTAGTTGAAGTACTTATTCGAACACCAGGTTACTTCAAAGAAGTTCCGAAAGATCAGTTTCTCTGATAACCAGTGGCGTAAATAAAAACCCCACTACCCCCGCGGTGGGGGGGCTCACGAACTTAGGGGCCGCATTAAGAATGAAAATTTTAGAAAGACCGACAGTTCACAAACGTTTCTCTTTCGGCGTAAAAATATATTTTCAACCAAACATATTATAGTTTTATGACCCTACAGGAAACAGAAATGTTAATCACTAGAAAAGTATAAAGTACATTACCAGATTAGAAGAAAACCTTCATTAGCTGAATAGTTTACCTCGCCGAAGGGTAGACGACAGGCAAGAAAATGTGCTGGTAAATAAAGTAAAGTATGCACTGCTTATATGCTGTATTAGACCCTGCTTGTGACGTCTTCATCGGCTGAGAGGTCGTTTTCCAAGCTAAAATTGATAAACAATTACTGACAAGCACAATGATGAGTGAGATTGAGTAGACTGGCGCTGTTAAGCATCGAAAGCGATCGTGCTTGAAAACTGGAATTCACCAAACTAGCACAAGAATTTGTTTCCATCAAAAAGCGCAGAGAACTGGTAAATGGCATTTTACAGTATCGTATTTTTTTTTTTAGTAAGAGTGTATTTTCACATGTAATTGTAATACATATCTTTTTAGTTTATCGGCTGTCTACACTTTCGTACCAGTATTTACACTGACTCACATTACATGTATGTATTTACATACCTATATAAATATAGGCATGAATTAATATTTGAGAAAAGAGAGATTAAATAAAAACGACGAGTAGGGGCGCACAACTGAAAGTTGCGGAGGGGCGCAGAGCGTGTTAGTTACGCCACTGCTGATAACCATATGTCAAGTCCACGTGAAGCCCAGTATATTCTCCCCTCAAACCTATCCCACCAATAGTGTCCGTTTTAGGAACTGGCAGTTCTTGTCAAGTCCACGTGGAGTAAAAGAGGTGTTCAGTTTCTTTAGAGATTTCATAACGTGAGGTTGCCGTTATCTTTTCTAGGTTGTGTTATGGTGTTATGCTATTATTTTATACAATGTAACATCATCGCAGATCGTGTTGGATGTCTAAATTCTGCAGGTAAAAGTGACAAAAATCTTCCCAGAAACACTGGCTAGAAAACAGATACGTGTGCGGTCGGCTTCCTCTCGAACTATGTCAAAGATACGGAACTGGCTTTCGAATCATCACTTCAACTTTAGACGACAGGGTATAAGTGTCAAGGCGAGCCTCATCTATTATAAAAGCACCACATGAGTGCATTGGCTAGAAGGCCAAGTACCTCACGAGCATATAAAGAGAGATGTCGACAATGTGGAGCTATCCTACTCGAAGATTTGTTACAGCTTAGAGTCAGGACCAGGCGTTCTACGTAGATCCAGGAAAAGCGAAGTTAGTGAGTTTAAGACCTTTCCACATGCAATCCAAAATTCCTTGCTGATAAACCTTCATTTAGACAGAATATCTCATTGTAATTCCTAGCCTGTACCATATAATCCCGATAGGGTACCGAATCTTCCCAACAATGTAGCCGCAAGCGAAACTAAGAAATGCAACGCCAAGTCGTTGTCAAATCCAGGATGAAGAGGCGAAACTAAAATATTTTACTTCGAGTGGAAATCTCTGTAATTTTTTTTAAATTGGAAAGGGGACCGATTGACACTTTCTTTGATAGATCTCTCGAAGTCTCCAAAATCTAATCACAGATTGCCATATTCGAATGACACGCCAAAAATTACTTACTATCATTAAGAATGATAATGATTCATTATCATAATTTTGCAAGAAGCGAGCAAAGTTTTCGGAACACATAAGGTTTCGCAAAATCATTGACGTACAATCATTGCCACTAGAAATTTGAAATTGTACTGCTTTGTTCACCGTAAACAATTTGTTATTAATGTTGCATGTTAACATTAGTAACATCTTTTACTGTTTTTCAAACTTAAAAACGCTGCAAATTTTTCCTCAAATTAAAAATAAGATCTAAAGGGACAAAAGTTTTCACTCGACCTAAGATTCCATATAAACGTTCTAAATGCCCTAACACCTCTTACCTCATACTTCATCGTCACAAAGATTTGCTTACGTAGCCATTTTTTAATTATATAATGTACTGAATAGGTATTAGTGTCATGCGAACAAGAAAAACTTTCAAAAAGTAAACATATTTTATGCATTTAATTAACTCTCAAGAAACGGAGGAACTTTCTGCCCATCTCCAATGTCAATACAAAGAAGCTAACAATAAGACCAAGTGGTAAGATGAGAAATGCAGGTTGAAGATGTTTTAAAGTAAGGACAGTTGTCTCATCTGTCGATTCCTCCAATTCAGAATGACCTGTAGCAAAGCCATCTTCGATCCACTTTTCTATTAACCCAGCCTGTATCATCCTCTGCAGAAGATCATTTAAACGGGGCTGAAAGAAAGAACTTTTTGGAAATATGAATGCTTGGTTTAAAACTCCTCCTGGTTCTTTTACAACATTCACAACTGGTTCACCTTTTCTATCGGTGAACTGTTTCGCAATTATATATCTCGCCAAGTTAAGGGGAAGAAGCATTGCAGAGTCGCTTTTGAAGAATATGTTTTTGATTGTCCCCTTATGATTGTAGTTTGGTCGGAATCTGTGACTCATGTTACGAATGTCTGGAGATACGGGTTGTGAAAGTACGTATCGCATATTGTAGCCAGAGAATATGGGAAAATCTAATTCGGACACTTCTTTGACAGTTTCTATCTCTGGGTAGTGGTGAACAGTGGTGAGTTCGGACACAAGAGCGCTCTGATAAATAGAACTGATTATCAACGCGAAATAGAAATGAAGCATAATTATCACCTTCAATATCCTAGTCTTCGGTGTAAAGCTAGTTGGGACAAGAAGCAGAATGAACACTGGATAGAATAAAAGCATTGTTATTCGTCTCTTATCTGAATCTTTGAAGAATTTCTTGTTCACAATTATCGCAAATTCAACAAATAACACCACGCCTCCAATCCACATCCATATGTGAAGTGAGAAGGGAAGAAAAATGCTCATCCATTGTGGGATTTTCTCAGCTTTTGGAACCACGAACACTAAGTCTTCTACTACAAGTCTGATGCTTGGGTCTAATACACGGAATCTTCGGTAATTCATTCCAACCAAATTGACAGTCAGATCAATTCTATTTCTCTGAATTTCACCCGATAGCCCATCCCAAGACCCATTTGCAAATAGATTACCAAATTTTACACCCTTGTATAATGTAACCAATGATGGAGTGAAATTCATGTGTTGTAACAGTGTCCGAAATGCTAGGCCTGATATTCCTGAAACATCTTTAAAATGATTAGTGTTTTCAGGTATTATGGAATACGGCGGAAAGTTGAAACCGGAAACACGAAATATTCTTCCATTTAAATCTCTGGGCATTTTCGTCTGCAACATGTCCTTTACAATCCGGCTGCAATTTTGTTCTCTTGTACCGGACGTCTGCAAGAAGTTAACTTTTTTAACGATTACGTTGCATGGAGAACTAATGGACGAAGATCCCTCAGTTGTAACATTAATTGTTTCACATTCACCTACCAACAACACTAGAACGTTAAAGAAACGCTGCTCTTCAGCAAATTCAGTTACGCTGTTTAAAAGATTACTGCTTGACGCTTCGCTGACGATTACTAATCTAGCACTTGGCTTCGTATTCAGTAATATTCGTAAAATGTATTCAGCTGAGGCCCCGTCCTGCAACAAAACTACAATTAATCCAGAATGATGGAAAAAAACTTGTTCACTTTCGCCTTTTGCTGTTGTCTGGTAGATCACTTGGACATATTCTTCATTGTGGATGTTTCGCATAAGTTTATTAGCAAGCTCCGAGTCACTTGAAGCGTCCAGTATAGAAATGACAGGTGTTACCATAACGCACTGAGTTAAGTAGGTTGCAATTATAACAGTTTCTTTCTCCACGAATATGGGGAGATTATTAGTCAAAGCTGCTCGAAGAATTACAAAAATCAGGAACACTTTTGACACATCTCTCATTTTTTCGCCGTTGCTGATGATATATCTGGAAGAAAAATATTTGAATGTGTAGTTATGCTTCACTCAAGTGGTGATGAAGACAACTTCAACCAGTGCAGCTAGTAATGAGAAGGCAAAAAAGTGTTGTTAAGTATTAATTGGTGAATGTACACTGTGTTTGTAGATGATTTCGAGCGATGATCTAATTCTTCTCAGCAGCAATGTTCTGTTAAAAAAATAACGAGCTCTAATGCAATCAACTAACATCACAGCTTTAAATGAATCACAACATGAACATGCTATTGAGGAATAGTACACACTTAGTGTTTTAAAAATATTAGGAACTGAAGTGAATGATACAATTGAGGAGGCTGCAGGAAAAGGGGCACATTACACTCCGCAGTCGGTGATATAATGGTGATATCCGATGAGTAACGGCATGTTTGATCGGGAGGGGAGAACTACCAGTGAGTGTGAGTAGAACATATGCTTGCCATAAATGAGTATACAATATTTTTTTAGAAAACGATTCATCATTTTAAGCCTGGAAGAAAGGCACATCCCACTCTGAACCCAATCGAAGTCTTGTAGTATTGTGCTAGGTGCTTGTTTCTTGAATTTGACAATAGGAAAAATCCCATCGATAGGTGTCGGAATCCAGGTATTCATGACTGACGTTGTTATGAGAAGTGACGGGTAAAAAACGTAAAAGAATGGAAACAGCAAACAGAAATCCTTGAGAAATATGGGAAAGCAATACATGTCGCGCAAAGGATTTACAGTGAGAAGTAAACTGCGTGAAAAGAAGTAGCACGCGTTGCAGAATTTCTACGTGCTAATATACAAAACTGTTCGAAGAAAACAAGGACCGTGTGTTTACAGCTTTCTGTAAGCTTGCAGAGTACAATGTAACAATATTGGTACCTGTTTGGTTTAATCAAATCGTCCCCATACAAAAGAGCTTACAAAAAATACAGGAATGATCCTGAGAAAGCAAGAGCACATCAGTTGCGAGTACAGGCTATATATGCCTAAGGGCCTGTGGAAGAGAAACAGATAGGAGACAAGGAGGAAAATCTACGACAGCTCGTGAAATTTGGCTGCTTGTACTTATTAGATCAGTGTTTGTCACAGTGAGCACAATCTGACATCTGTGCTCTATCAATATTCATTTTCAATATTAATTTTATCATGTTCAAATATAAACATTTTATATCACCGAAAGGGAGGGATTTATAAAATTTGGACCCCTAGGCTATCCTTTGTTTTGGGGTCTGCCGCCGTTATTGCTATCATTATTATTAACAGTTTTGTTGTTATAGTATTCATTAATCGCATGCTCTGTATTAGTAATAATAGTAATAACACTTTTAAACTTTAAAATATGGACAAATCTGATTCTAATTGCAAATTATTCATTAAACTTAGATAAAACAAAGTTATACTTAGATTTAACAATAGGACGCTCACCTATAACTGATCCCTTCTGGCTTTCATGGCTGCAACTCATGACTCAACGTCAGTATCTTGCAGGTCATCACCATTCGCTGTAAAGGATGCCAAACTAGAAAATCTGATATTCGACGCTGAACTTCTAGGGGCAGTTTTAATATTTAAACGCTAGAAATTATTTCTATATACCTAATTTCATGAAATAAGCAAGTAAAAGATCTTCATGTGTTGTTTTATTTTTCTATTAGCTTAATATTAAGGAATTTTAATAATCGATGGTCTTTGTCACTTCTGCTCCTTCAACGTCCCATAGGCTATAGCCTAGTGGCAAATCCCCACCCTGATCACCGATTTGCATGAGGATAGAACAACGTTCATACATTTCCATGGTACGGAGTTTCTCTTGTTACTTAACAGTATATAACCAAGTTACACAGGCAAACGCAAAGACCTTCGTCCTGTAAAATTTGTTTTTGTGGGATATGACCTTCAGCAGTTAAAATATTACTACGTATTTCAATGTATAATTCATTAAACATGAATTTTTGTAAAACGGGTAGTACAGCAAAAATACGACGTTTGTCCAAAAAGAAACCGAACTTTCAAATTTGCTCACCAATGAAACGATCCGCATTGGTCAACTTACTACCACCACGAAGAGGGATCCTTCAGAAGTACAACGCCGTTGAGTGCACCAGTCTGCGTGTTTAGTTTTGATCCTGTGCGCAGTTAAGTGAAGTCGTGTTGCATGACTGCGGCGATTTTCTGATACGCAGAAAATGAAAATACTCATAGAGAACGCGTGTGTATCAAATTTTGTTTCAAATTGGACAAGACGTTTACAGGAACGCTAAAAATATTAGAAGAAGCACATGGGGAAGACTGTATGAGTCGGACATAATGTTAAGAGTGGTATGAGCGGTTCAAAGCAGACAGAACATCCATTCGATGCAAAGCCTGAACGGCGATCAACATCGTGGGATGAGGTGTATATTGAGCAAGAGCGTGTTGTGGTGCGAGAAAATCCTCGGTGGACCATCTGTCAAACAGCAGAAAAAGTGTGAAAAAGCAAACCGTCGTGTCATGCGATTTTGGAGGGAAAAATTGAACATGCATTGTGATTTCTGACACAAACAGAATCTGAACAAAAAGAATCACGTGTTGACATCAGTAAAGATATCTGAACCGAGCAAATGAGAACGATAGCTTCCTGCGGATCGTCGTAACGGGTGATGAGACCCGGGTCTACGTCAAAGGCGTCGAAATCAAAGCACAGTCATCGCATTGAGTGGGCAAATCGTCTCTGAGAGCGAAAAACGCACGCCAAAGTCACTCCAATGTGAAAGTGATGCTCCTTGATTATCAAGGTGTTTTGCATTATGAGCACGCCCTACGTGAACAAAACATCAACAAACAGTTTTATTTAGAAGTGATGTGGCGTTTGAGGATGGCTGTGAGCAAGAAGAGGCCTGTAGCGTGGGTAAAAGTAACATGGATGCTGCACCATGACAACGCTCTAACACATTCGGTGCTACTTATTCGAGAGTTTTTCGCCAAGCACAACAAACTTCTTGTACCCCACCCCCTTATTCACTTGATTTTGCACCTGCGGAGTTTTTGTTACCCTGGTTAAAATCCACTCTGAAAGGACGCCGCTTCCAGCCCATAGAGAGATTAATAAAAATTCCTTGGGAACCTGCAGGCTATTCCCAAAAATGCGTTTCAGAACGCATTCCAGCAGTGGAAGAAGCGCTGGGAGCTCTGTATTAGTATCTGAGAACACTGTTTTCAAGATGATAAATCCGATTAAGCTGTGTACAAGGTAAATAAATTTATTTTGAAAAAGTTCAGTTTCTTTTTGGACAAACCACGCATCTCGTAAACCTTGTAATAGCGTGCACCCCACAATATGAATGAATCATGGTGGCTGCCGTCTTTCTTAGAAATAGAGTAGAGATATTTTGTAGTGAAGTCATTTGGATGAGTAGCTTATTCTACAATTTTCGTGCGTTCAGAAACCTGTAACATTGGCAATCTAATTTCAAACATTTTTCAAAGGCGGCAACGAAATATCTAACCTACCTGTTGATACGGAGAACTGCTTATCTAAATCTGTAACATTTTCACAGACTGTTGCAATATATAAATACTTTATCTAACAAAAAAATTGGAGCTGTATATATGGGTAGTAATCAATAAAGCTTAAATAAATATCCTGGACTGAAGTGACCATAGCGACCTTTCAGTATTCAATTTGGTGCAAGAATCGTTAATTTAGGGTTGGTTGTTTACAATTTCATTTACGACATTGACAGCTAATTGGAACGAGCGTGTGAGAATAGAAATCAGATTGCCAGGTAAAGGCATACCATTAGCCTACTAGCTGTATGATCTAAGGTCAAGAGTAACAATAAAGCAAGTTGGCATTGCAGGAAAGGAATGCTGTCATAAAATCGAACTGCGCTACCAAAGAAGTATCCAAAATAAAATGTTTGATTGCATTTACGCAACAACAGAGATGAAGAAAAGAAAATATGGAAATTTTAACTGGACATAAAGGAATAGATTACTTGATTTGTAAAAACAGCATCCTGCGCGATTAAATTGGCAAACATTGACTCTTGGATGCTCCTGTTTAATTTCCATGATTATACTGAACGCAACTCCAACTGGCGGCTGGGAAACAGCGAATCAGCGATCAGTTGAATTTTCTTCGACTCAAATCGGGCATTCTCGAGTCACAAGATACCGAACGTTGTTCGCGGGACGAAACAAATGAGCATTGGGTACACCACATGTTGCCAACGTACTGTAAAGCACGAGAGTGTCTTCTCGGGCAACGATATTGCCAGCACCAGAAATCAGCGGGGTGTTAATGGTACAACTACCGAAGGAGTTTCACATGCAAACACTCTACAAACACGCAAATAGACAACTGGCAAAAACAGAAGTACGCTTGGCAACGTTGCTTCAGGAGAGCGATGTTACACCTTCAGCTTTAACTTCGCAACTGAGTTTGTTGACACCCATCGACCACCCACTATCCGAAGACGATTGGGGGACAGAAAGGGACAGAAATAGCCGACAAGGTCAGCCGCCAGTTGGAGTTGCGTTCAGTATAATGTCCTTGCTAATAGCAAAAGAGGGCTATGGATTGTTCTAACCTTAAATTGGAAAATCTATTATTATTATTATTATTATTATTATTATTATTATTATTATTATTATTATTGATAATAAATCCGAAAATATAATAATAATATAATGCTTCTTAACATAAGAATTTTAAAAAAATACTAGCCCAAAGTAAAATTATATTAACTTCACGGAATAATATACATTAGTCAGTGAGATCCTTTACAAAACAAACTGCTAGACAGCTCACTTATCGATGTCGGCTGGTATATCATATTCTTAGCAAAATTATAAAAATTATTAAATTGGCAAGACTTTCCAAATATGACACAATCCATTGGTAAGAATTCCACTTTACATTCTAGGTCATATCCCGTTTGCGCTGTACATACGAGATAACGTGACTTTTGAAAAAAAAAATGTGTCGAACTTTTGATTGAAGTTTGTGGAGTTTTTCGATCAAAACAGGTGACAAAATGTCAAGTATTTTTCTTGGTGCGAGATAAATGCAAATGTAAGTACGAATGGTCCGATAGGTTTGGAACCAGAACTCATTGACACTTCGGTCTGAAAACTTCCCAAGCTAAATGGAGGGGGGGTAAAACAAGTGCAGTGCTTATAGACATTTAATCTTTTCTGCTCTTACGGCGGCCGGTTCTCGTTCTGGCAAGGGAAGTGGGGAGCGGGGATTACGCCGCAGACCAGCCAGACAACAGCGGTTGCGCCTAGAATTACGACGCGGCGGGAATAAGTACTAGGTGAACCTCGTACTACATGGTGCTGCGTTTCTTATCGTGCTGGATTGGTTGCTTCCCCGCTCGCCTTGCCAGCATAGGATCGGCCGCCGTAAGAGCAGGGACTGCAGTTGAAACCTACTTTCAGTTTCAGTTTCAGTTCGGCTCGGAATGAAACATTGCGGTTCACTTTCAGTTCTCGAACTGAAACTGGAATGAAACCGGAGTATATATGTCCGAACCAGAACTGGAATGATCTGATGTTTTACATCCAGTTCGGCACGGAATGAAACCATTCGGTTCATTTTCAGTTCTCGAACTGAAACTGGAATGGAACCGGAATATATATGTCCGAACCGTAACTGGAATGATCTGAGGTTATAGTTTCAGTTCGGCCCGGAATGAAACCTTTCGGTTCACTTTCAGTTCTTGAACTGAAACTGGAATGAAACCAGAATATATCTATCCGAACCGTAACTGAAATGCTCTGGGGTTTTAGTTTCAGTTCGGCCCAGAATGAAACCTTTCGGTTCACTTTCAGTTCTCGAACTGAAACTGGAATGAAACCGGAGTATATATGTCCGAACCACAACTGGAATGATCTGAGGTTTTAGTTTCAGTTCGGCCCTGAATGAAACCTTTCGGTTCACTTTCAGTTCTCGAACTGAAACTGGAATGAAACCGGAGCATATCTATCCGAACCGTAACTAGAATGATCTGAGGTTGGACTTCTAGTTCGGCCCGGAATGAAACCCTTCTGTTCATTTTTAGTTCTCGAACTAAAATTGGAAGGAAACCGGAGTATATCTACCCGAACTGTAAATGGATGGACTGAACTTTCACTTCCAGTTTGGCCTGGAATGAAAGTTTTCAGTTTTCAACATACTTGTTCACACATAAACACATGTGCAGATGTAACAAACAAGTTCTTATGGGTTGGCAACTATGGCAGGTTCCAGCTTTGTTGTTATTTGTTTTTTTTTACAATAGAGGATAAGGAAACTCTTGTTCTTTTTTAATTTCTGAAAGTAGCGTATGACATCACAGTACAGTAACCAAATTATAGTTAAACAAATACATTTATGAAAGTAATGTATGTCATCACAGTACAGCAACCAAATTGTAGTTAATAAAACAGATACAATTGTATGTGAGCTGTGGCTAGCTTCATAAGTGTGTCCATTTTCGCGCAAAACTACATCAATAAGATTAATACACATTAGATTTTCCTATGGCAGCAAATTTTCCAATTCATGGAAAATGGCATTTACTCTTTTGTATGTAATTACATAATTTTGTTTGGTTTTCTGAATTCCTGAAAATAGAAAATTAAAATAAAATAGTGTATGAACTTTTAATTTATGAAAAACGCAATAAGCATCTATCCTCGATGGATATTTTCACACCTACAAATAACCGTGGATGAAAGAAAAATCACTTAAAAATATGCTTCACAAACTTTGGTTGATTGTAAATGACACATGTCATAATTTTGTAGTACGAGTTCCTCCTCCTCGTATGTAACCTCGTATTTGCACTTTAACAGCTATTATTTAAATTTTGAATAAAAAAGGAAATTAGGTCATACATAAATCTTACAATGTTAATCTTTTAAATGTCTTTCCAAACGAAAATTATGAAAACGACAGCAAACATGTGAGCATTAAAAACAATGAATATTGACCTTCCTCCTCGACGAACTCGTAAACACTACTGGAGCTAATAGAGGAACTGAAAGAATTTTCATCTTGGTTTAAGGCTGGCAAGTGCTGATCAGAACGCTTTTGGAATAAAGCATTCGTCCGCAAGACCATGAGATCATCAAGTGTTGGAGAGGAAAGGTTGTACCTCAAATCTGACATTACAAACTTCACACTTGAGGACAACCGCTCCACGCTTACCTGGGCGGCTGGTGCAGCCAAAACCACCGGTGTCGGGAAAAATGCGTCCGGGAAAAGTGTGCTCTCGCAATAAAAGTGGAAAAAATGCGCCCTCTCAAGAGTAACCACAATGAAAAGTGGGGAAAATGCGCATTGCACTTGCCTTCCCCAGTTACCCATTGAAAGAAAATGTATTGTGGTTTAAGCCGACAGTGTGTCGATCAAACTTCTTTCGTGACCGCAGAACCAATGACCACCACTCTTGGACAATGCCGATATGAGAATTGTTTCTTGAATTGCGCTGCAGCTGTGGTGAAAAACACGATTCCAATGTGGATTTGATTAATATCTTGTATGAACAGGGTTATTTATAGTACCTGGATTTAAACAGTTTGATGGCATGGCAGTCGGGTAGGAGGCCACGTGATTGGTTGGGAACGGGAATGCAATGCGATGTAAGGCACTGTTGGAAAATACATACTTCCTGTTCCCATCCTACAGGTGGTGACGCAATAGAAACTGGACCGGACGGACGTAGTGACTAGTGAGTCACCTACTGACTATTTGAATCAACAATGTTATTTTTTTATGTTGTAACAATATTACATTTATTTTGTTATAATTGAAATCTGGGCTATAAAATATGAAAAATGACACCAAACACGACCAAGATATACGAATTACAAACATATTGCCACTCAGAAGTAATAACTACGTATCCATATTATTATGTAGCGTATTGGAAGCAATGAGTTCGTGTTTGGTGTCATTTTCCACACTTATTTCATACAATGTTTAGGTATATAAAATATTGAGAATTCAGGGGGTACACAGAAATATTCAATTATGTCAAGGGGGACTCTCAGGCAAAAAATTGGGAAACACTGCCTTAATGGCATTTCGGATCTTATCCATTTCCAAATATTCGGATCTGGCAGCCCCCAAAATACCAAATTGTTTACTACGAAGTTTTATTCCGAAACAAAACTTAAACTGAAAGTACACGGAGGGTTATGGTGCACCAGAATGTAGCCAAACATTTCAGTTCAGGTGCGCACCGGAAATGTTCACAACGAGGTTTCATTTCGGAACTGAACTGAAGCTGAAAGTACACGGTGGGTTATGGTGCACCAGAATGTAGCGAAACATTTCAGTTCAGGTTCGGGTGCGAACCAAAAGTGTTCACAATGAAGTTTCATTCCGGAACTGAACTGAAACTGAAAGTACACGGAGGGTTATGGTGCACCAGAATGTAGCGAAACATTTCAGTTCAGGTTCGGGTGCGAACCAAAAGTGTTCACAATGAAGTTTCATTCCGGAACTGAACTGAAACTGAAAGTACACGGAGGGTTATGGTGCACCAGAATGTAGCGAAACATTTCAGTTCAGGTTCGGGTGCGAACCAAAAGTGTTCACAATGAAGTTTCATTCCGGAACTGAACTGAAACTGAAAGTACACGGAGGGTTATGGTGCACCAGAATGTAGCGAAACATTTCAGTTCAGGTTCGGGTGCGAACCAAAAGTGTTCACAATGAAGTTTCATTCCGCAACTGAACTGAAACTGAAAGTACACGGAGGGTTATGGTGCACCAGAATGTAGCGAAACATTTCAGTTCAGGTTCGGGTGCGAACCGAAAGTGTTCACAGTGAGGTTTCATTCCGGAACTGAACTGAAACTGAAAGTACACGGAGGGTTATGGTGCACCAGAATGTAGCGAAACATTTCAGTTCAGGTTCGGGTGCGAACCGAAAGTGTTCACAGTGAGGTTTCATTCCGGAACTGAACTGAAACTGAAAGTACACGGAGGGTTATGGTGCACCGGAATATAGCGAAACATTTCAGTTCAGGTTCGAGTGCGAACTATAAGTCGAACTGGAGCATGTTTCAGTTCGAGTTCAAATTCGGTTCGCAGTCCCTGCGTAAGAGTAGAAAATACCTATAACTACGGACAAGGCCTCAGACGTTTAGCATATCTTTACCTTTATAAGTTCATAGATTTTCTAAATAGGCACACGTGTACTCCTCACATGATCCATTCAAATATAATGTCCAGAAATCCTGACCAAGGCAAACCTACCTAGATATAAATTTTTACAAGGTAAATTAATATTCATCATATGGATGAATATGAGATTTGATATTTGCACACTCACCTCAATTAGGACTCCGGCAGTTTGATTCTTAATACAGAAAATTTTTCCAGAAGATACAATTCAATCAGCACGTGTATCAATGTACGCTGCATAAAACACACCTTACTATGTACTAACTTCGTTGACCCTGTACGTCAATAACCTATTGCAGAAACCACGGGTAATTAATAGGAGGTGCCTGGCATTTCTCCCCATTACCAAACTATCTAATGCAACAGAGGTAAATTTTCATCCCCGTCAAGGATGATTTCACTCCATCACTTCAGGGATAAAATCATCCGTGGTACAAGATGACGGAGCTGCTGAACTATTCATGGAAGATCATATACATACAAAATTTAAAATTTAAATTTATATACTTTCTTGCAAGAAATCAGCTAAATTTTACATTTTCCAATGAACGAGAAAATTACTAATACACTTGTTGCCAACAGATAATAAAAGATTGATGAATGAACAGAGAATGAAAGTTCAGTGCAAATGCAGTGAAACAATAAATTTATATTTGTGCAAGATATTAGTGTGAAGAAATCAATGTGTATTTCTTACATTATTTAACAGTTTTTTTCTAGTCATTGCTAACAATAATCATCCCCGTATATCCAGCAATGGCATCCCTAGTATCTTTTCAAAAAGTTTAATTTGCACAATGTGAATACTGTACATTTTCTATGTTAAAATCAAAACTATCCAATCAGGAGAATACAAGTGATATCAGGCCATCATGGTGTGCAAGCAAAATCAACACCCGACTCAATCCAAGATTGAGAATGGATGTTTCTCTATTATTATGTATTATTTTGATTTTGTTACTTTCATACGTACTTGTTCTTTCATCAGTGTCGTTTGATCATTTATTTTCACCGTTGCGATTAACTTTACCAGCTCGAAAAAACGACCTTAAATAACCGATACAAACTATTGAAAACAAACTTTTCTTACAGTAAGGTGAAAGTTTTCTCACGGAACATTATGTCCTCCTACCAGGCAGAATGGACAAAGCGTACTGCGTGCTCATGCGGATGAATTAGGCCATTCTTTGGTTAATGCATTTTGGTATCCGATCGATATACATTATGGCTGCTGGTTTACTTATCTGTAATGTTTTTCTCGTGCTGTCACGATATGAATATTTCGATATAATTCATTTGCGAAACACGTTTCCCACAATTGGAACACTTAAGAACGTAAGAAACGATTATTAATCAATCTTCTAACAAATTCAGTAATGCTTAATTGACAAATGCAAATGTTTTCCTGTGTATTAGACTCAACACGAATATGCTGAGCTGGAATGTGGAAATGGATGGATACAATGTAGGACATGGTTGTATCAAGCCTAGATCTTGTACTCGTATCTTTATATTACAGTTACACTCTATCCAGGGTATCAGGGTATCTGGAGCGAGCGAATGAAAACAAGTCTCTGCGCAAGTAGAGACTCGAGAGGGCTTGGCCAATGAACTCGTTAGATGGGAAGTGATTGCAGCTACCAGCCATTTGCAGAAGCAAGCACCTTCACCGATATACGTATGTGGCCTTGCTCCACAGATTCCCTGGACAGAGTATAATTGCTGACTGGGTTCTTTGCGAATTGTAGATGAAAATTCTTCTATCTTTCTCGTTGTGTTCTGAAGCCTAATATTCTAGTAGAAGCAGGGGTATTGCTCAGCTGACAGGAAATATTTTGATTAAATCAAAATATTAATTTCGATATTTGATATGTTTCCTCATAAAATATGGTGTAGTAATGACCCGCTGGCGCCTCCGTCCTCGTTGTATTGTAATTATATGTTTGCTCAAAACGTTATGGAAAACGGTGAAATCAATAATCCGGAACCAAATCGTCAAATTCAAGCCACGATATCAAGATAGAATGAATGGATCAGTTTTTATCAGAAGTTAGCATTAAGGCGTGGATACACACATATTTTTATGACTTTTGTTTATAAGTATTTTCATGTTTCTAGATCCAGTGGTTTGAGCTGTAAATGTATCAATTTTCTTAAAAAAAAAAAGTTTAACATCCACCTCCGCCCCTTGTACATTGGATTTTGGAAAAACCCTTCTTGGAGGGTGCTTACGTCATAAGAAAAAAGACCCTAAACTTTCAGTTTGCTATGCCCATAACTTTCGGCTTTGCATTTATGAGTCAATGAGTATATCAAGATTTTGTAATTGTTCATACGGATATTTGTTTTAAAATATGTACGGTTTTGGGATGGCTATGATTAGTTATATGTGTATATCGAGTCCGCTCAATTATTCTAGTCATATCTTATGTAACTACAGGGAGTCCATAAAGTCCTGCAGGAAACTAAAACTCTATAACTTCTTAACCGTTCCGTTTAAGAATACATTTGGGGGGGGGTGAGAATAAGGGAAGTTTAAAGTTTTGTTTTTGCCTTACTGCTCAATGACGCTTGCACTGGTAATCACGTGATCACGTGACTTAAGATGGCGTCCATCCAGGATAAGGCACAGTGTGTGCTGTGGTTTGCGGAGTTAAAATCTTGTGTTTCAGTGCGGAGAAAGTTCCAAACAACGTATGGAAAACCACTCCCAGCAGACACAAGTGTCAAGAGATGAAATGAAAAGTTCAAGGCAACGGGAAGTGTGTCAGATTTGCCACGCAGTGGAAGGCCAAGAGTAGTGACGATGTGATTCAGACAGTGCAGGACAGCGTGGGCCGGAGTCCAATGAAATCGCTTAAACGAAGATCCTTGGAACTGGGAATACCGAAGTCAACGTTACACAAGATCGTACGCAAGAAGATGAAGGTCCGGCCCTACAAGTTAAAATTTGTACACGAGCTGATAAGACAAAGACTGTGACATGAGAATGGAATTTTGTGAATCAGGAGAGATGGATTGGCCGAAGAGGACCCGCACCTTGACCTGCAAGATCACCAGACTTGACACCTTGCGATACTGGCTGTGCTGACATGTAAATACCGAGGTGTATTCACGGAAAGAAGCTAATCTGGACGACCTGAAGGACAAAATAATTTATGTGATTCTGAATATCCCAGACGAACACCGTCAGCACGCAATTATCGGTTTCGCAAAAGGACTGCAACAGTGTTTGGACGTGAATGGTACACAATTGGAGATTTGGCGATGAACTGAACAAGCAGAAAGAAAAACTTTGAACCTTGCTGTAAGTACACACATTTTTTTAAATAAAGTTAATAGTTTTCAAGTTATAGAGTTTTAGTTTCCTGCAGGACTTTATGGACTCAAGGCGTGCAACTATTTCCTCTTCTCGCCATTTACAGATGGTCCATTTAAATAAAATTGCCAATCGGCGTTCCTCGTTCCATCTCCTGCATAAAGAAACATCAAACATTTCGTATTCTCTTCGACGTATCTATTCTGTTCTTAGAAAATTGGCAGTGCCAGGAAAAATACGATCACGTACAAAAGCACCACACTACATTCAGACAATTGCTTAATAACCATTCACATTCACCCACAAAGGATATAATTCCCAACAATTGCGCAAGACTTGCAACATACCCACAGTCACTCCAAGAATACATTACATCTACCTAAAGAAGATATTAAATAGTATACATCTGAAAATGATCTCCATTACATCGCAGGCTTAAGCTTCATCTGAGGTCAGTACCCGAAGCACCAGAACATCCATCTTTAGAAACGTACTAATTCCCAACCTAACACACAGTTAGCTCCCATTTGGTTGCCAGTATTGAAGTCAAGGGTGCCCGCAGGATTTTTACAATTAATAGTATTATTATTGTCATTACTTTACAAATCAAATTGAATTGATAATAATTTGACTTTGATTTGTTTTATTTTATTTCGCTTTTTTTGCCACTTCTTGGCTAATTTGCAAAGATGGGTATGAGACATTATGAAACTGATGATTGGACATTCACAAACATCCATGCCCAGGCCGGAATTCGAACAGGGAGCCCTACTGTCGTAGCGTGATGTACTAACTACACCGCCAGATTGAATTGATAATAATTTGGCGTTGTATATAACTATAATCTGTAGAGCAAGGCCGCGCATAGCGGTATAGAAGGGAGAATCGATTGGGACAGAGCGAGGCAGCACACGCTCCTCCGAAGGCTGGTACTGCAATCGATTCCCCCTCTCACGTGTCCATTGGTGGAGCTGTCTCGCTTCCTCGTTCGCTTGCTCCAGAGATACCCGAGACAGAGTATAATCTCAAATCCCAGCAAATCTCTTGGGAAACGTTTCGTAGGTTTCCTATTCGAATGGAAGCTCAAAAAATATTCACATCATTGTAATTTTAAAAGAGGTGAGGAAAATTTTACAAACACATAGCTAATACATTCGGAAAAACATAGGCGAGATAATAATTAGATAGGAAATTATATATTACACATTCTATTATTGTGATCCATTATAACAATTTGTTATCGATGTTAGGATGAAAAGAAATATTTTCTTACCTAAAATATTTCCTGTAAAATTTGCCTAAAAATAAAACAATCCATCCAAAAGCCCAAAAATTTTCGCTCAACTTAATTTTCCAATTTCAAGCTCTCAACCTTCTCCTCTTTCTTCTTCCGCACTCCTCTCTATGTAAAAATATACGCTTATTATTATCAGTCCATTTCTTTAATTACAGAATATATTGAATATTTAGGTGAACAAGGAAAATTTTCAGAAACAAACTTGCTTTATGCATTTAAGAACTCAAGAAATGTAGGAACTTTCTGCCTATTTCCATTATGAATACAAGGAAGCTGACAACAAGACCAATTGGTAATATGAGAAATGCAGGTTGAAGATGCTTTAAAGTAAGGACAGTCGTCTCATCTGTCGGTGCCTCCAATTCAGAATGTCCTTTAGCAAAGCCATCTTTGATCCACTTTTCGATCAACCCAGCCTGTATCATCCTCTGTAGAAGATCATTTAAACGGGACTGAAAGAAAGAACTTTTTGGAAATATGAATGCTTGGCTTAAAACTCCTCCTGGTTCTTTTACAACATTCACAACTGGTTCACCTTTTGTATTTGTGAACCGTTTGGCAATTATATATTTCGCTGGATTATACGGAATAAGAATTATGGAGTCCCTTTTCAAGTATAGGTTTTCAATGATTCCTGTATAATCGTAACCTGGTCGGAACCTATGACTCATGTTGCTAATATCTGGAGCCTTAGGTTCTGCAAGTACGTATCTCATACTGTAGCCAGCGTATATAGGAAAATCAAGTTCAGACACTTCTTTGACAGTTTCTATCTCTGGGTAGTGGTGAACAGTGGTGAGTTCTGACACAAGAGCGCTCTGATAAATAGAACTGATTATCAACGCGAAATAGAAATGAAGCAGAATTATCACCTTCAAAATCCTAGTCTTCGGTGTAAAGCTAGTTGGGACAAGAAGCAGAATGAACACTGGATAGAATAAAAGCATTGTTATCCGTCTCTTATCTGAAACCTTGAAGAATTTCTTGTTCACAATTATCGCAAATTCAACAAATAACACCACTCCTCCAATCCACATCCATATGTGAAGTGGAAAGGGAAGGAAAATGCTCATCCATTGTGGGATTTTCTCAGCTTTTGGAACCACGAAAACTAAGTCTTGTACTACCAGTCTGATGCTTGGGTCTAATACACGGAATCTTTCATAATTCAATCCAGGAATATTAACACTCAGATCTATTATGTTTCTCTGAGCGTCGCCAGATATCCCATTCCAAGACCTATTTGGAAGAAGCTTCCCAAATTTTATGCCCTTGTATACTTTAACCCATGATGGAGTGAAATTCATGTATTGTGACAGTGACCGAAATGCTAGACCTGACATTCCTGAAACATCTTGAAAACTGTTAGTGTTTTCAGGTATTATGGTATCCGGTGGGAAATTGAAACCGGAAACACGAAATATTCTTCCATTCAAATCTCTGGGCATTTTAGTCAGTAGCATGTCCTTCACCACAAGGCTGCAATTTTGATCTTCTCTGTCGGACGGCTGCAAGAAGTTCACCTTTTCAACGATTACGTTGCATGGATAAATAAAGGACGAAGATCCCTCAGTTTTAACGTTAATAGTTTCACATTCAACTAACAATATAAGAATGTTAAACAAACACTCCTCTTCAGCAAATTCAGTTACGCTGTTTAAAAGATTACTCCTTGACGCTTTGCTGACGATTACTAATCTAGCACTTGGCTTCGTATTCAGTAATCTTCGTAAAATGCATTCAGGTGATGTCTGGTCCTGCAACAAAACAACTATTAATCCCGAATGATGGATGAATATTTGTTCACTGTGGTCTCTCGTTGTTTTCTGGTACATCACTTGGACATATTCTTCATTGTGGATGTTTCGCATAAGTTTATTAGCAAGCTCCGAGTCACTTGAAGCGTCCAGTATAGAAATGACAGGTGTTACCATAACGCACTGAGTTAAATAGGTTGCAATATTAACAGATTCTTTCTCCGCGAATATGGGGAGATTATTAATAAAAGATGCACGAAGAATTACCAAAATCAGGAAAACTTTTGACACATCTCTCATTTTTTTGCCGTTGCTGATGATATATCTGGAAGAAAAATATTTGAATATTTAGTTATGCTTCACTCAAGTGGTGATCAAGACAAGTTCGACCAGTGCAGCTAGTATTGAAAAGGCAGAAAAGTGTTGTTAAGTATTAATTGGTGAATTTACACTGTGTTTGTAGATTATTTCGAGCGATGATCTAATTCTTCTCAGCAGCAATGTTCTGTTAAAAAATAACGAGCTCTAATGCAATCAAATAACATCACAGCTTTAAATGGATCAGAACATTAACATGCTATTGATGAATAGTACACCCTTAATGTTTTAAAAATATTAGGAACAACTGAATGATACAATTGAGGAGGCTGCAGGAAAAGTATAACATTCCACTCTGCAGTCGGTGATATAATGGTGATATCCGATGGGTAACGGCATGTGTGATCGGGAGGGAAGAACTACCAGTGAGTGTGAGTAGAACATTCCCTGCTTGCCATAAATGGGTATACAATATTTTTTTAGAAAACGATTCATCATTTTAAGCATGGAAGAAAGGCACATCCCACTCTAAACCCAATTGAAGTCTTGTGGTACTGTGCTAGGTGCTTGTTTCTTGAATTTGACAATAGGAAGAATCCCATCGATAGGTGTCGGAATCCAGGTATTCATGACTGACGTTGTTATGAGAAGTGACGGGTAAAAAACGTAAAAGAATGGAAATAGCAAACAGAAATCCTTGAGAAATATGGGAAAGCAATACATGTCGCGCTAAGGATTTACTGTGAGATGTAAACTGCGTGAAAAGAAGTAGCACGCGTTGCAGAATTTCTACGTGCTAATATGCAAAACTGTTCGAAGACAACAAGGACAGTGTGTTTACAGCTTTCTGTAAGCTTGCAGAGTACAATGTAACAATATTGGTACCTGTTTGGTTTAATCAAATCGTCCCCGTGCAAAAGAGCGTACAAAAAATACAGGACTGATCCTGAGAAAGCAAGAGCACATCACTTGCGAGTACAGGCTATATATGCCTAAGGGCCTGTGGAAGAGAATCAGATAGGAGAGAAGGAGAAAGTCTACGACAGCTCGTGAAATTTGGCTGCTTTTACTTATTAGTTCAGAGTTTGTCACAGTGAGCACAATCAGACATCTGTGCTCTATCAATATTCATTTTCAATATTACTTTTATCATGTTTAAATATAAACATTTTACATCACCGAAAGGGAGGGATTTATAAAATTTGGGCCCCTAGGATATCCTTTGTTTTGGGGCCTGCCGACATTATTGCTATAATTATTATTATTATTATTATTATTAATAGTTTTGTTGTTATAGTATTTTACTTTCATTAATCGCCTGCTCTGTATTAATAATAGTAATAACACTTTTAAACTTAAAAATATGGACACATACCTAATTACAAATTATTCATTAAACTTAGATAAAACAAAGTTATACTTAGATTTAACAATAGAACCCTCACCTAAAACTGATTCCTTCTGGCTTTCATGGCTGCAAACTCATGACTCAACGTCAGTATTTTGCAGGTCATCAACATTCGTTGTAAAGGATGCCAACCTAGAAAATCTGATATTCGACGCTGAACTTCTAGGGGCAGTTTTAATATTTAAACGCTAGAAATTCTTTCTATCTACCTAATTTCAGGAAATAAGCAAGTAAAAGAACTTGATACGTTGTTTTATTTTTCTATTAGCTTAATATTAAGGAATTTTAATAGTCGATGGTCTTTGTCAGTTCTGCTCCTTCAATGTCCCATAGGCTATAGCCTAATGGCAAATCCCCACCCTGATCACCGATTTGCTTGAGGATAGAAAGAACAACGTTCATACATTTCCATGGTACGGAGTTTCTCTTGTTACTTAACAGTATATAACCAAGTTACACAGGCAAACGCAAAGACCTTCGTCCTGTATAATTTAGTTTTTGTGGGATATGTCCTTCAGCAGTCCCCTTCCTTCAATCAAATATTACTACGTATTTCAATGTATAATTGATTAAACATGAATTCTTGTAAAACGGGTACTACAGCAAAAATACGACATTTGTCGAAAAAGAAACTGAACTTTCAAATTTGCTCACCAATGAAACGATCCGGATTGGTCAACTTACTACCACCACGAAGAGGCATCTTTCAGAAGTTCAACGCCGTTGAGTGCACCAGTCTACGTGTTTAGTTTTGACCTGTGCGCAGTTAAGTGAAGCCGTGTTGCATGACTGCGGCTATTTTCTGATACACAGAAAATGAAGATACTCGAAGAGCAACGCGTGTGTATCAAATTTTGTTTCAAATTGGACAAGACGTTCACAGAAACGCTCAAAATGTTACAAGAAGCACATGGGGAAGACTGTATGAGTCGGACACAATGTTATGAGTGGTATGATCGGTTCAAACCAGACAGAACATTCATTCGATGCAAAGCCTCAACGGCGATCAACATCGTGGGATGAGGTGTATATTGAGCAAGAGCGTGTTGTGGTGCGGAAAAATCCTCGGTGGACCATCTGTCAAACAGCAGAAAAAGTGTGAAAAAGCAAACCGTCGTGTTATGCGATTTTGGAGGGAAAAATTGAACATGCATTGTGATTTCGGACAGATGAACAAAAAGAATCACGTGTTGACATCAGTAAAGATATCTGAACCGAGCAAATGAGAACGATAGCTTCCTGCGGATCGTCGTAACGGGTGATGAGGCCCGGGTCTACGTCAATGACGTCGAAATCAAAGCACAGTCATCGCATTGAGTGGGCAAATCGTCGCCGAGAGCGAAAAACGCACGCCAAAGTCACTCCAATGTGAAAGTGATGCTCCTTGATTATCAAGGTGTTTTGCATTATGAGCACGCCCTAAGTGGACTAAACATCAACAAACAGTTTTATTTAGAAGTGATGTGGCGTTTGAGGATGGCTGTGAGCAAAAAGATGCCTGTAGCGTGGGTAAAAGTAACATGGATGCTGCACCATGACAACGCTCTAACACATTCGGTGCTCCATATTCGAGAGTTTTTCGCCAAGCACAACACACCTGTTGTACCCCACCCCCTTATTCACTTGATTTTGCACCTGCGGAGTTTTTGTTACCCTGGTTAAAATCCACTCTGGAAGGACGCCGCTTCCAATCCAAAGAAGATATTAAGGAAAATTCCTTGGGAACCTGCAGGCTATTCCCGAAAATGCGTTTCAGAACGCATTCCAGCAGTGGAAGAAGTGCTGGGAGCTCTGTATTAGTAGATGAGGACACTGCTTTCGAGGTGATAAATCCGATTAAGCTGTGTACAAGGTAAATAAATTTATTTTGAAAAAGTTCGGTTTCTTTTTGGACAAACCACGCATCTCGTAAACCTTGTAATAGCGTGCACCCCACAATATGAATGAATCATGGTGGCTGCCGTCTTTCTTAGAAATAGAGGAGAGATATTTTGTAGTGAAGTCATTTGGATGAGTAGCTTCGGATTCTACAATTTTCGTGCGTTCAGAAACCTGTAACACTGGCAATCTAATTTCAAACGTTTTTCAAAGGCGGCAACGAAAGATGTAACCTACCTGTTGATACGGAGAACTGCTTATCTAAATCTGTAACATTCTCACAGACTGTCGCAATATATAAATACTTTATCTAACAAAAAAATTGGAGCTGTGTATATGGGTAGTAATCAATAAAGCTGAAATAAATATCCTGGACTGAAGTGACCGTAGCGACCTTTCAGTATTCAATTTGGTACAAGAATCGTTAATTTAGGGTTGGTTCCTTACAATTTCATTTGCGACATTGACAGCTGATTGGAACGAGCGTGTGAGAATAGAAATCAGATTGCCAGGTAAAGGCGTACCATTAGCCTACTAGTTGTATGATCTAAGGTCAAGAGTAACAATAAAGCAAGTTGGCATTGCAGGAAAGGAATGCTGTCATAAAATCGAATAAAATGTTAGATTGCATTTACGCAACAACAGAGATGAAGAAAAGAAAGTAGGGAAATGTTAACTGGACATAAAGGAATAAAAAAAAAGCTTCCACTTGATTTATAAAAACAGCATCCTGCGCGATTAAATTGGCAACCATTGTCTCTTGGATGCTCTTGTTTAATTTCCATGATTATACTGAACGCAACTCCAACTGGCGGCTGGGAAACAGCGAATAAGCAATCAGTTGAATTTACTTCTACTGAAATCGGGCATTTTCGAGTCACAAGGTACGGAACGTTGTTCGCGGGACGAAACAAATGAGCGTTGGGTCCACCACATGTTGCCAATTGTACTGTAAAGCACGAGAATGTCTTCTCTGGCAACGATATTGCCAACACCAGAAATCAGCGGGGTGTTAATGGTACACTTCGCAACATCTTATTTGACAGCCCCGAAAGAATTCTAAGTCCCGAAATCGTAAACTTAGCAACATTGCACTTCAGCTCCAGGTGAGAGTAGCCAACTTTGAGTATGTCCTTCCACTAGACGAAAAACTCTGCGGTGATAGGTTTTCAATTTAACACTTTCCATGAACTTAGAAACTATAAACCGCTATTATAATATACAATCAAACAGAAATAATAAATTGGAAAAAAGAACCTTGAAGGATATTTACGATTCTGCTTGCTCCACTTGAAATTTGGGGGGTTTGAATCACTGAATAGAGTTTTTCTCCACCTGGAGGAAATTGCCATCAAGTTTGTGCAGAAAGAAGCAAATTTGTGAGAAGTTTATGCGACATTTTATTTACAATACCTTCCATAATATCGAACAGTTCTCAAAAACATATATTTTACACGACTTGTCGAGAAAATGTGCTTGAAACACAGGAAGGTGGGAGTCTTCATAAACGTCAAAATGTTTTTAAGAGTATAACTTCATTGAGTTAACGTAGAGCAGTTGGTTAGGCGCTGTTATTTTTCATCAAGCGTGAAAGGTCGCGGGTTCAAATCCCACCCTCTCCTCTTTCTTTTTTTCTTTTTTTGTTTGCTGAACAGATACCATTGATATTAGAATATTTAAAAATGAATCCGATGCACACTTGAGGGACGTCCCTTCTGCGCATATTTCCCCTTAGAAGTTGGAGATTTCCAGGATTTAATGTTAAAACTATTATTTCTAGTTATTGTTCATATGTTGTGTTAACACACACATCATGATTAATTCACAAATCACATATATGTATTCAGTATGCAAAATGTAATGTTATTTAAGTTATGTATTGTTTGTTCTTCACTGACGCCTAAAATATTGATTATTTGATTTCGATAAACTAAAAAGAGATATACAGTTATGTTAAGTAGTGATGTAGTGCAGTACTGTAACGCAGGAGAGCGTTTAATGAGTTCAAATTGCTAAGATTGGTAATTTTATGTCCGTTCCTTCGTAATGACTGTTGTCAATCCTCTCACCACCAGCTTACCATGCGTCTAAAACTAATAGTAAATTGCCAATTAACATAAGTAAATGGTTATTGCGACGGAGGCCGATTTGATAAGAAACTACTAATAAGTATTTATATAGTGAGTGACAAACAACAAATTCAAAACCTCATAACGATCGTTAATTCGTCACTGCCTTTGTAGCCTATCTAAAATGTTTGTCTTCTTTGTACAGAAAGTACGAGTATCAGATATAACAAATTTTCCGCACTAACTTTGCAATATTCGAAACCACCATTACAGACTTAGCTCTATGTAACGTCATTCTGCGCATTCCACGTGGCATGTGCCTTCCCCCTATCATCGAAATAACTTTCTCTTACTATTTCCTTTCCTCTCGTGAAATACAGAGACCAATGTTAACTTCTTAGCACGGTGGATAAACTTTACACCCAACGATATACTCCTGAAAAAAACTGCCTAGGTGGAATCGAACCTACGATCTCCCTCGTAAGAATCAAGCACGCTAGCTCATGTTAAAATTTGCTACCAGTTTTAAGAAACCAATTCACACATAATGTCATATCTATAATTTCCTCATGGCAATTTTCATGAGGAAACGAATTCAGATAAAATCGAGAAACGCTGAAAGGGAAAAATGATGAACATGTCTATTGGCGTTTTGTCATATTTTGTAAATTGTGTAAAAATTCCGTGTTTTGAACAAGCAATCGTTTAGTTACGAAGTATTTTGTTGTTTGTTTAAAGTAGGAACAGGAGAGCGAAAAGGAGTCATTTGAACCAGACCCCGTTTGACAAGAAACTTCAGCTTTTTTACAAAGACTGTATGAAAAGAGAGTAAATTAAAACAATGGAAACCTCGAATCTAATACTAACGAACTTCAAACTATGAAAAACATATTTTCGTGGTGGGAAAACTCCAAGTCATTTTCGAAATATGAACTTAATGTTTTTCTTTATTATGAAGTGGAGATATGGGACGATATGATCCCTCAGCAAGAAAATTTTAAGTAAGCTACCTCCAACTTTTTCAATGGTCATAATTACTAATTAGGGTCCGGAAGTTGATGGAAAATCAACTTTTTTTCTGACCCTTAAAAACAATGCTAAACCTGATATCATGTCCGTTTTCCTTCAGTTAGAGCCGGAAAACACTTTCTATTTTTATTTTTTTTTGCATTTTTCGGCCTTTTCTGGCTTTTAGTTTATTTGTCAGTATTTTTAACAGTTTTTGTTGCAATTTTACTTATTTTTGAGGTTTATTTTTCTCCTCCCCTGTTGTTTCGTGCATTTTGCATTTGCTAGTAAAACTTACATATTTAGATTTCTTGACATGGTCCTTTTAGCAAATTCACCACGAATCGAAAATACGGTCAATGGAAAATCATAATATTATTCTTAACTGAAATGTTTGGCAATGGATTAAAATAAATGTACTTTGTGTGAAGATCTACTTTGAGGTTCTTTTTCTGGACACTACTATCGCTTTAATCTGTAGTTTTAAAGTAAAATTAGTCACAATATTAAATGCAATTACACTCTGGTGTACGCGAAGCAGAACTGTATTTTCGGATGCTGGCCGACTACAGTATCATAGAAGGCCCACTCTGAAAGGAGATGAATTGGTTGATTTGGTGTTTTAAGTCAACTTTATGCATAGTAAGGCTAATCGGGACTGGACCTACAGTTTAAAGTGGGATCCAAACCGAGTGCATAAAATAACGTGAACCGTGTGGTGTAGGGGTATTGTTTGCTTATGGAATGGAAGGTCATGGGTTCAAACCTACTTCTTTGCAAAATCTTTTTCGGGAAGTAAACGGCTTTGGACGAGAATGCTTATCTACGTTTCTTGGATATTTCCGTTGATATTTATGCGATTTATGTCCAGCATTTCCGGATGCAGAAAGTTGACATGTAAGTTCTTAATATGTCTTAACTTATAACAGCTGAATGAAAGGAAAAGTATTTCCTAAAATCCTGCCAATCACTGAAATATTATTAAAAACATTAGTAGAAGCATTACTTGAGTCATGCACAGTCGCGACGATTATGGAGTGTGGAGGGGCAGATGACCCAGCACTATGCTAAACATTATCTACCAAGGGAAAGAAACTGTCCTTGCCCTCCCCCCTCCCCCCACCTTGCCCCATCAGTTTTGAAACCCAATCGCCGCCTCTGAGCATGCATCGCATAAATATTTACAGTAATATCATATAATAGTATATTACGTTATTAGAACACTTCGTACTCGGTAAATAAAAAGGAAAAAATAATAAGGAAAGGGTGGGATTTGAACCTACGATGTTTCGATCTTGACGAAAACAGTAAAAAAACGAAAGTGTTGTCATCTAACCAACTACTCCAGGAGATTGCTAACGGAAAGCTCAGTAAAACACGTTAATCTCTGTTGAAGCAACATTGTGCCGGAGTTTCGAACAATTTTTCGCCAAGAACCAAGGAAAAGACACACTTTTCAGAATCGTTTGGTGTTGTGCAAGGTATATTTACTAAACATTTCGCATAAAATCATGATAAATTTGCCTTCTTGCATTCAAATGTGACAGCAATTCTTTCTAGGTGGATGAGAACCTGTTCAGTGTTTCACAATGCACATACATTTTTTTATTTTCAAATTCAGAACGAGGAATCTTGAAATATTTTCAACATTCGTATTTCTACTTAACATTTTTTTGTCTACTCATATATTTTATTACTGCTTTAGGGTATCTTTACTTTATGGAATGTGAAAGAATGAAAAATAATCACGAGCGTTTTCATTCAGGAAGAAGAAATGTTGCAAAGTTGGCTACTCTTAGTTGGCTCTGAAGCGCTATGCTGCCAAATTTACGAATTCCGGACTTTGAAATTTTTCAGGGAGGTCCAATAAGATGTTGCGAAGTGTACAACTGCATCCGTGGTCCTACACGAGGGAGTTTCACATGCAAACACTCTACACACACGCAAATAGACAACTGGCAAAAACAGAATTACGCTTGGCAACTTTGCTTCGGGAGAGCGATGTGACAGCTTTAACTTCGCAACTGAGTTTGTTGACACCCATCGACCACCCAGCCCCGAAGACGATTGGGGAACAGAAAGGGACAGACATAACCTTCAAGATCAGCCGCCAGTTGGAGTTGCGTTCAGTACAGTGTTCTGGCTAATAACAAAAGAGGGCTATGGATTGTTCTAACCTTAAATTGGAAAACCTTAAAATTATATTAACTTCACGGAATAATATATACATTAGTCAGTGAAATCCCTTACAAAACAAACTGCTAGACAGCTCACTTATCGATGTCAGCTGATATATCATATTCTTAGCAAAATTATTAAAATTATTAAATTGGCAAGACTTACCAAATATGACACAATCCATTGGTAAGAATTCCACTTTAAATTCTAGGTCATATCCCGTTTGCGCTGTACATACGAGATAACGTGACTTTAGAAAAAAAATGTGTCGAACTTTTGATTGAAGTTTGTGGAGTTTTTCGATCAAAACAGGTGACAAAATGTCAATAATTTTTCTTGGTGCGAGATAAATGCAAATGTAAGTACAAATGGTCCGATAGGTTTGGAACCAGAACTCATTGGCACTTCGGTCTGAAATCTTCCCAAGCAAAAGGAGGAGGGTCAAAAAGTGCAATGCTTAGACAATAAGTCTTTTCTGTTCTTACGACGGCCGGTCATCATTCTGGCAAGGAAAGTGGGGAGCGGGGATTACGCCGCAGACCAGCCAGACAACAGGGGTTGCGCCGAGAATTATGACGCGGCGGGAATAAGTACTAGGTGAACCTCGTTCTACAGGGTGCTGCGTTTCTTATCGTGCTGAATTGGTCGCTTCCCCGCTCCCCTTGCCAGCATAGGATCGGCCGCCGTAAGAGTAGAAAAGATCTATAACTACGGATAAGGCCTCAAACGTTTAACATATAAGTTCATAGATTTTCTAAATAGGCACACGTGTACTCCTCACAGGATCAATTCCAATATAATGTCCAGAAATCCTGGCCAAGGCAAACTTACCTAGATATAAATTTTTACAAGGCTTTATCTAGTAAATTAATATTCATCATATGGACGCATATGAGATTTGATATCACACACACACACATTCGCCTCAATTAGTACTCCGGCAGTTTGTTTCTTAATACAGCATATTTCCAGAAGATACAATTCAATCTGCACGTGTATCAATGTACGCTGTATAAAACACACCTTACTGCTAACTTCGTTGACCCTGTACGTCAATAACCTATTGAAGAAACCAGGGGTAATTAATAGGAGGTGCCTGGCATTTCTCCCCATTACTAAACTATCTAATGCAACAGAGGTAAATTTTCATCCCCGTCAGGGATGATTTCACTCCATCACTTCATCGATAAAATCATCCGTGGTACACTTCGCAACATCTTATTTGACCGACCCGAAAGAATTCTAAGTCCCGAAATCGTAAACTTAGCAACATTGCACTTCAGCTCCAGGTGAGAGTAGCCAACTTTGAGTAGGTCCTTCCACTAGACGAAAAACGCTGCGGTGATAGGTTTTCAATTTAACACTTTCCATGAACTTAGAAACTATAAACCGCTATTATAATACACAATCAAACAGAAATAATAAATTGGAAAAAGAACCTTGAAGGATATTTACGATTCTGCTTGCTCGACTTGAAATTTGAGGGGTTTGAAACACCGAATAGAGTTTTTCTACACCTGGAGGAAATTGCCATCAAGTTTGTGCAGAAAGAAGCAAATTTGTGAGGAGTTTATGCGACATTTTATTTACAATACCTTGCATAATATCGAACAGTTCTCAAAAACATATATTTTACACGACTTGTCGAGAAAATGTGCTTGAAACACAGGAAGGTGGGAGTCTTCATAAACGTCAACATGTTTTTAAGGGTATAACGTCATTAAGTTAACGTAGAGCTGTTGGTTAGGAGCTGCTATCCTTATTTTTCATCAAGCGTGAAAGGTCGCGGGTTCAAATCCCACCCTCTCCTCTTTTTTTTTTTTTTTTTGTTTGCTGAACAGATACCGTTGATATTAGAATATTTAAAAAATGAATCCGATGCACACTTGAGGGACGTCCCTTCTGCGCATATTTCTCCTTAGAAGTTGGAGATTTCCAGGATTTAAAGTTAAAACTTTTCTTTTTAGTTATTGTTAACACACACATCATGATTAATTCACAAAACACATATATGTATTCAGGATGCAAAATGTAATGTTATTTAAGATATGTATTGTTTGTTCTTCACTGACACCTAAAATATTGATTATTTGATTTTGATATACTAGAAAAAGATATACAGTTATGTTAAGTAGTGATGTAGTGCAGTACTGTAACGAAGGAGAGCGTTTAATGAGTTCAAATTCCTAACATTGGTAATTTTATGTCCGTTCCTTCGTAATGACTGTTGTCAATCCCCTCACCACCATCTTACCATGCGTCTAAAACTAATAGTAAATCGCTAATTAACATAAATAAATTGTTATTGCGACGAAGGCCGATACGATAAGAAACTACTAATAAGTATTTATATAGTGAGTGACAAACAAAAAATTCAAAACCTCATAATGATCGTTAATTCCTCACGGCTTTGTATCTAAAATGTTTGTCTTCTTTGAACAGAAAGTACGAGAATCAGATATAACAAACTTTCCGCACTAACTTTGCAATATTCGAAACCACCATTACAGACTTAGCTCAATGTAACTTGATTCTGCGCATTTCACGTGGCATGTGACTTCCTCCTATCATCAAAATAACTTTCTCTTACTATTTCTTCTCCTCTCGTGAAATACAGAGACCAATGTTAACTTCTTAGCACGGTGGATAAACTTTACACCCAACGATATACTCCTGAAAAAAATCCTGCCTAGGTGGAGAATCGAACCTACGACCTCCCTCGTAAGAATCAAGCACGTTACCTCTTCTCCAGGTGGCTCATGTTAAAATTTGCTACCAGTTTGAAGAAACCAATTCACACATAATGTCATATCTATAATTTCTTCATGGCAATTTTCATGAGGAAACGAATTCAGATAAAATCGAGAAACGCTGAAAGGGAAAAATGATGAACATGTCTATTGGCGTTTTGTCATATTTTGTAAATTGTGTAAAAATTCCGTGTTTTGAACAAGCAATCGTTTAGTTACGAAGTATTTTGTTGTTTGTTTAAAGTAGGAACAGGAGAGCGAAAAGGAGTAATTTGAACCAGACCCCGTTTGACAAGAAACTTCAGCTTTTTTCCAAAGACTGTATGAAAAGAGAGAGGAACGTATGAAATATAAAATTTTAATTAAAACATAGAAAACCTTGAAAGATAATACTAACGAACTTCAAACTATGAAAAACTCAAAGTCATTTTCGAAATATGAACTTGATGTCTTTCTTTATTATGAAGTGGAGATATGGGACGATACGATCCCTCAGCAAGAAAATTTTAAGTAAGCTACCTCCAACTTTTTCAATTGTCATAATTACTAATTAGGGTCCGGAAATTGATGAAAAATCAACTTTTTTCTGACCCTTAAAAACAATGCTAAACCTGATATCATGTCCGTTTCCCTTCAGTTAGGGCCGGAAAACACTTTCTATTTTACATATTTTTTTTGCATTTTTCGGCCTTTTTTGGCTTTTAGTTTATTTGTCAGTATTTTTAACAGTTTTTGTTGCATTTTTACTTATTTTTGAGGTTTATTTTTCTCCTCCCCTGTTGTTTCGTGCATTTTAAATGCATTTACTAGTAAAACTTACATATGTAGATTTCTTGACATGGTTCTTTTTGCAAATTCACCATGAATCGAAAATACGGTCAATGGAAAAGCATAATATTATTCTTAACTGAAATGTTTGGCAATGAATTAAAATACTTTTTGTGAGATCTACTTTGAGGTCCTTTTTCTGGACACTATTATCGCTTTAATCTGTAGTTTTAAAGTAAAATTAGTCACAATATTAAATGCAATTACACTCTGGTATACGCGAAACAGAACTGTATTTTCGGATGCTGGCCGACTACAGTATCATAGAAGGCCCACTCTGAAAGGAGATGAATTGGTTGATTTGGTGTTTTAAGTCAACTTTATGCATAGTAAGGCTAATCGGGACTGGGCCTACAGTTTAAAGTGGGATCCGAACCGAGTGCATAAAATAACGTGAACCGTGTGGTGTAGGGGTATCGTTTGCTTATGGAATGGAAGGTCATGGGTTCAAACCTACTTCTTTGCAAAATCTTTTTCGGGAAGTAAACGGCTTTGGACGAGAATGCTTATCTACGTTTCTTGGATATTTCCGTTGATATTTGTGCGATTTATGTCCAGCATTTCCGGATGCAGAAAGTTGACATGTAAGTTCTTAATATGTCTTAACGTATAACATCTGAATGAAAGGAAAAGTATTTCCTAAAATCCTGCCAATCACTGAAAGATTAAAAAAGTAAGTAGAAGCATTTCTTGAGGCATGCACAGTGGCGATGATTATGGAGTGTGGAGGGGCAGATGACCCAGCACTATGCTAAACATTATCTACCAAAGAAAAGAAACTGGCCTTGCTCTCCCCCCTCCCCCCACTTTGTCCCATCAGTATTGAAACCCAATCGCCGCCACCGAGCATGCATCGCATAAATATTTACAGTAATATCATATAATATTATATTATGTTATTAGAACACTTCGTACTCGGTAAATAAAAAGGAAAAAATTATAAGGAAAGGCTGGGATTTGAACCTACGATGTTCCGATCTTGACGAAAACAGAACAAAAACGAAAATCGTGTCATCTAACCAACTACTCCAGGAGCTTGCTAACAGAAAGCTCAGTAAAACACGTTAATCTCAGTTGAAGCAACATTGTGCCGGAGTTTCGAACCATTTTTCGGCAAGAACCAAGGAAAAGACACACTTTGCAGAATCGTTTGGTGTTGTGCAAGGTATCTTTACTAAACATTTCGCATAACATCATCATAAATTTGCCTTCTTGCATTCAAATGTGACCGCAATTCTTTCCAGGTGGATGAGAACCTGTTCAGTGTTTCACAATGCACATACATTTTCCTATTTTCAAATTCAGAACGAAGAATCTTGAAATATTTTCAACATTCGTATTTCTACTTAACAATTTTTTGTCTACTCATATATTTTATTACTGCTTTAGGGTATCTTTACTTTATGGAATGTGAAAGAATGAAAAAAAAATCACGAGCGTTTTCATTCAGGAAGATGAAATGTTGCAAAGTTGGCTACTCTTAGTTGGCGCTGAAGCGCAATGCTGCCAAATTTACGAATTCCGGACTTCGAAATTTTTCAGGGCGGTCAAATAAGATGTTGCGAAGTGTACAAGATGACGGAGCTGCTGAACTATTCATGGAAGATCATATACATACAAAATTTAAAATTTAAATTTATATACTTTCTTGCAAGAAATCAGCTAAATTTTACATTTTCCAATGAACGAGAAAATTACTAATACACTTGTTGCCAACAGATAATAAAAGATTGATGAATGAACAGAGAATGAAAGTTCAGTGCAAATGCAGTGAAACAGTAAATTTATATTTGTGCAAGACATTAGTGTGAAGAAATCAATCTGTAGTTCTTACATTATTTAACAGTTTTTATTCTAGTCATTGCTAACAATAATCATCCCCGTATATCCAGCAATGGCATCCCTAGTATCTTTTCAAAAAGTTTAATTTGCACAATGTGAATACTGTACATTTTCTATGTTAAAATCAAAACTGCCCAATCGGGAGATTACTAGTGAAATCAGGAGATTACTAGTGAAATCAGGCCATCATAGTGCGCAAGCAAAATCAACACTCGACTCAGTCCAAGATTGAGAATGGATGTTTCTCTATAATTATGTATTATTTTGATTTTGTTACTTTAATACATACTTGTTCTTTCATCAGTGTCGTTTGATCATTTATTTTCACCGTTGCGATTAACTTTACCAGCTCGAAAAAACGACCTTAAATAACCGATACAAACTATTGAAAACAAACTTTTCTTACAGTAAGGTGAAAGTTTTCTCACGGAACATTATGTCCTCCTACCAGGCAGAATGGACAAAGCGTACTGCGTGCTCATGCGGATGAATTAGGCCATTCTTTGGTTAATGCATTTTGGTATCCGATCGATATACATTATGGCTGCTGGTTTACTTATCTGTAATGTTTTTCTCGTGCTGTCACGATATGAATATTTCGATATAATTCATTTGCGAAACACGTTTCCCACAATTGGAACACTTAAGAACGTAAGAAACGATTATTAATCAATCTTCTAACAAATTCAGTAATGCTTAATTGACAAATGCAAATGTTTTCCTGTGTATTAGACTCAACACGAATATGCTGAGCTGGAATGTGGAAATGGATGGATACAATGTAGGACATGGTTGTATCAAGCCTAGATCTTGTACTCGTATCTTTATATTACAGTTACACTCTATCCAGGGTATCAGGGTATCTGGAGCGAGCGAATGAAAACAAGTCTCTGCGCAAGTAGAGACTCGAGAGGGCTTGGCCAATGAACTCGTTAGATGGGAAGTGATTGCAGCTACCAGCCATTTGCAGAAGCGAGCACCTTCACCGATATACGTATGTGGCCTTGCTCCACAGATTCCCTGGACAGAGTATAATTGCTGACTGGGTTCTTTGCGAATTGTAGATGAAAATTCTTCTATCTTTCTCGTTGTGTTCTGAAGCCTAATATTCTAGTAGAAGCAGGGGTATTGCTCAGCTGACAGGAAATATTTTGATTAAATCAAAATATTAATTTCGTTATTTGATATGTTTCCTCATAAAATATGGTGTAGTAATGACCCGCTGGCGCCTCCGTCCTCGTTGTATTGTAATTATATGTTTGCTCAAAACGTTATGGAAAACGGTGAAATCAATAATCCGGAACCAAATCGTCAAATTCAAGCCACGATATCAAGATAGAATGAATGGATCAGTCTTTATCAGAAGTTAGCATTAAGGCGTGGATACACACATATTTTTATGACTTTTGTTTATAAGTATTTTCATGTTTCTAGATCCAGTGGTTTGAGCTGTAAATGTATCAATTTTCTTAAAAAAAAAAAAGTTTAACATCCACCTCCGCCCCTTGTACATTGGATTTTGGAAAAACCCTTCTTGGAGGGTGCTTACGTCATAAGAAAAAAGACCCTAAACTTTCAGTTTGCTATGCCCATAACTTTTGGCTTTGCATTTATGAGTCAATGAGTATATCAAGATTTTGTAATTGTTCATACGGATATTTGTTTTAAAATATGTACGGTTTTGGGATGGCTATGATTAGTTATATGTGTATATCGAGTCCGCTCAATTATTCTAGTCATATCTTATGTAACTACAGGGAGTCCATAAAGTCCTGCAGGAAACTAAAACTCTATAACTTCTTAACCGTTCCGTTTAAGAATACATTTGGGGGGGGGGTGAGAATAAGGGAAGTTTAAAGTTTTGTTTTTGCCTTACTGCTCAATGACGCTTGCACTGGTAATCACGTGATCACGTGACTTAAGATGGCGTCCATCCAGGATAAGGCACAGTGTGTGCTGTGGTTTGCGGAGTTAAAATCTTGTGTTTCAGTGCGGAGAAAGTTCCAAACAACGTATGGAAAACCACTCCCAGCAGACACAAGTGTCAAGAGATGAAATGAAAAGTTCAAGGCAACGGGAAGTGTGTCAGATTTGCCACGCAGTGGAAGGCCAAGAGTAGTGACGATGTGATTCAGACAGTGCAGGACAGCGTGGGCCGGAGTCCAATGAAATCGCTTAAACGAAGATCCTTGGAACTGGGAATACCGAAGTCAACGTTACACAAGATCGTACGCAAGAAGGTGAAGGTCCGGCCCTACAAGTTAAAATTTGTACACGAGCTGATAAGACAAAGACTGTGACATGAGAATGGAATTTTGTGAATCAGGAGAGATGGATTGGCCGAAGAGGACCCGCACCTTGACCTGCAAGATCACCAGACTTGACACCTTGCGATACTGGCTGTGCTGACATGTAAATACCGAGGTGTATTCACGGAAAGAAGCTAATCTGGACGACCTGAAGGACAAAATAATTTATGTGATTCTGAATATCCCAGACGAACACCGTCAGCACGCAATTATCGGTTTCGCAAAAGGACTGCAACAGTGTTTGGACGTGAATGGTACACAATTGGAGATTTGGCGATGAACTGAACAAGCAGAAAGAAAAACTTTGAACCTTGCTGTAAGTACACACATTTTTTTAAATAAAGTTAATAGTTTTCAAGTTATAGAGTTTTAGTTTCCTGCAGGACTTTATGGACTCAAGGCGTGCAACTATTTCCTCTTCTCGCCATTTACAGATGGTCCATTTAAATAAAATTGCCAATCGGCGTTCCTCGTTCCATCTCCTGCATAAAGAAACATCAAACATTTCGTATTCTCTTCGACGTATCTATTCTGTTCTTAGAAAATTGGCAGTGCCAGGAAAAATACGATCACGTACAAAAGCACCACACTACATTCAGACAATTGCTTAATAACCATTCACATTCACCCACAAAGGATATAATTCCCAACAATTGCGCAAGACTTGCAACATACCCACAGTCACTCCAAGAATACATTACATCTACCTAAAGAAGATATTAAATAGTATACATCTGAAAATGATCTCCATTACATCGCAGGCTTAAGCTTCATCTGAGGTCAGTACCCGAAGCACCAGAACATCCATCTTTAGAAACGTACTAATTCCCAACCTAACACACAGTTAGCTCCCATTTGGTTGCCAGTATTGAAGTCAAGGGTGCCCGCAGGATTTTTACAATTAATAGTATTATTATTGTCATTACTTTACAAATCAAATTGAATTGATAATAATTTGACTTTGATTTGTTTTATTTTATTTCGCTTTTTTTGCCACTTCTTGGCTAATTTGCAAAGATGGGTATGAGACATTATGAAACTGATGATTGGACATTCACAAACATCCATGCCCAGGCCGGAATTCGAACAGGGAGCCCTACTGTCGTAGCGTGATGTACTAACTACACCGCCAGATTGAATTGATAATAATTTGGCGTTGTATATAACTATAATCTGTAGAGCAAGGCCGCGCATAGCGGTATAGAAGGGAGAATCGATTGGGACAGAGCGAGGCAGCACACGCTCCTCCGAAGGCTGGTACTGCAATCGATTCCCCCTCTCACGTGTCCATTGGTGGAGCTGTCTCGCTTCCTCGTTCGCTTGCTCCAGAGATACCCGAGACAGAGTATAATCTCAAATCCCAGCAAATCTCTTGGGGAACGTTTCGTAGGTTTCCTATTCGAATGGAAGCTCAAAAAATATTCACATCATTGTAATTTTAAAAGAGGTGAGGAAAATTTTACAAACACATAGCTAATACATTCGGAAAAACATAGGCGAGATAATAATTAGATAGGAAATTATATATTACACATTCTATTATTGTGATCCATTATAACAATTTGTTATCGATGTTAGGATGAAAAGAAATATTTTCTTACCTAAAATATTTCCTGTAAAATTTGCCTAAAAATAAAACAATCCATCCAAAAGCCCAAAAATTTTCGCTCAACTTAATTTTCCAATTTCAAGCTCTCAACCTTCCCCTCTTTCTTCTTCCGCACTCCTCTCTATGTAAAAATATACGCTTATTATTATCAGTCCATTTCTTTAATTACAGAATATATTGAATATTTAGGTGAACAAGGAAAATTTTCAGAAACAAACTTGCTTTATGCATTTAAGAACTCAAGAAATGTAGGAACTTTCTGCCTATTTCCATTATGAATATAAGGAAGCTGACTACAAGACCAATTGGTAATATGAGAAATGCAGGTTGAAGATGCTTTAAAGTAAGGACAGTCGTCTCATCTGTCGGTGCCTCCAATTCAGAATGTCCTTTAGCAAAGCCATCTTTGATCCACTTTTCGATCAACCCAGCCTGTATCATCCTCTGTAGAAGATCATTTAAACGGGACTGAAAGAAAGAACTTTTTGGAAATATGAATGCTTGGCTTAAAACTCCTCCTGGTTCTTTTACAACATTCACAACTGGTTCACCTTTTGTATTTGTGAACCGTTTGGCAATTATATATTTCGCTGGATTATACGGAATAAGAATTATGGAGTCCCTTTTCAAGTATAGGTTTTCAATGATTCCTGTATAATCGTAACCTGGTCGGAACCTATGACTCATGTTGCTAATATCTGGAGCCTTAGGTTCTGCAAGTACGTATCTCATACTGTAGCCAGCGTATATAGGAAAATCAAGTTCAGACACTTCTTTGACAGTTTCTATCTCTGGGTAGTGGTGAACAGTGGTGAGTTCTGACACAAGAGCGCTCTGATAAATAGAACTGATTATCAACGCGAAATAGAAATGAAGCAGAATTATCACCTTCAAAATTCTAGTCTTCGGTGTAAAGCTAGTTGGGACAAGAAGCAGAATGAACACTGGATAGAATAAAAGCATTGTTATCCGTCTCTTATCTGAAACCTTGAAGAATTTCTTGTTCACAATTATCGCAAATTCAACAAATAACACCACTCCTCCAATCCACATCCATATGTGAAGTGGAAAGGGAAGGAAAATGCTCATCTATTGTGGGATTTTCTCAGCTTTTGGAACCACGAAAACTAAGTCTTGTACTACCAGTCTGATGCTTGGGTCTAATACACGGAATCTTTCATAATTCAATCCAGGAATATTAACACTCAGATCTATTATGTTTCTCTGAGCGTCGCCAGATATCCCATTCCAAGACCTATTTGGAAGAAGCTTCCCAAATTTTATGCCCTTGTATACTTTAACCCATGATGGAGTGAAATTCATGTATTGTGACAGTGACCGAAATGCTAGACCTGACATTCCTGAAACATCTTGAAAACTGTTAGTGTTTTCAGGTATTATGGTATCCGGTGGGAAATTGAAACCGGAAACACGAAATATTCTTCCATTCAAATCTCTGGGCATTTTAGTCAGTAGCATGTCCTTCACCACAAGGCTGCAATTTTGATCTTCTCTGTCGGACGGCTGCAAGAAGTTCACCTTTTCAACGATTACGTTGCATGGATAAATAAAGGACGAAGATCCCTCAGTTTTAACGTTAATAGTTTCACATTCAACTAACAATATAAGAATGTTAAACAAACGCTCCTCTTCAGCAAATTCAGTTACGCTGTTTAAAAGATTACTCCTTGACGCTTTGCTGACGATTACTAATCTAGCACTTGGCTTCGTATTCAGTAATCTTCGTAAAATGCATTCAGGTGATGTCTGGTCCTGCAACAAAACAACTATTAATCCCGAATGATGGATGAATATTTGTTCACTGTGGTCTCTCGTTGTTTTCTGGTACATCACTTGGACATATTCTTCATTGTGGATGTTTCGCATAAGTTTATTAGCAAGCTCCGAGTCACTTGAAGCGTCCAGTATAGAAATGACAGGTGTTACCATAACGCACTGAGTTAAATAGGTTGCAATATTAACAGATTCTTTCTCCGCGAATATGGGGAGATTATTAATAAAAGATGCACGAAGAATTACCAAAATCAGGAAAACTTTTGACACATCTCTCATTTTTTTGCCGTTGCTGATGATATATCTGGAAGAAAAATATTTGAATATTTAGTTATGCTTCACTCAAGTGGTGATCAAGACAAGTTCGACCAGTGCAGCTAGTATTGAAAAGGCAGAAAAGTATTGTTAAGTATTAATTGGTGAATTTACACTGTGTTTGTAGATTATTTCGAGCGATGATCTAATTCTTCTCAGCAGCAATGTTCTGTTAAAAAATAACGAGCTCTAATGCAATCAAATAACATCACAGCTTTAAATGGATCAGAACATTAACATGCTATTGATGAATAGTACACCCTTAATGTTTTAAAAATATTAGGAACAACTGAATGATACAATTGAGGAGGCTGCAGGAAAAGTATAACATTCCACTCTGCAGTCGGTGATATAATGGTGATATCCGATGGGTAACGGCATGTGTGATCGGGAGGGAAGAACTACCAGTGAGTGTGAGTAGAACATTCCCTGCTTGCCATAAATGGGTATACAATATTTTTTTAGAAAACGATTCATCATTTTAAGCATGGAAGAAAGGCACATCCCACTCTAAACCCAATTGAAGTCTTGTGGTACTGTGCTAGGTGCTTGTTTCTTGAATTTGACAATAGGAAGAATCCCATCGATAGGTGTCGGAATCCAGGTATTCATGACTGACGTTGTTATGAGAAGTGACGGGTAAAAAACGTAAAAGAATGGAAATAGCAAACAGAAATCCTTGAGAAATATGGGAAAGCAATACATGTCGCGCTAAGGATTTACTGTGAGATGTAAACTGCGTGAAAAGAAGTAGCACGCGTTGCAGAATTTCTACGTGCTAATATGCAAAACTGTTCGAAGACAACAAGGACAGTGTGTTTACAGCTTTCTGTAAGCTTGCAGAGTACAATGTAACAATATTGGTACCTGTTTGGTTTAATCAAATCGTCCCCGTGCAAAAGAGCGTACAAAAAATACAGGACTGATCCTGAGAAAGCAAGAGCACATCACTTGCGAGTACAGGCTATATATGCCTAAGGGCCTGTGGAAGAGAATCAGATAGGAGAGAAGGAGAAAGTCTACGACAGCTCGTGAAATTTGGCTGCTTTTACTTATTAGTTCAGAGTTTGTCACAGTGAGCACAATCAGACATCTGTGCTCTATCAATATTCATTTTCAATATTACTTTTATCATGTTTAAATATAAACATTTTACATCACCGAAAGGGAGGGATTTATAAAATTTGGGCCCCTAGGATATCCTTTGTTTTGGGGCCTGCCGACATTATTGCTATAATTATTATTATTATTATTATTATTAATAGTTTTGTTGTTATAGTATTTTACTTTCATTAATCGCCTGCTCTGTATTAATAATAGTAATAACACTTTTAAACTTAAAAATATGGACACATACCTAATTACAAATTATTCATTAAACTTAGATAAAACAAAGTTATACTTAGATTTAACAATAGAACCCTCACCTAAAACTGATTCCTTCTGGCTTTCATGGCTGCAAACTCATGACTCAACGTCAGTATTTTGCAGGTCATCAACATTCGTTGTAAAGGATGCCAACCTAGAAAATCTGATATTCGACGCTGAACTTCTAGGGGCAGTTTTAATATTTAAACGCTAGAAATTCTTTCTATCTACCTAATTTCAGGAAATAAGCAAGTAAAAGAACTTGATACGTTGTTTTATTTTTCTATTAGCTTAATATTAAGGAATTTTAATAGTCGATGGTCTTTGTCAGTTCTGCTCCTTCAATGTCCCATAGGCTATAGCCTAATGGCAAATCCCCACCCTGATCACCGATTTGCTTGAGGATAGAAAGAACAACGTTCATACATTTCCATGGTACGGAGTTTCTCTTGTTACTTAACAGTATATAACCAAGTTACACAGGCAAACGCAAAGACCTTCGTCCTGTATAATTTAGTTTTTGTGGGATATGTCCTTCAGCAGTCCCCTTCCTTCAATCAAATATTACTACGTATTTCAATGTATAATTGATTAAACATGAATTCTTGTAAAACGGGTACTACAGCAAAAATACGACATTTGTCGAAAAAGAAACTGAACTTTCAAATTTGCTCACCAATGAAACGATCCGGATTGGTCAACTTACTACCACCACGAAGAGGCATCCTTCAGAAGTTCAACGCCGTTGAGTGCACCAGTCTACGTGTTTAGTTTTGACCTGTGCGCAGTTAAGTGAAGCCGTGTTGCATGACTGCGGCTATTTTCTGATACACAGAAAATGAAGATACTCGAAGAGCAACGCGTGTGTATCAAATTTTGTTTCAAATTGGACAAGACGTTCACAGAAACGCTCAAAATGTTACAAGAAGCACATGGGGAAGACTGTATGAGTCGGACACAATGTTATGAGTGGTATGATCGGTTCAAACCAGACAGAACATTCATTCGATGCAAAGCCTCAACGGCGATCAACATCGTGGGATGAGGTGTATATTGAGCAAGAGCGTGTTGTGGTGCGGAAAAATCCTCGGTGGACCATCTGTCAAACAGCAGAAAAAGTGTGAATCAGCAAACCATCGTGTTATGCGATTTTGGAGGGAAAAATTGAACATGCATTGTGATTTCGGACAGATGAACAAAAAGAATCACGTGTTGACATCAGTAAAGATATCTGAACCGAGCAAATGAGAACGATAGCTTCCTGCGGATCGTCGTAACGGGTGATGAGGCCCGGGTCTACGTCAATGACGTCGAAATCAAAGCACAGTCATCGCATTGAGTGGGCAAATCGTCGCCGAGAGCGAAAAACGCACGCCAAAGTCACTCCAATGTGAAAGTGATGCTCCTTGATTATCAAGGTGTTTTGCATTATGAGCACGCCCTAAGTGGACTAAACATCAACAAACAGTTTTATTTAGAAGTTATGTGGCGTTTGAGGATGGCTGTGAGCAAAAAGATGCCTGTAGCGTGGGTAAAAGTAACATGGATGCTTCACCATGACAACGCTCTAACACATTCGGTGCTCCATATTCGAGAGTTTTTCGCCAAGCACAACACACCTGTTGTACCCCACCCCCTTATTCACTTGATTTTGCACCTGCGGAGTTTTTGTTACCCTGGTTAAAATCCACTCTGGAAGGACGCCGCTTCCAATCCAAAGAAGATATTAAGGAAAATTCCTTGGGAACCTGCAGGCTATTCCCGAAAATGCGTTTCAGAATGCATTCCAGCAGTGGAAGAAGTGCTGGGAGCTCTGTATTAGTAGATGAGGACACTGCTTTCGAGGTGATAAATCCGATTAAGCTGTGTACAAGGTAAATAAATTTATTTTGAAAAAGTTCGGTTTCTTTTTGGACAAACCACGCATCTCGTAAACCTTGTAATAGCGTGCACCCCACAATATGAATGAATCATGGTGGCTGCCGTCTTTCTTAGAAATAGAGGAGAGATATTTTGTAGTGAAGTCATTTGGATGAGTAGCTTCGGATTCTACAATTTTCGTGCGTTCAGAAACCTGTAACACTGGCAATCTAATTTCAAACGTTTTTCAAAGGCGGCAACGAAAGATGTAACCTACCTGTTGATACGGAGAACTGCTTATCTAAATCTGTAACATTCTCACAGACTGTCGCAATATATAAATACTTTATCTAACAAAAAAATTGGAGCTGTGTATATGGGTAGTAATCAATAAAGCTGAAATAAATATCCTGGACTGAAGTGACCGTAGCGACCTTTCAGTATTCAATTTGGTACAAGAATCGTTAATTTAGGGTTGGTTCCTTACAATTTCATTTGCGACATTGACAGCTGATTGGAACGAGCGTGTGAGAATAGAAATCAGATTGCCAGGTAAAGGCGTACCATTAGCCTACTAGTTGTATGATCTAAGGTCAAGAGTAACAATAAAGCAAGTTGGCATTGCAGGAAAGGAATGCTGTCATAAAATCGAATAAAATGTTAGATTGCATTTACGCAACAACAGAGATGAAGAAAAGAAAGTAGGGAAATGTTAACTGGACATAAAGGAATAAAAAAAAGCTTCCACTTGATTTATAAAAACAGCATCCTGCGCGATTAAATTGGCAACCATTGTCTCTTGGATGCTCTTGTTTAATTTCCATGATTATACTGAACGCAACTCCAACTGGCGGCTGGGAAACAGCGAATAAGCAATCAGTTGAATTTACTTCTACTGAAATCGGGCATTTTCGAGTCACAAGGTACGGAACGTTGTTCGCGGGACGAAACAAATGAGCGTTGGGTCCACCACATGTTGCCAATTGTACTGTAAAGCACGAGAATGTCTTCTCTGGCAACGATATTGCCAACACCAGAAATCAGCGGGGTGTTAATGGTACACTTCGCAACATCTTATTTGACAGCCCCGAAAGAATTCTAAGTCCCGAAATCGTAAACTTAGCAACATTGCACTTCAGCTCCAGGTGAGAGTAGCCAACTTTGAGTATGTCCTTCCACTAGACGAAAAACTCTGCGGTGATAGGTTTTCAATTTAACACTTTCCATGAACTTAGAAACTATAAACCGCTATTATAATATACAATCAAACAGAAATAATAAATTGGAAAAAATAACCTTGAAGGATATTTACGATTCTGCTTGCTCCACTTGAAATTTGGGGGGTTTGAATCACTGAATAGAGTTTTTCTCCACCTGGAGGAAATTGCCATCAAGTTTGTGCAGAAAGAAGCAAATTTGTGAGAAGTTTATGCGACATTTTATTTACAATACCTTCCATAATATCGAACAGTTCTCAAAAACATATATTTTACACGACTTGTCGAGAAAATGTGCTTGAAACACAGGAAGGTGGGAGTCTTCATAAACGTCAAAATGTTTTTAAGAGTATAACTTCATTGAGTTAACGTAGAGCAGTTGGTTAGGCACTGTTATTTTCATCAAGCGTGAAAGGTCGCGGGTTCAAATCCCACCCTCTCCTCTTTCTTTTTTTCTTTTTTTGTTTGCTGAACAGATACCATTGATATTAGAATATTTAAAAATGAATCCGATGCACACTTGAGGGACGTCCCTTCTGCGCATATTTCCCCTTAGAAGTTGGAGATTTCCAGGATTTAATGTTAAAACTATTATTTCTAGTTATTGTTCATATGTTGTGTTAACACACACATCATGATTAATTCACAAATCACATATATGTATTCAGTATGCAAAATGTAATGTTATTTAAGTTATGTATTGTTTGTTCTTCACTGACGCCTAAAATATTGATTATTTGATTTCGATAAACTAAAAAGAGATATACAGTTATGTTAAGTAGTGATGTAGTGCAGTACTGTAACGCAGGAGAGCGTTTAATGAGTTCAAATTGCTAAGATTGGTAATTTTATGTCCGTTCCTTCGTAATGACTGTTGTTAATCCCCTCACCACCATCTTACCATGCGTCTAAAAGTAATAGTAAATTGCCAATTAACATAAGTAAATGGTTATTGCGACGGAGGCCGATTTGATAAGAAACTACTAATAAGTATTTATATAGTGAGTGACAAACAACAAATTCAAAACCTCATAACGATCGTTAATTCGTCACTGCCTTTGTAGCCTATCTAAAATGTTTGTCTTCTTTGTACAGAAAGTACGAGTATCAGATATAACAAATTTTCCGCACTAACTTTGCAATATTCGAAACCACCATTACAGACTTAGCTCTATGTAACGTCATTCTGCGCATTCCACGTGGCATGTGCCTTCCCCCTATCATCGAAATAACTTTCTCTTACTATTTCCTTTCCTCTCGTGAAATACAGAGACCAATGTTAACTTCTTAGCACGGTGGATAAACTTTACACCCAACGATATACTCCTGAAAAAACTGCCTAGGTGGAATCGAACCTACGATCTCCCTCGTAAGAATCAAGCACGCTACCTCTTCTCCACGTAGCTCATGTTAAAATTTGCTACCAGTTTTAAGAAACCAATTCACACATAATGTCATATCTATAATTTCCTCATGGCAATTTTCATGAGGAAACGAATTCAGATAAAATCGAGAAACGCTGAAAGGGAAAAATGATGAACATGTCTATTGGCGTTTTGTCATATTTTGTAAATTGTGTAAAAATTCCGTGTTTTGAACAAGCAATCGTTTAGTTACGAAGTATTTTGTTGTTTGTTTAAAGTAGGAACAGGAGAGCGAAAAGGAGTCATTTGAACCAGACCCCGTTTGACAAGAAACTTCAGCTTTTTTACAAAGACTGTATGAAAAGAGAGTAAATTAAAACAATGGAAACCTCGAATCTAATACTAACGAACTTCAAACTATGAAAAACATATTTTCGTGGTGGGAAAACTCCAAGTCATTTTCGAAATATGAACTTAATGTTTTTCTTTATTATGAAGTGGAGATATGGGACGATACGATCCCTCAGCAAGAAAATTTTAAGTAAGCTACCTCCAACTTTTTCAATGGTCATAATTACTAATTAGGGTCCGGAAGTTGATGGAAAATCAACTTTTTTTCTGACCCTTAAAAACAATGCTAAACCTGATATAATGTCCGTTTCCCTTCAGTTAGAGCCGGAAAACACTTTCTCTTTTACATTTTCTTTTTGTTGCATTTTTCGGCCTTTTTTGGCATTGAGTTTATTTGTCAGTATTTTTAACAGTTTTTGTTGCATTTTTACTTATTTTTGAGGTTTATTTTTTTCTCCTCGCCTGTTGTTTCGTGCATTTTAAATGCATTTACTAGTAAGACTTACATATTTAGATTTCTTGACATGGTCCTTTTAGCAAATTCACCACGAATCGAAAATACGGTCAATGGAAAATCATAATATTATTCTTAACTGAAATGTTTGGCAATGGATTAAAATAAATGTACTTTGTGTGAAGATCTACTTTGAGGTTCTTTTTCTGGACACTACTATCGCTTTAATCTGTAGTTTTAAAGTAAAATTAGTCACAATATTAAATGCAATTACACTCTGGTGTACGCGAAGCAGAACTGTATTTTCGGATGCTGGCCGACTACAGTATCATAGAAGGCCCACTCTGAAAGGAGATGAATTGGTTGATTTGGTGTTTTAAGTCAACTTTATGCATAGTAAGGCTAATCGGGACTGGACCTACAGTTTAAAGTGGGATCCAAACCGAGTGCATAAAATAACGTGAACCGTGTGGTGTAGGGGTATCGTTTGCTTATGGAATGGAAGGTCATGGGTTCAAACCTACTTCTTTGCAAAATCTTTTTCGGGAAGTAAACGGCTTTGGACGAGAATGCTTATCTACGTTTCTTGGATATTTCCGTTGATATTTATGCGATTTATGTCCAGCATTTCCGGATGCAGAAAGTTGACATGTAAGTTCTTAATATGTCTTAACTTATAACAGCTGAATGAAAGGAAAAGTATTTCCTAAAATCCTGCCAATCACTGAAATATTATTAAAAACATTAGTAGAAGCATTACTTGAGTCATGCACAGTCGCGACGATTATGGAGTGTGGAGGGGCAGATGACCCAGCACTATGCTAAACATTATCTACCAAGGGAAAGAAACTGTCCTTGCCCTCCCCCCTCCCCCCACCTTGCCCCATCAGTTTTGAAACCCAATCGCCGCCTCTGAGCATGCATCGCATAAATATTTACAGTAATATCATATAATAGTATATTACGTTATTAGAACACTTCGTACTCGGTAAATAAAAAGGAAAAAATAATAAGGAAAGGGTGGGATTTGAACCTACGATGTTTCGATCTTGACGAAAACAGTAAAAAAACGAAAGTGTTGTCATCTAACCAACTACTCCAGGAGATTGCTAACGGAAAGCTCAGTAAAACACGTTAATCTCAGTTGAAGCAACATTGTGCCGGAGTTTCGAACAATTTTTCGCCAAGAACCAAGGAAAAGACACACTTTTCAGAATCGTTTGGTGTTGTGCAAGGTATATTTACTAAACATTTCGCATAAAATCATGATAAATTTGCCTTCTTGCATTCAAATGTGACCGCAATTCTTTCTAGGTGGATGAGAACCTGTTCAGTGTTTCACAATGCACATACATTTTCCTATTTTCAAATTCAGAACGAGGAATCTTGAAATATTTTCAACATTCGTATTTCTACTTAACATTTTTTTGTCTACTCATATATTTTATTACTGCTTTAGGGTATCTTTACTTTATGGAATGTGAAAGAATGAAAAATAATCACGAGCGTTTTCATTCAGGAAGAAGAAATGTTGCAAAGTTGGCTACTCTTAGTTGGCTCTGAAGCGCTATGCTGCCAAATTTACGAATTCCGGACTTTGAAATTTTTCAGGGAGGTCCAATAAGATGTTGCGAAGTGTACAACTGCATCCGTGGTCCTACACGAGGGAGTTTCACATGCAAACACTCTACACACACGCAAATAGACAACTGGCAAAAACAGAATTACGCTTGGCAACTTTGCTTCGGGAGAGCGATGTGACAGCTTTAACTTCGCAACTGAGTTTGTTGACACCCATCGACCACCCAGCCCCGAAGACGATTGGGGAACAGAAAGGGACAGAAATAACCTTCAAGGTCAGCCGCCAGTTGGAGTTGCGTTCAGTACAGTGTTCTGGCTAATAACAAAAGAGGGCTATGGATTGTTCTAACCTTAAATTGGAAAACCTTAAAATTATATTAACTTCACGGAATAATATATACATTAGTCAGTGAAATCCCTTACAAAACAAACTGCTAGACAGCTCACTTATCGATGTCAGCTGATATATCATATTCTTAGCAAAATTATTAAAATTATTAAATTGGCAAGACTTACCAAATATGACACAATCCATTGGTAAGAATTCCACTTTAAATTCTAGGTCATATCCCGTTTGCGCTGTACATACGAGATAACGTGACTTTAGAAAAAAAATGTGTCGAACTTTTGATTGAAGTTTGTGGAGTTTTTCGATCAAAACAGGTGACAAAATGTCAATAATTTTTCTTGGTGCGAGATAAATGCAAATGTAAGTACAAATGGTCCGATAGGTTTGGAACCAGAACTCATTGGCACTTCGGTCTGAAATCTTCCCAAGCAAAAGGAGGAGGGTCAAAAAGTGCAATGCTTAGACAATAAGTCTTTTCTGTTCTTACGACGGCCGGTCATCATTCTGGCAAGGAAAGTGGGGAGCGGGGATTACGCCGCAGACCAGCCAGACAACAGGGGTTGCGCCGAGAATTATGACGCGGCGGGAATAAGTACTAGGTGAACCTCGTTCTACAGGGTGCTGCGTTTCTTATCGTGCTGAATTGGTCGCTTCCCCGCTCCCCCTTGCCAGCATAGGATCGGCCGCCGTAAGAGTAGAAAAGATCTATAACTACGGATAAGGCCTCAAACGTTTAGCATATCTTTACCTCTATAAGTTCATAGATTTTCTAAATAGGCACACGTGTACTCCTCACAGGATCAATTCCAATATAATGTCCAGAAATCCTGGCCAAGGCAAACTTACCTAGATATAAATTTTTACAAGGCTTTATCTAGTAAATTAATATTCATCATATGGACGCATATGAGATTTGATATCACACACACACACATTCGCCTCAATTAGTACTCCGGCAGTTTGTTTCTTAATACAGCATATTTCCAGAAGATACAATTCAATCTACACGTGTATCAATGTACGCTGTATAAAACACACCTTACTGCTAACTTCGTTGACCCTGTACGTCAATAACCTATTGAAGAAACCAGGGGTAATTAATAGGAGGTGCCTGGCATTTCTCCCCATTACTAAACTATCTAATGCAACAGAGGTAAATTTTCATCCCCGTCAGGGATGATTTCACTCCATCACTTCATCGATAAAATCATCCGTGGTACACTTCGCAACATCTTATTTGACCGACCCGAAAGAATTCTAAGTCCCGAAATCGTAAACTTAGCAACATTGCACTTCAGCTCCAGGTGAGAGTAGCCAACTTTGAGTAGGTCCTTCCACTAGACGAAAAACGCTGCGGTGATAGGTTTTCAATTTAACACTTTCCATGAACTTAGAAACTATAAACCGCTATTATAATACACAATCAAACAGAAATAATAAATTGGAAAAAGAACCTTGAAGGATATTTACGATTCTGCTTGCTCGACTTGAAATTTGAGGGGTTTGAAACACCGAATAGAGTTTTTCTCCACCTGGAGGAAATTGCCATCAAGTTTGTGCAGAAAGAAGCAAATTTGTGAGGAGTTTATGCGACATTTTATTTACAATACCTTGCATAATATCGAACAGTTCTCAAAAACATATATTTTACACGACTTGTCGAGAAAATGTGCTTGAAACACAGGAAGGTGGGAGTCTTCATAAACGTCAACCTGTTTTTAAGGGTATAACGTCATTAAGTTAACGTAGAGCTGTTGGTTAGGAGCTGCTATCCTTATTTTTCATCAAGCGTGAAAGGTCGCGGGTTCAAATCCCACCCTCTCCTCTTTTTTTTTTTTTTTTTGTTTGCTGAACAGATACCGTTGATATTAGAATATTTAAAAAATGAATCCGATGCACACTTGAGGGACGTCCCTTCTGCGCATATTTCTCCTTAGAAGTTGGAGATTTCCAGGATTTAAAGTTAAAACTTTTCTTTTTAGTTATTGTTAACACACACATCATGATTAATTCACAAAACACATATATGTATTCAGGATGCAAAATGTAATGTTATTTAAGATATGTATTGTTTGTTCTTCACTGACACCTAAAATATTGATTATTTGATTTTGATATACTAGAAAAAGATATACAGTTATGTTAAGTAGTGATGTAGTGCAGTACTGTAACGAAGGAGAGCGTTTAATGAGTTCAAATTCCTAACATTGGTAATTTTATGTCCGTTCCTTCGTAATGACTGTTGTCAATCCCCTCACCACCATCTTACCATGCGTCTAAAACTAATAGTAAATCGCTAATTAACATAAATAAATTGTTATTGCGACGAAGGCCGATACGATAAGAAACTACTAATAAGTATTTATATAGTGAGTGACAAACAAAAAATTCAAAACCTCATAATGATCGTTAATTCCTCACGGCTTTGTATCTAAAATGTTTGTCTTCTTTGAACAGAAAGTACGAGAATCAGATATAACAAACTTTCCGCACTAACTTTGCAATATTCGAAACCACCATTACAGACTTAGCTCAATGTAACTTGATTCTGCGCATTTCACGTGGCATGTGACTTCCTCCTATCATCAAAATAACTTTCTCTTACTATTTCTTCTCCTCTCGTGAAATACAGAGACCAATGTTAACTTCTTAGCACGGTGGATAAACTTTACACCCAACGATATACTCCTGAAAAAAATCCTGCCTAGGTGGAGAATCGAACCTACGACCTCCCTCGTAAGAATCAAGCACGTTACCTCTTCTCCAGGTGGCTCATGTTAAAATTTGCTACCAGTTTGAAGAAACCAATTCACACATAATGTCATAGCTATCTATAATTTCTTCATGGCAATTTTCATGAGGAAACGAATTCAGATAAAATCGAGAAACGCTGAAAGGGAAAAATGATTGGCGTTTTGTCATATTTTGTAAATTGTGTAAAAATTCCGTGTTTTGAACAAGCAATCGTTTAGTTACGAAGTATTTTGTTGTTTGTTTAAAGTAGGAACAGGAGAGCGAAAAGGAGTAATTTGAACCAGACCCCGTTTGACAAGAAACTTCAGCTTTTTTCCAAAGACTGTATGAAAAGAGAGAGGAACGTATGAAATATAAAATTTTAATTAAAACATAGAAAACCTTGAAAGATAATACTAACGAACTTCAAACTATGAAAAACTCAAAGTCATTTTCGAAATATGAACTTGATGTCTTTCTTTATTATGAAGTGGAAATATGGGACGATACGATCCCTCAGCAAGAAAATTTTAAGTAAGCTACCTCCAACTTTTTCAATTGTCATAATTACTAATTAGGGTCCGGAAATTGATGAAAAATCAACTTTTTTCTGACCCTTAAAAACAATGCTAAACCTGATATCATGTCCGTTTCCCTTCAGTTAGGGCCGGAAAACACTTTCTATTTTACATATTTTTTTTGCATTTTTCGGCCTTTTTTGGCTTTTAGTTTATTTGTCAGTATTTTTAACAGTTTTTGTTGCATTTTTACTTATTTTTGAGGTTTATTTTTCTCCTCCCCTGTTGTTTCGTGCATTTTAAATGCATTTACTAGTAAAACTTACATATGTAGATTTCTTGACATGGTTCTTTTTGCAAATTCACCATGAATCGAAAATACGGTCAATGGAAAAGCATAATATTATTCTTAACTGAAATGTTTGGCAATGAATTAAAATACTTTTTGTGAGATCTACTTTGAGGTCCTTTTTCTGGACACTATTATCGCTTTAATCTGTAGTTTTAAAGTAAAATTAGTCACAATATTAAATGCAATTACACTCTGGTATACGCGAAGCAGAACTGTATTTTCGGATGCTGGCCGACTACAGTATCATAGAAGGCCCACTCTGAAAGGAGATGAATTGGTTGATTTGGTGTTTTAAGTCAACTTTATGCATAGTAAGGCTAATCGGGACTGGGCCTACAGTTTAAAGTGGGATCCGAACCGAGTGCATAAAATAACGTGAACCGTGTGGTGTAGGGGTATCGTTTGCTTATGGAATGGAAGGTCATGGGTTCAAACCTACTTCTTTGCAAAATCTTTTTCGGGAAGTAAACGGCTTTGGACGAGAATGCTTATCTACGTTTCTTGGATATTTCCGTTGATATTTGTGCGATTTATGTCCAGCATTTCCGGATGCAGAAAGTTGACATGTAAGTTCTTAATATGTCTTAACGTATAACATCTGAATGAAAGGAAAAGTATTTCCTAAAATCCTGCCAATCACTGAAAGATTAAAAAAGTAAGTAGAAGCATTTCTTGAGGCATGCACAGTGGCGATGATTATGGAGTGTGGAGGGGCAGATGACCCAGCACTATGCTAAACATTATCTACCAAAGAAAAGAAACTGGCCTTGCTCTCCCCCCTCCCCCCACTTTGTCCCATCAGTATTGAAACCCAATCGCCGCCACCGAGCATGCATCGCATAAATATTTACAGTAATATCATATAATATTATATTATGTTATTAGAACACTTCGTACTCGGTAAATAAAAAGGAAAAAATTATAAGGAAAGGGTGGGATTTGAACCTACGATGATCCGATCTTGACGAAAACAGAACAAAAACGAAAATCGTGTCATCTAACCAACTACTCCAGGAGCTTGCTAACAGAAAGCTCAGTAAAACACGTTAATCTCAGTTGAAGCAACATTGTGCCGGAGTTTCGAACCATTTTTCGGCAAGAACCAAGGAAAAGACACACTTTGCAGAATCGTTTGGTGTTGTGCAAGGTATCTTTACTAAACATTTCGCATAACATCATCATAAATTTGCCTTCTTGCATTCAAATGTGACCGCAATTCTTTCCAGGTGGATGTGAACCTGTTCAGTGTTTCACAATGCACATACATTTTCCTATTTTCAAATTCAGAACGAAGAATCTTGAAATATTTTCAACATTCGTATTTCTACTTAACAATTTTTTGTCTACTCATATATTTTATTACTGCTTTAGGGTATCTTCACTTTATGGAATGTGAAAGAATGAAAAAAAAATCACGAGCGTTTTCATTCAGGAAGATGAAATGTTGCAAAGTTGGCTACTCTTAGTTGGCGCTGAAGCGCAATGCTGCCAAATTTACGAATTCCGGACTTCGAAATTTTTCAGGGCGGTCAAATAAGATGTTGCGAAGTGTACAAGATGACGGAGCTGCTGAACTATTCATGGAAGATCATATACATACAAAATTTAAAATTTAAATTTATATACTTTCTTGCAAGAAATCAGCTAAATTTTACATTTTCCAATGAACGAGAAAATTACTAATACACTTGTTGCCAACAGATAATAAAAGATTGATGAATGAACAGAGAATGAAAGTTCAGTGCAAATGCAGTGAAACAGTAAATTTATATTTGTGCAAGACATTAGTGTGAAGAAATCAATCTGTAGTTCTTACATTATTTAACAGTTTTTATTCTAGTCATTGCTAACAATAATCATCCCCGTATATCCAGCAATGGCATCCCTAGTATCTTTTCAAAAAGTTTAATTTGCACAATGTGAATACTGTACATTTTCTATGTTAAAATCAAAACTGCCCAATCGGGAGATTACTAGTGAAATCAGGAGATTACTAGTGAAATCAGGCCATCATAGTGCGCAAGCAAAATCAACACTCGACTCAGTCCAAGATTGAGAATGGATGTTTCTCTATAATTATGTATTATTTTGATTTTGTTACTTTAATACATACTTGTTCTTTCATCAGTGTCGTTTGATCATTTATTTTCACCGTTGCGATTAACTTTACCAGCTCGAAAAAACGACCTTAAATAACCGATACAAACTATTGAAAATAAACTTTTCTTACAGTAAGGTGAAAGTTTTCTCACGGAACATTATGTCCTCCTACCAGGCAGAATGGACAAAGCGTACAGCGTGCTCATGCGGATGAATTAGGCCATTTTGGTATCCGATCGATATACATTATGGCTGCTGGTTTACTTATCTGTAATGTTTTTCTCGTGCTGTCACGATATGAATATTTCGATATAATTCATTTGCGAAACACGTTTCCCACAATTGGAACACTTAAGAACGTAAGAAACGATTATTAATCAATCTTCTAACAAATTCAGTAATGCTTAATTGACAAATGCAAATGTTTTCCTGTGTATTAGACTCAACACGAATATGCTGAGCTGGAATGTGGAAATGGATGGATACAATGTAGGACATGGTTGTATCAAGCCTAGATCTTGTACTCGTATCTTTATATTACAGTTACACTCTATCCAGGGTATCAGGGTATCTGGAGCGAGCGAATGAAAACAAGTCTCTGCGCAAGTAGAGACTCGAGAGGGCTTGGCCAATGAACTCGTTAGATGGGAAGTGATTGCAGCTACCAGCCATTTGCAGAAGCGAGCACCTTCACCGATATACGTATGTGGCCTTGCTCCACAGATTCCCTGGACAGAGTATAATTGCTGACTGGGTTCTTTGCGAATTGTAGATGAAAATTCTTCTATCTTTCTCGTTGTGTTCTGAAGCCTAATATTCTAGTAGAAGCAGGGGTATTGCTCAGCTGACAGGAAATATTTTGATTAAATCAAAATATTAATTTCGATATTTGATATGTTTCCTCATAAAATATGGTGTAGTAATGACCCGCTGGCGCCTCCGTCCTCGTTGTATTGTAATTATATGTTTGCTCAAAACGTTATGGAAAACGGTGAAATCAATAATCCGGAACCAAATCGTCAAATTCAAGCCACGATATCAAGATAGAATGAATGGATCAGTTTTTATCAGAAGTTAGCATTAAGGCGTGGATACACACATATTTTTATGACTTTTGTTTATAAGTATTTTCATGTTTCTAGATCCAGTGGTTTGAGCTGTAAATGTATCAATTTTCTTAAAAAAAAAAAGTTTAACATCCACCTCCGCCCCTTGTACATTGGATTTTGGAAAAACCCTTCTTGGAGGGTGCTTACGTCATAAGAAAAAAGACCCTAAACTTTCAGTTTGCTATGCCCATAGTTTTGGGCTGTGCATTGATGAGTCAATGAGTATATCAAGATTTTGTAATTGTCTAGACGGATATTTGTTTTAAAATATGTACGGTTTTGGGATGGCTATGATTAGTTAGATGTGTATATCGAGTCCGCTCAATTATTCTAGTCATATCTTATGTAACTACAGGGAGTCCATAAAGTCCTGCAGGAAACTAAAACTCTATAACTTCTTAACCGTTCCGTTTAAGAATACATTTGGGGGGGGTGAGAATAAGGGAAGATTAAAGTTTTGTTCTTGCCACACTGCTCAATGACGCTTGCACTGGTAATCACGTGATCACGTGACTTAAGATGGCGTCCATCCAGGATAAGGCACAGTGTGTGCTGTGGTTTGCGGAGTTAAAATCTTGTGTTTCAGTGCGGAGAAAGTTCCAAACAACGTATGGAAAACCACTCCCAGCAGACACAAGTGTCAAGAGATGAAATGAAAAGTTCAAGGCAACGGGAAGTGTGTCAGATTTGCCACGCAGTGGAAGGCCAAGAGTAGTGACGATGTGATTCAGACAGTGCAGGACAGCGTGGGCCGGAGTCCAATGAAATCGCTTAAACGAAGATCCTTGGAACTGGGAATACCGAAGTCAACGTTACACAAGATCGTACGCAAGAAGGTGAAGGTCCGGCCCTACAAGTTAAAATTTGTACACGAGCTGATAGACGAAGACTGTAACATGAGAATGGAATTTTGTGAATCAAGAGAGATGGATTGGCCGAAGAGCACCCATACCTTGGCCTGCAAGATCACCAGACTTGAAACATTGCGATTACTGGCTGTGGGGACATGTAAATACCGAGGTGTATTCACGGAAAGAAGCTAATCTGGATGACCTGAAGGACAAAATAATTTATGTGATTCTGAATATCCCAGACGAGCACCGTCAGCACGCAATTCTCGGTCTCGCAAAAAGACTGTAACAGTGTTTGGACGTGAATGATGCACATTTGGAAGTTTGGTGATGAACCTTAACAAACAGAAAGAAAAACTTTGAACCTTGCTGTAAGTACACACATTTGTTTTAATAAACTTAATAGTTTTCAAGTTATAGAGTTTTAGTTTCCTACAGGACTTTATGGACTCAAGGTGTGCATCTATTTCCTCTTCTCGCCATTTACAGATGGTCCATTTAAATAAAATTGCCAATGAACGTTCATCGTTCCATCTCCTGCATAAAGAATCATCAAACATTTCGTCTTCTCTTCGACGTATCTATTCTGTTCTTAGAAAATAGGCAATGCCAGGAAAAATACGATCACGTACAAAAGCACCACACTACACTCACACAATTGCTTAAGTACCATTCAGATTCACCCACAAAGGAAATAATTCCCAACAAATGCGCAAGACTTGCAACAAACCCGCAGTCACTCCAAGAATACATTACATCTACCTAAAGAAGGTATTAAATAGTATACATCTCAAAATCATCTCCATTACATCGTAGGCTTAAGCTTCATCTGAGGTCAGTACCCGAAGCACCAGAACTTCCTTCATTAGAAACTTACTAATCCCCAACCTAACACTGAGTGGACTCGCATTTGGTTGCAAGTATTGAAGTCAAGGGTGCCCGCAGGATTTTTTCTCAGAAGAGGCAGAGTAAGATTTCATATCTTGCCCTTCAGTCATAGAAACTTTATTATTATTATTACAGTTAATAGTATTAAAATTTTACAAATCATAAAATTCAAATTGAATTGATAGTTTGATTTTGATTTGTTTTATTTTATTTCGCTTTTTGTGCCACTTCTTGGTTAATTTGCAAAGCTGGGGATGAGTGATGACATGATGAAACTGATGAATGGACACGCACAAACATCCATGCCCAGTCCGGGATTCGAACCCGGGAGCCCCGGTGTCGTAGCGCGATGTGCTAACTACTCCGCCAGATTGAATTGATAATAATTTGGCGTTGTATACAAGTTCGGTCTCTAGTCTACTATTAAAAAAGAAACTGGAATCGCCTTGCTTCCTTTCAAAAAACAGTTCTTTGTCTTTTCGAATTTTTCACAATCTACATAGTATATCAAACAGAGACCAGTTAATCTACTGTCCTTCAGGGTACCTCTGATCCATGTTTTTACATGCAGACGGTTACTGTAAAAAAATAGAGGTAATAATTTAAAATAAAGGGGTGAAAATTATCAAGGTCAGATCCCTACTTCGGGAAATGATTTCTCGACTTTTCGTAATCCCGAACAACAGATAAATTCCAAAGGTTGTTATTTTAAAGAGGTTAATTCTTGATATTTTTTGCTCTATATAAGTGTCTGAAATTTCGAAATTAACAGTTTTCATTCCAGAAGTGCAAAACAATAACTCGAAGGGGAAATAGTGTGTATAATTCGAGATTCTCACAGCATTGGAAAATTTCGAAAATTTCCCATCCAGAAAATTCTCCGACCTGGTCGGAGTTATTTGTTTCAGTCTCGAAAGTCAGAATAATAAATGTTTCCTTAGGAACCATTTCGAGGCTAAATGTTTTCCGTCCCGCACACCCCTGGTTATTGCAGTCAATATGATTCTAATGTCTCCTGTGAAAACATTCTCCCCTTACATGGCTGTAACAGACAGCCTGTAAAATAAATCGCAGAAAACAATATCCTTTGTAATAAAATATCGCTAGAATTTCACCATTCGAATTACATGAACTTTTCGAGATATGTCGGGGGGAGGGGGCATTGACTGAACTAAAATTTGATTGGTAGTAGGTTGCTACAACAACAATGTTAACGCATTAACCTATTAGCTAAGAGGCTGTCATGGCAACAAACTAATGTTCCAGCATACTAACAGATCACTCTACGATAGATTTCACGTTCGCAAAATTAGCATAGGAGGCATAGAAAGTGAGCAATCCTAGTTATTCTTCGCCATATCGGCAAGGTGGAGCTATCTTGATCCAAAACAGACTAAAATACTTTTTGGAGTGGGCGGGGGGAAGTATGCAAAAATTTAGATCGTAAAGGGAATCGAGTGAAACCTTCTTATACTCTATCGCCGGAATCTGTAGAGCAAGGCCGTGCATAGCGGTATAGAAGGGGGAATAGATTGGGACAGAGCGAGGCAGCACACGCTCCTGCGAAGGCTGGTACTGCAATCGCTTCCCCCTCCACGCATTCCCGTTCCCTCTCACGTGTCCATTGATGGAGCTGTCTCGCTTCCTCGTTCGCTTGCTCCAGAGATATACGAGACCGAGTATAATCTCAAATCCCAGCAAGTCTCTTGGGAAACGTTTCGTAGGTTTCCATATTCGAATGGAAGCTCAAAAAATATTCACATAATTGTAATTTTGAAAGAGGTGAGGAAAATTTTACAAACACATAGCTAATACATTCGGAAAAACATAGACGGGATAATAATTAGATAGGAAATTATATATTAGACATTCTATTATTTTCATCCACGTTAACAATTTGTTATCGATGTTAGGATGAAAAGAAATATTTTCTTACCTAAAATATTTCCTGTAAAATTTGCCTAAAAATAAAACAATCCATCCAAAAGCCCAAAAATTTTCGCTCAACTTAATTTTCCAATTTCAAGCTCTCAACCTCCCCCTCTTTCTTCTTCCGCACTCCTCTCTATGTAAAAATATACGCTTATTATTATCAGTCCATTTATTTAATTACAGAATATACTGAATATTTAGGTGAACAAGGAAAATTTTCAGAAACAAACTTGCTTTATGCATTTAAGAACTCAAGAAATGTAGGAACTTTCTGCCTATTTCCATTATGAATACAAGGAAGCTGACTACAAGACCAATTGGTAATATGAGAAATGCAGGTTGAAGATGCTTTAAAGTAAGGACAGTCGTCTCATCTGTCGGTTCCTCCAATTCAGAATGCCCTTTAGCAAAGCCATCATCCATCCACTTTTCGATCAACCCAGCCTGTATCATCCTCTGCAGAAGATCATTTAAACGGGACTGAAAGAAAGAACTTTTTGGAAATACGAATGCTTGGCTTAAAACTCCTCCTGGTTCTTTTACAACATTCACAACTGGTTCACCTTTTGTATTTGTGAACCGTTTGGCAATTATATATTTCGCTGGATTATACGGAAGAAGAAATATGGAGTCCCTCTTCAAGTATAGGTTTTCAATGATTCCCGTATAATCGTAACCTGGTCGGAACCTGTGACTCATGTTGCTAATATCTGGAGCCTTAGGTTCTGCAAGTACGTATCTCATACTGTAGCCTGCGTATATAGGAAAATCAAGTTCAGACACTTCTTTGACAGTTTCTATCTCTGGGTAGTGGTGAACAGTGGTGAGTTCTGACACAAGAGCGCTCTGATAAATAGAACTGATTACACTGGGGAACAGTGAAATTGCGGCACAGTGTTTGAGAGCTAATTTAGGGCAATTTCATGCTGCTGAATAATGATATAATAATATATTTCCTGAATTGGCTCTAATTTATGAAATAAATGCAACTAAACCAAAATGGCGGAAACATAAGACATACATATAAATGAACTTCCAACAACAATTTAATATTTATTTTTGTGATTACAATCATTATTATAAAAATAAATTTATATAGGCCTATGATCATAAAAATTAAGAAAATATGTACACAATGAAGTAACAAACTATGTGAAACGTTTTCTATACAATTTCCTGCTGTATTGCTTTTTAGGACAATCCCTCTGTAAGCTCCAACAGTAGTCGGCCATCATGTGGCGATCCCACCGTCCCTGGTATCTTTCTTCCATTATCCTTATATCCTGATGGAACCTTCCTCCCCATTCTTCACTAAAATCACCAAGGTTCTCAGGGAATCTGTCAATGTGGCTATGTAGAAAATGTATCTTCACACTCATATTAGCTCCCAATTTCTCAACATATTTCCAACTATATCGGGGTACTTTTCTGCTCTGTGATTCCCCAAAAAGATTTTGACAACGGACACAAAGCTCAGCCAGGCCTCAGATTCGATGTAAGACATGTAAGTTGTAAAATTGACATCATTTATAAGTGTACGAATTTGTAGTGGTCCGTCAAAGATTCCTGCTTTCAATTTTTCAATACTTAGTCCTGGAAAATTGTGGCATATATATTTGAAACAATCACCACTTGTATGTAAGGCCTTGACAAACTGTTTTATCAACCCAAGTTTAATATGCAGTGGCGGAAGGATGATTTTGTCCCTATCTATCAGCGGTTCATGAATGATATTAGCTTTTCCGATTAATATTTTCCCTTGGGGGCCAAACTTTTATCGTCCAATGCTTTTCTCTAGCACGACTATCCCACAAACATAGGAAACAGGGATACTTTGTGTACCCACTTAGCTGTCCTAGTAAAAGTTCACCATCTTCAAATCCACACACACGAGCCACTTATGTTCAGCATATTTAATTTTTTTTCTAAAACCATTTTTATGTTATGGTATTCTTCCTTAAGCTTTGTTGAGTGTCCGATATATTGCCTAGCAATGCTTCATAAGTTGCCTAGCAACAATGTACAAATAAATAAATAAGTTTCTTAATGGGAATTTCAGCCCATTATCAAATTTTGATATTACAGAGAAAAACGTAGAGTAATTTTACCTCCTACATTTTCCATGGTGTGTTTATTTTTATAACTGGAGTCAATTCAACTGAACCAATCATACAATTGGCAATCACAGCTGTTTTGTGTGCTGAAACTGTTATTAAACTTTATGCCGCAAAATAAAATCTTTTTTTTTGTTCCCCAGTGTTATCAACGCGAAATAGAAATGAAGCATAATTATCACCTTCAATATCCTAGTCTTCGGTGTAAAGCTAGTCGAGATAAGAAGCAGAATGAACACTGGATAGAATAAAAGCATTGTTATCCGTCTCTTATCTGAATCCTTGAAGAATTTTATGTTCACAATTATCGCAAATTCAACAAATAACACCACTCCTCCAATCCACATCCATATGTGAAGTGGGAAGGGAAGGAAAATGCTCATCCATTGTGGGATTTTCTCAGCTTTTGGAACCACGAAAACTAAGTCTTGTACTACCAGTCTGATGCTTGGGTCTAATACACGGAATCTTCCATAATTCAATCCAGGAATATTAACACTCAGATCAATTATGTTTCTCTGAGCGTCGCCAGATAACCCATTCCAAGACCTATTTGGAAGAAGCTTCCCAAATTTTATGCCCTTGTATACTTTAACCCATGATGGAGTGAAATTCATGTATTGTGACAGTGACCGAAATGCTAGACCTGACATTCCTGAAACATCTTGAAAACTATTAGTGTTTTCAGGTATTATGGTATCCGGTGGGAAATTGAAACCGGAAACACGAAATATTCTTCCATTCAAATCTCTGGGCATTTTAGTCAGTAGCATGTCCTTCACCACCAGGCTGCAATTTTGATCTTCTCTGTCAGACGCCTGCAAGAAGTTCACCTTTTCAACGATTACGTTGCATGGATAAATAAAGGACGAAGATCCCTCAGTTTTAACGTTAATAGTTTCACATTCAACTAACAATATAAGAATGTTAAACAAACGCTGCTCTTCAGCAAATTCAGTTAGGCTGTTTAAAAGATTAGTGCTGGACGCTTTGCTGACGATTACTAATCTAGCACTTGGCTTCGTATTCAGTAATCTTCGTAAAATGTATTCAGGTGTTGTCTGGTCCTGCAACAAAACAACTATTAATCCCGAGTGATAGATGAATAGTTGTTCACTGTGGTCTCTCGTTGTTTTCTGGTACATCACGTGGACATATTCTATATCGTGGACGTGTCGTATAAGTTCATTGGCAAGCTCCGAGTCATTTGATCCGTCTACTATAGAAATGACTTGCGTTACCACGACGCACTGAGTTATGTAGGTTGCAATATTAACAGCTTCTTTCTTCACGAATATAGGGAGATTTCTAGTAAAAGCTACATGAAGATTTACCAAAATCAGGAACACTTTTAACACATCTCTCATTTTTTTCGCTCTCGCTGTAGCTGTTGGTGATATATCTGGAAGAAAAATATTTGTGTAATTATACTTTACTCATGTGGGATCAACACGAATTTTACCAATGCAGTGAGTATTCAAAAAGCCAGAAAAGTGTCGTTAAGTGTTAATTAGTGGATGTATTCTGTGTTTATAAATGGTTTATTTTATGCCATTATGTAATTTTTCTAAGTAGAATGTTCTGTGAAAAAACAGAGTTCTCTCACGCGATCAACTAACACTACATATTTAAATAGGTCACATGATCATGCTATTAAATACTATCTATAAACTTAGCATTGTAGAAACATTTGAAACTGATATGATTGACACAATTGAGGGTGCTGCAGGAAAAGGGGGCACATCCCACTCCGTAGACGAGAGTGATATAATGGTGATATCCGATGGGCAACGGGGTATTTCGGAACGGGGGGAGAACAAGCAGAGAGTGAATATTCCTTGCTTGCCATAAATGAGTGTACAAAATGTTCTTGTAGAAAACAATTCACCATTTAAAGCATGGAAGAAAGGCATATCCTACTCTGACCCGAACCGAAATCTTGAGGGTGCTTTGACAAGTCTCCGTCAATAAGAAGAACCTTACTGACAGATGTCGTAGTCCAGGCATCATGTCCGACGATGGAAGCTGATGGGTCAAAAAAGCTAATAGATTGAAAACAGAATGGAAGGACAACAAACAGAAAGAAGTAACAGTGAATTGTAAAGTGCTCAAAAAAAATAACACGCGTTGCAGTATTTCTTAAGGGCCTATGTGCAAAAATGCCCGAAGTCTGTTTGAAGACTTCTATAAGCTTGCAGAGTACAACATACAAAATTTGGACCTGCATGGTTTAATTAAATCGTCCCCATACAAAGAGCTTAGAAAAAAGAGTGGACAGATCCTGAGAAAACTAGAGCATATCAATTGCGAGTACAGGCTGAAGGCCTGAAGAATTGGTTATGTTATGCTTTTATTTGTTTGTGTTGACCTGTGGAAGAGAAAGAGAGTAGTCCAGGAGAAGAGTTTGTGACAGCTTGTGAAGTTTTTAGCTATTTCAACTTCTTAAGACGATGTTTGTCATAGTACGCAGAAACAAATATCTGTGCTCAATAAATATTCATTCTCAATAGAAACGTAGCATATTTAAATATAAACCTTTTACATTACAGATTTACAGAGAGATAGAACAATGTCCATACATATCCATGGTACTAAGTTACAGTATAACCAAGTTACACAGTATACGTAGTTGCACAGGAACTTGGCTAAACTGTTAATTTCCATGTATACTATGCTCTTAATTTCCATGTATGAATACATAAAACAGGATATCCAAAATAAGTTAACACGATAGATCGTACATTACGTTATTAACTTCAATGAGAACTTTGTCTTAGGTTGAATTAGAGATCGTGAAAACAACTTGAGACTTGTTACCATCTACTACAATTTACCAAATATAGTTGCATGAAAAGTCACAACATTGAAATGCACTTGTTGAGGGAAGGAAATGTCAGGAGCAAATTTGGCTATAGACCACTAAGGGATCAGTTGATGCAATAAACTGACAACATACAAGGAACATAAAACCTTTTACTAACATGAAACTTATGATTGATTTACTTTCTTTTCTATTTGACACTACAGGCTCTGAAGATAATGTTAGTGACAGTCGTACAAGACCCTATAAGAAGTATTAAGCAATCAATGATAAATGAAACACCATGACTTACCAGGTATTCAGCCCAGAATATCAGTCTTGATTAACGTGTTCCGGCAGACTACTGGAGCAGCAAATGAAAAATCTGAATACATGGTGAAATTGTCTTGATATGTTTCAGTGGCATTTTAGCGTACATGTAGGTACATGTTTATGCCGGGCCCCATGGCGGAGTGGTTAACACCTCGCGCTACGACGCCAGGGGTCCCTGGTTCGAACCCCGGCCTGAGCATGGATGTCTGTGAGTGTCCATTCATCAATTTCATCATATCATCACTCATATCCATCTTAGCAAATTAACCAAAAGTGAAGTAAAATAAAGCAAATCAATCAATATACACGTTTGTATGTAATTTTATTATAACTTGCAAGGTAATTGTAAATAAGCACACGTGTACTCATCACAGGGTCGATTCAATCTGTACATCCCGAAATCGTGATGAACACAATACCTGCGCAATTTATCTTTGGAATATTCCTATCATTTGTAACAGATGTCTCCAGTTAGTACTTATTATTATTATTAAAAAGTCATAGTAAAATATTCATCAATATGTGCATTAAATTATGGGAAAACACTTCCTGCAGTAGCTGATCCTACAGAAACGTATCACAGTAAATTGTAAAAGTAATTTCAATGAGAAAAACTTTTCTAATTGTAAAATTCTTTAAGCTCTAGGTCCAGTCTCAGTTAGAATATCTGTGCATAAAAAGTGGACTTCAATCAAAACTCAAACAAACAGTTCGTCAATTTCCACCACTATTTCACTAACAATTCGTTGATATATACTCTATGTGATCAAAAGTATCCGGACACACCGCGAAACGTGTGTTTACCATAGAGGGCGTCACAGTACTGCCATCTACCGCGTGGAACACAGAGTCAGCGAACTCAGTAGTCTGCACACAGCAGTATGGGATGGTCTGAGGAACTCGCAGACTTTCAACGTGGTCAGTTGGTTGGGTGCCACTTGTGTCGGAAGCCTGTGTGTGAGATTTCCACCCTCCTAAACATCCCTCTGTCCACTGTTTTCCATGTTATAGTGAAGGGATGTGTACAACCCAAAAACGTGCAGGCTATCCTCCCATGTTGACCTCCAGAGACCATCAAGTGTTGAAGAGGGTCGTACAGCATCATCGTCAATGATCCATCGCCACCACCATACAGGAATTCCGAACTGCATCTCCAAGCACCATTACTCTTTGGCGCAAGGTGCGGCAACTTGCTTTCCATGGCCGAGCAGCTGCCCCTAAGTCAAACATCGCACAGACAAATGCCAAACGCCGCCTCGTGTGGTGCAAGGAGCGTCGAAACTGGACCGTAGAACAGTGGAAAACCGTTGTGTGGAGTGGTGAATCACAGTACACAATGTGGCGATCCGATGGTAGGGTGTGTGTGTAGCGAATGCCTGGTGAACGACATCTACCAGCCTGTATGGTGCCAACAGTGAAATTCGGAGGTGTGGTCATGTTTCTCCTGGAGGGGGGCTTGGCCCCCTTGTTGCTTTACATGGCAATGTCACGGCACAAGCTTACCTTGACATTTTAACAGCTTTCATGCTGCCTACAGCCGAAGACCAGTTCGGGGATGACCATTGTATCTTTCAACACGATCGAGCACCAGTCCATACAGCAGGGCTTGTGGGGGAGTGGTTTGATGACAACAACATTCCACTAATAGACTGGCCTGCGCAGAGTCCTGATTTGAAACCCCTAGAACATCTCTGGGATATTTTGGAATGCCGACTTCGTGCTAGACCACACCGATGCACATCAATACCTCTTCTCATTTTGGCGCTCTGCGAGGAATGGGCTGCCATTCCTCAGGAAACCTTCCGGCACCTGATTGAAAGTATGCCTGTGAGAGTTTACGCTGTCATTAAGCCTAAGGGTGGGCCAACACTGTATTGACTGCCAGTGTTCTCGATGGAGGGTTGCCCAAACTTATACATCATTTTCAGGTGGGTGTCCGGATACTTCTGATCACATAGAGTATATATATATATATATACGTATATCACTAACACATGCGAGGCACACATTTCTTGCTTAATTTTGTTTATCTATGTAGCCTATAACTATGTATTTATGCATAATTACAGTGTGTCCGGCTTATAGCTACAATAAAAGAAACATGCACTAAAGTTTACGAATAACTGCGACAGTCAAAACCTGTGTATGTACGGTACTGTCATCTGTTGCCATTTTCGAAAATCACGAAACGCTGTTGTGCGCATGCGCATCGGCACAGTAAACAAACATGGCGGAGTGGACTCCACAACAGAAGGTGTTCTGTGTGATATCATTTGTCGAATTGAAGTCCGTGACCCTAGTGCAACGTGCATTTCGTAGTGACAGTGACGGAGCCAATGTCTCTCATTTAGTTACGTGTAATGGCAAGGTATTGTGAATTATACACCTTCATTTCCAATAAATTCTTGACCAAAAAGATTTTGGGCCGTTTCTTTTATCATAGCTCTATCAGTGGCGATTTCTCTGGGCGTGTAAGTCGTGTGTCAACGGCCAAAGGAAAATGTAATAAAGAAGAAAGTATCTGTACTTATATAAATTACGATTTGAGCGTTTTTCTTCAATTGTCAGTCTCGAGCGCCCGACAGTTTTCGAACGCGGCGCAGCGCGGAATGGTTGTCAGGCATGCAGATCGGTCCCGCACTGCCAGGACGTTGGAGATGAAATACAACGTCTTACCACTGCCAAAACATAGGATGACCGCGCATGAGCACCCTGCCACCCATCAGCATAGTTAGCTTCTCAAGGCGTTGTGTTTGTTCCCAACGATTTGGCTCTCATTCGCCCCGCGTTCCGCGTTGTTTTGCTCGTGATTGTTGTGCATTATTTTTTAAACGTGTGGTATGAAGTGATGTGATTATTTAAGATGGAGAATAGTGAAAGTGTTGTGCAAAAGTATTTAAATAATTCATTTTCTTCGCTTTAGTATTCAGAGAAGAAACAAGTGATTGACATGAGCAGAAATGAGAAATTGAATTTTCAAAATTTACTTTTTGGAAGGATAAATGAAGGGTAAGGGGAAAACAGGGAATGTGCATGTGCATTTTAGCGATTTTGCAATGAACGGCTCATTCTTATGTCCACGGTGTTTTTTGTAGGGGTGATGGGAGTTCCACCAATCCCTCAGGTTGCAAACTCGTGCTTTAAAAATTAACTGTATGCCGAAGTATTGAACATTAATTTTCTCGTTTAAACAGTCCTTGCTTCTCCTTACCCTTCAAATATATTAAATTTTAAATGAAGTATTTACTTCATTTAAAATAATTTATGTAATTTAATGTTTTTCTAAATATTTATAAATTTACACCAAAAAGGTACAAACGGGCCTCCCCCATGGCGCAGTGGTAGCGTCATTGCCTTGTAATCAAGGGGTCCCGGGTTCGATACCCGGTGGAGGCACAAGTGGTTCGGATCCCACTTTAAACTGTAGGTCCAGTCCCGATTAGCCTTACTGTGCATAAAGTGGACTTAAAACACCAACTCAAACCAAACCAAACCAAAAAGATACAGATAAAATTGGTAATATTGGTTCACAGAAATAAGAGGGGGAGGGGTTAACATTCCTTCTTTGCCAACGCCTTAATTTCAGGGTCAGGAGACGCAACTGAGCTCTATGCAAGGATTAAATTACAATATCTGCATAGTTCTATCATGACTTTAACATCTTGTAATATCACCTTCTGTTTATCAGACAACATTGGTTGCTATAACAAGACAATTTGAAGACAGCTCAAAACACGTGATATGCCTTGTAACAAGAATTGTTGTTCGGAACATGGAAAATGTAAGTTCTAACAATCTTCATTTCATTGTGTGGAATAATGTACGACTGAAAGCTGTTTTCGCGTTTTCAACGGTTGAAATATGAGCCAAAAACCCAAATCTGACCATCTATTTCCAATGGGGTTGCCAGAACACAGCTTCTGTTATAGGGGATGTATATCCATTACAAAGGTAAGTGCAATGTTACCGCCAAATTCTTTGTTTGTCTTTTTTTTCTTTTCTTAAATTATGAACTAACCACACTGTACTGGAGGCTGTTTTGTTTCACAGGCAATATTTCAAAATTTATATGTCTAAAAATGTTGAGCAATGTATACCTAACAAAATATAGTAGTAGTTGTATTGGTACTATTATAAACCCAATTTTAAGTGTAGAAAAGGCGAGGCTATTTGATTGAACAATCAGATTTGCTTACACTTAAAACAAAGCCAAGAGGGGCCTATACCCCAATTTTTCAGGTGTGATATGCTCTGATTTTTAAGAAATTCTGAATTTCTAGTGTAGAAAAGGCGAGGGCTCAACAGATAGATTTACCCATACTTAAGACAATGGCAAGAGGGGCCTATACCCCAATTTTTCAGGTGTGGAGGTTCGGGTTTAAGTCCTCATAAAATGTGAAGCCTCCCCTGATGGCAAAATGATAATATTGTTGCCTTGTAAACAAAAGGCTCGGGGTTCGAGTCCTGATAAAATATTTAAGATTGAAATACATGTGGCAAAATAATATCTCCACAAGTGAGATTTTGAGAATAATTACTGCTAGTTGATAGCCCCCAGATCTGAAACCCTGGTAAAAAATGTTTTACAACAATATATTGTACAAAAACTGAATTTCTCAATTTTCTTATTTTCTCATGTTTTATAACCACTCGCTCAATACAATAGAAGAAGAGCGGGTAGGCATAATTAATTGCCTCCATGCCTTGCCGGCACGCAAGAGATAAAATCTACACGCTAGAAGGGAACATTAATGATTTTTCTGTGCGATTCACTGAAGGGGCCATTAATCTTTCTGTGCGACAGGGGGAAAAGTGTAACATGTCTGCAGCATGTAAAAGTGTGGCAAAGATTATTGAGATAAAAATACATATTTTCACACAGTGGCAATGAACTACCCCTCTTCATGCTGAAAGCAATTCTATTCTGATAATATAAGCCTAGGCAAAGACTTGGAAAATATTATGACAGAAACAAAATCCAATTTTGTCTGTATCAAGGTCTTCAGAACCCAGTAAAATGTGGGCATATTCCATTTGGAGACGTGTTAATATTGTGGCATTGTAATCAGGGGCTTTGGGTTTGAGTTCTGTATAAGATTGAAATATATACAACTGCCCACACATAAGATATTAACTGCTAGCTGATAAATAGTTGAGGTTTGTGTGTTGTACAACAGGATAATAGAGCAAATATCTTCTAGAATTGCTCTGTGACCCTCTCATTTCTTACATCATAAACATATGATTTTTCTCCTATGAGAATAACACTACATATGGTGTCATCAGGTAATGCCTCATGGAATTCACAGATAATTTTAATGTTTGTCCTGTCATTCACCACAACTTGTTTCCTTTTTGAAGTGTTAATTACAAACATGGGTCTCTGTGCTTTGAATTCATCTGGTGTGTAATACATGTCAGTATTGCCAGTAGTGACCCTCTTGAAAGCCGAAAAGGCCTCATATAATTTGAGGAAATCATTCTCGGACATGTCTAAATTGTAATTTTCTCTGGGAAAGACCTCATTTCTGCCATTTTTAAGATATATGTTCTTGATGTTGCAGTTATCAAATTTACTTGAATTTTTTTCCTGATTGTTGTGTCTTCCAGTCTGAAACAATACCACTACAAAATCAGGCATGTCAAATTGTATGCTGGAGAATGAATTTGTGGCATCAAATTCATAATAAGAACCAGTTGCGGGCTTCTGTACACATTGATATGTATAAAATTGCAGAGGAACCTGTGGATTTTTTATTATATCAGCTTTGTATTTAAGAGCATAACTGGCCTCGTATTCAACAACAGGGATTCTTAGCTCCATAGTCTGAATAATGCATTTGCCTGCATCTGGTAGGGTATTAGGCAGAGCTTCCCCTGCAGGGTTTATTGCACTGTACCTCATCAAAGCATTATTATCATTGGCAGCTCTTCTAAATGTAATTCTTAACCCACCCTTCCACATAATATCTTTGAAATCCGAGAAGAATCCTGGCAACAGGCGCATGGGGAACAGCACTGTGTGGTTCTTAGATAATATCTTATCACCAGCCTCAAATCCACCTATTTTGTAGTAAGAAGCCTCGGTTTTGGATAATTTTAGTGTGGCCAAAGCTGTGGAGGTAATGCCGGGATAATCCACTCTGTTTATAACAACGTCATGCTTTCTGATCTCAATTTCAGAGAATAGATGTGGCACAAAATTATCTACAAGTCTTATATTAGAATTTGCCGGATAATCGGTACCATCGAGCTTTACAACATCAAATTTGATGTATAAATCTGCTCTGTGGGGGTGTATAAATCCATCCCCTACATCAAGATCAACCTCAACCTCTGTGTTGGGTTGATTTAAATTTGCAAATGTCCTCCTGTTTGGAGGGAATGATTGTAGCTCATAACTCTCAATATTTTCCATTTTCTTCTTGTATGTATTTTTATTTAAATGTTAATTTCTATGATGGCAGTTGTTGTGGCTCCAGCAAAATCAACTAATTCTTCTTTTTCATTAGTGACCATCAATTCAATATAATCTATTCTATTATGGCACACAGGAAAATATAATGTTGGGGATGGATTGTAGATGATGGGCTCCATAAATTCAGAATTAGGTTTGAATGTTGCAATGATGCCTGTTTGTTTGTGAGTGCCTATGCCATTTGATTTGGTGATCATACCCTCAGCCACATTGCAGTGAATATTCAGAGTCTCTATGGCCAAGAATTTAGGTATATTCATAGCAGTGTGTTTGATGCCTGGTTCAAGTTTTGTGTTGTTCTCAAATCCCAACAGCTCTCCTATAGTACCCAGATCCACTATTTCTGTGGCAGATACAATTTCTACTCTGTGAGTGACAGAATTTTGACTTAACACTACACCTCTGGGTAATTGAGCATTTAGAGTGGATAGATTATATTGCCCTGGAGTGATGACAATTTTTTCATTACCAACTGCAATTGTGTTGTTGTGGTGTGTAATATTAGGGATTAGGTACATGCCATAAAATGCCCTGAGAGCTATTGTTTTGGGATACACTATGTCATCATGCAATTTGAGTTTCAATATTGAATTTTGGCTGGTGAGATGAAATACCCCCATGATGTTTCAGATACCACAAGGCTTTTTGAAAATCTTCAATTGATGGTTTATTTATTTGAGACATATATCTAAGAACAGATAAACACAAATGTCCGCAATTAACATCTTTGAAGTTTTGAACACGGGCATTATTGTAATAAAGATTAGATGAATTTAGATATTTTATTAAATTTTCAGGTGGAACACCTCCAAATGAATCAAACACAAATGCCTCATTTTTTAAATATTTAAGATAACAGATCCAGTGAGTGCCCTGATTTTTGTACTTATCCAAATTAACAATGCCACACTCTTTGTTGAGTGGTTGTTCTGGTAAAGAATCAGACATGTACACACCTCTAAAATGTTTGATGCCCAGTGGCTTGATTAAAGCTTCAATATCTTGGTTTGTAAGCGGCTCTTGTTTTTTTTAAACTTATTCATGGCTCTCTTAACACCTTTGCCTTGTTTCTCAATGGCCAGGTTATGGCGCTTCTGCTCATCTAATTCTGCCCTATTTTTCTTGGCATCTATTACTGTTTTTGCTATGGCAGCTGAACCCCCAGCCAAGCTCCCCACAGCCCCGAGAGCAGCTAAGATGGCAGGGATGGTAAATATAAATCCCCCCACATGTGATTTTTTTCTTGATTGCTGTAATTTTTTTAATTGGGGGGTGCTAAGTAATAATTTCATACCATGGCCCTTTGCAATACAAGAATTTTTTTTCTTGCGCTGCTTTTTGGTCAAAAGACTGTCAATAGTTTTAAGAGATTTGAGACCTGCATAAGGTATTTGATACATAACACCCTTGGCCTTCATTGTAGGTTTATTATATACATATTCACAGCCCCCACCCCAATTCTTGTTTGGTGCTCATAGCTATGGTGGTTCCCAATGCTGCTATTTTTTCACTCAAAGATGCATCTTTGCTTACAAATCTGCCAAATGCAGCCTCTTCTAATTTCTTGTCTGCAACATGTCTCTTGTCAAGATCAGAATGTGTGTTGTATGCAATATCATGGTCTCTACAAGCAGCATCTAGGGGATTAACACCAGGATCCCCTCTGTTTAATCTATGATCCAATTTTGTGCCTGGACCACAATACTGATAGCCTGGAATGTGTAGTTCAAATGGCAGCTTGTTTATAATGTCATTAACAAGGCCCCGACCCTCAGAAATATTCCAAAATTTAGGTGGTAGAGTATTAATAATTTTTATAAGATATCCAATCCCCTTAGTGTCATTCACTATAAAATTAGACAATTTTGTGCTTATCATGTCCATAATTCCAACCTTTTCATTGTAAAAATTGTGGTTCCCAGCATTTTCCTCCCCAGCTATTACCAATAGCCTATCTACAAGTTTCCTGACATCATCAACCCACACAAATTCTTTAGGCAGGGTGTTGTATTGTTTGATTCCACTGCCAGTCTTGATTTGTGACCATATGGGCTTGATTAAATTATTGTATTTTGCCCCACTGCTCGACTTAACCCTTTTTTGTGTGGGATCATTGTTCTGGTATAGAGCATCTGATTTTATTAATATTTCTTTGTAATCCTCATAATCTTGATCTGTATAGCTGCCAGGCCTTTTCCTAGTCATCAATTCCCACAATCCAGGCGTTCCGGTGTACTTAACAAAAGCACCTTTTTCTCCAAGTCGAGATTCTGAATATACAATTATATCATCCCCCATAAATGTTACTCTGAAATTGCCAATTCTATTAATAATGCTGCCATCAAGCTCTGTGTCAGCATATAAGCCAAAAACCTCATCTTTATTGTCTTTAGGTGTGGTTAAATATTTTTGAGCAAGAAGACCCAATTCAATAGGATCCTGACTAGCCTCAATTCTTCTAGGAGCAATAGGACTAGGTGTATGAATACTGGAAAGTGGGGTGATTGGATAATCTAATATGTTCCTTGCAGCTACAGGTACAAGCTCTGTGAGCAAATTTTGATTTTGCTCTGTAACAGTTTTGATATTTTTACCTAAATTATTAATAGCATCAATTACAGGCTGTTCTGTTTGTTTGTGTTTTTCATAAATTCCACGGTTCTCTGATTTCCATCCCTTAAATCTTTTTACAAGATAATCTCTTAATTTAAGATCATCAATAATTGGCCTTTTCATGTTTATTTATATATGTTTCAATGTCTAGAAAATTGTTGATTTTATTTCTGTATTTGCCACTATTGGGTGTTCTTGTCATATCAATTGTGACAAACCCATAACTGTCCTGGTTCCAGCACCTGCTGCAAATCTTGGAAAAATCATTGTAGCTCAAGTCCCCACCTACATATTCATCATGTATGTGTTTGAGGTTGGTATGGTCTTGATGAAACACACATATAAAATTGCTATTGTCTCGGATCAGCTGCTTGGGTATTTTTGAAAAAGTCTGTGCCAGGTAGAAGCAATCAATGTTTTTGTGCCGGCCCTGTGTAAAAAAGTTTCTAACCTTGTTTTGATTATCCAATATAATATCATCAAACACAACAACAGAATTATCGAGACATTCATGGAGTGGCTTAACATCTGGTTCAAAAGTGGCTATATCCAATCCATCATATAGCTTCATCAGCTGCTGATATTTTAATTGTTCCAAGCTCTTAGAGAAGATATACAAGTGCCTGTTTTTCCAGTCTAACCAGTTGGGTGCCAATAAAAAATTATCAACCATTAGTGTAGTTTTACCACAAGCAGATGGCCCAACAATAAGACATCTAATATTATCAGGCAGCAACTTGCCATTTCTCTTATTCTGCTGTTCAGGTTCTGGCAGCCTCTTTATAACATCCCAGGTGCTCATATTATTATTTTGTTTGCATCGATCCAGCTGTGTTCTGGAAGTCCTAGCCATTTGACAAGTAACTTGTTGCCTTTTCTGCGGATAATTTTTTCTATGAGATATGTGTCAGGCTGTTTAGTTTTGCTGAGCTCTTGTTCATAGAACCTGCCTTTGAGAATTTCTCCTCGGTGATCCTTTATTATATATGTGTTAAGGGTCCCGGGTTTAACTTGAACCACTGTAAATAATTCAGTGCTCCAGTTTCTTGTAAAGCCTCTCTTGAATAAGTGCTTATATTTGCTTATTCTTACTTGATCACCAATCTTGTATTTGGCCTTTCTTCTTGTTGGCTGATATCTAGGATAATAAACAGTGCTGATCAATTTTTGCTCATCAGATGAAGTTACTTCAGAGGGTTTCATGTTGATTGTGGAATGGACAGAATTGTTATATTTATGTAGAAGTTCTGGAAGAATATTAATCCATTTATAATTACCTTGAAGTGTAAATTGTTTATACATAAGATTTTTTAAGGTTCTGTTGAATCTCTCTACAATTGAGGCCTTGAGGTCACTGTAACTCGAATAATGTTTTATTGCCTGGCTTTTAATAAATTGTTGAAACACTGAATTATAAAATTCTTTGCCATTATCTGTTTGCAAATAGCGCGGGGATCTTCCACTCTGATTGATAATTGTTCTAAAAGCTTCTGTAACACATTTTCCAGTCTTGGATTTGAGTGGCACAGCCCAGGCAAATTTTGAAAATGTGTCTATTACAGTGAGTAGATACTTGTAGCCCTTGTTGATTTTGTCTAAGTTTTTCAACTGCCCACTTGCCATTTCAATCAAGTCGCTTTGCCATAAATCATCTATGCCCTTTGTGACTACTGGGAGTCTCTTAAAATTATGTCTGGCCTGTCTGTGTAATTCATCAACAATAATTTTTCTAGACATAATATGTAAACAAGAATATTGCAACTATGGGGTGTTCAGCAGCTGAGACTGCAGGATTTTCTAAATATAATTTGTCTCCAATTTGTATTTTAAATTCCAAAGAGCCATCATCTTCAGCATAGGCTGTTTCTAATGTATTGGGATCTGTAAAATCCTCCAATTCTACACTGGTGATTTTCACTTTGTTATCAGCATTTGTTATTGATAAGGTAGGGTAGTGGTGTGCCTGTGGCTGAAGCCAATATTTGATCTTGATTGGTCTCAATGTGCCCCCAACAAAAAATTGGTAATAAAATTGTGCAGGGGACAGCATATATATTTTGCCACCTGGTGTAAATGGAGAGTCATATTCTTTGTTGGGGATGCTGTACAATTCAAGAATTACTGTATGTTTAGGATTTTCTATTATGCCTGTTATTTCCTTTTCTGCTGTGAGCAATCTGCTTGTTACAGATTCAAGATGCTCATTGATGGTCCTAACAATCTCATCGTGCCCAGGCTTGATTCTTATGTCAACAGCAAGTTTTTTGTATTGTTGCACAATTTCTTGGAGCTGGGTGGCAAAAACAGACAGAGCATTTGCTTGATTGGATTCCATGGTCCCTAGCTGCTGCTTGATATTAGCTACAATTTGTTGCAAATTTTCAACAATTGCCAATTTTGAATTTTGAGCTGTAAGATCATGGACCTGTCCTCTGATATCCTCAAATAGGGCATGCAATTCATTAATATGTTGATTGGTTGGTAGAGTGGCCACTACCTGAGTGAGATGTTTGATCTCTGCCTGGATATTCTTGATATCTTCTGATTTCAATATCCTATTCACTGCCCTCTTAATATTTTTAAGTTCCTGTGATGTAGGCAAATTTGACACTGTATTTTGCAAAGATTCAAGTGCCAATTTCACATTGTTTAATTCAGAAGCATCAGCCACATTTTGCATGGCATCTTGGAGCAGGGCTATATCTGCCTGAGTGGGTGTGGATTGTTGTAAAATTTCAAGTTTTGTTTGGATATCATCTATCAAGTGATGAAAATGAGATAGTTCAGATTCAGTGTTGAGGTTTTCAAGCTTTGTGATTTGTTGCTGGACACTGACAAGGGTATCTACAATCCCAGGCAATCTGGATTCTAGTACATTTGCCAAATCACTTTGCACTGCTGCTATTGTACCTTCAGGATGGGTTATGGAACTTTGAATTTTTCCAAAATCTTCATATGTTTCAAGTTGCAGCTTAATATTTGCTACACTCCGAGTTATTGCATTCAAAGCATCAGAAGATGGCAAATTGTTCATAAAATTTTCAAGTGTCTCAATTTTTTCTTTAACCTCGGCTATGGCATTGTTCAGAGGGTCCAGATTAGGTATTTGGAGTGACTGAATCTGTTCCTTTAGAGTGGAAATCACTAGATCAAAATCTTCTTGTGATTTTATGCTTTTGACAATTGTTTGGAGCTGTGCCTGGACATTATTTATTTGCTCTTCCAATTGTTGTTTCAATTGCTCAGAGTTGTTAGCCTGGGTCTTAAATTTGGCTTGAAGAGCTGCAACAGCTTCTTCCAAACTTTGAAAATTATCCAATGTAGCCAGGTCAGTATATTTCTGAAGCAACAATTTGAGTTCAGAATCAATTTTAAGAAGAGGGTCCATGCATTGTGATTGCAAATTTGTAATTTCTAATTGAAGACTGGCATTGAGTGTAGTTTGTAAAGCTTGTAAATCACTTCTTAATTTCTTGACTCTGACATCAAGCATCAAAATCTCATCACTGTGATCTTCATGTCTTGTATGGCCAAAAATATCATTAGGCATTTTTGTTTTAGTAGTTATTTATTATAGAGTATCTGATTCTTAATTCTATAAAAAAGGGTATAAGCTTATCATAGGATCCAGGGACCTCAATATATAAGCAGTCACCAACAGAAACAGTATAAACAGTGCCAGAAACCATGTTTGAGTGCTTAATTCTGTAAATATTTCTCCCTACTGAAATTTTAACATCACCCTCAGGGGTTGTAATAAATTGCAATTGCCCACCTACAGGTAATTGGTAATGATTTAAATTATTGTTAAATATGTACAATATTTTGCCTGTTTCATCATCAATATCTGTAAGTATGCTGTTCAGATGAATAATTAACAAGCCACTCAGTTTAGATATCATATCAGAAGAGGGTTGTGGTGTTGGCAGCTCCATAATAGCCTGTTTTTTGAACCCAAATAAGTTCATAGGCATGTTTATTTATTTCAAATCATGCTCTGTAATTGGGCATTGATTCCCATTTTTCAAATCACAATGACCCCATGGTAAAGTATGAATGCCACATGATAAAATGCATCTCTTATCATCATGTGGGTCCAGAGCCACTTTTCTTACAATATTGCTTGTCAATAAGTGATCCACACTCTGAATTCTGGATTCTGATGTTCTGATTAAACTCTGGGATTTGAGGCAATTTTTATAATCTTCAAATTCAAGCTCTTTTTCCACAGCTACTTTGCCAATACCCTTGGCCTTTTTGGCAGCAACACCACTACATGTTTTAAAACTGTACATCTTGGCACTTAACCCAGCAAATTCCACAATAACATCACCAAGTGTCTCATCTTTTAACTTGCCAGGAACCTTTTTGTTGTGGGGTTGAATATTCAAATGGCCTGGCAATTCACTGGTATCAAAATATTGAAACAATTCAGGCTGGGACATATCTTTATAAACATCTTCTGTTTGAATATCAAGAACAAAACTATCCGTGTCCATGTACATCAATTTTACACGATCCTTATAAAAAGGTTTCAACACATCATAATACAATGTTAACATATGTGATTTGGCCAATTCCAATATCACAGCCCCTACATAAATAGGTTTATCAAACTTAATCTTTGTTTTTTTCATGTTGAAAAGTGCCATATTTTCATCATAAATTCTTCTATAATTGAAATTAGGCTTTGCAACCAATTTTTTGCTCAGGCTGGGGTCAGTAATTATTTTAACATCGGTATGTTTTCTGACATTTTCAATTGTTTTGCCATATACAGAATTAACCATCAATTTAAACAAGGCCTTATCAAATTGGCTTTTTGCAGATGTTCGAAGCTCTGTGTTTGTATCAATATATGGTTTCAACCATTCTGAGTGCCTGAACCTCAAAACTTTGCCAATTTTGGTCACTTGAACACCATGTTTCATCAGGAACTGGAGGTTTTTGTAATATGTGACATAGCCTTGTTTTGGCTCCAGTGTCATCATGAGCTTCTTCTGTTTAGAGCCAGGTGAGCACTGAACCTCGGGAATTGGGGGCAGATCAGAAAATTTGTTATGTAAATTATATGGAAATGTCAGATCAACCTCTAAGAAGAGGCCATAGTTACTATCATCAAAATTCTTAAGATCTTCAATATTGAAATCTTCGACCCATTCAAGCCCTGCATATGGCAATTTTTGCATCATGGCATGACCATAGAGGCTATTTGCATCTACATACAGTATATAATTTGATGGCAATTCTGGATTATAATCAGGAATATATTTGTTATTTGCTCTGGCATATCTCTGAGAACATTGCACCATCCCCCCTCTTATACCTTGCTCCATAAACAAGTACATATCTTGATCTTGGATCAGATCCAATGGCTTTTTGGTGTTTAAAAACATTGCAGCCCATGCTAGGCCCGGGGCACTGTAAAAATACACTGGGTCCAGTTTATAATTTTGCATGGAAGATTTTCTGAATGCCTGCAATATATCAGCTAAGAGGGTCACATCAAGTTTCAAATATGCCATGTGATAATCACCAAATGTCTGGCATTTTAAATTGTTCCACATCAATTGGGCATGGTGATAATCTTCATCAGTAATTCCAGATCCTCTGATTTTGCTGTAAAACTCTTGTTGTGGTGGCAAAGAACATTCATCAAATTTAGAAAAATCTGTAACATAATCATATGGATATACACCCTTCCGCCTAATTAATTTCAGGTCCTGATTTGGAAACAATGCACGTGTGATTTTGAATTGATCATCAGATAATTGAGTGGCCAGTGTAGCCAGGCTAGCAGATAAAATTCTGTAAGAATCAAGAAATCTTATGTGAATAGGAACACCATTAACTTTAATTATTTTGCTAATAGATATATATTTCTCATCATTTTCAGCTAAAATATTTAAATTCTGCTTGTCAAACCCCTCATATCTGATTTAATGATGAAAATCATAATTGGATGCTCCATGGCAAAATATGGGGACAAATCTTGGTCTCTTGATCTTAATATTACAGCTATTACACAGGGCCATTTTGAATTTACCATCTGTATGAGAATGGTGCTTCACCTTGATATTTGTATCTGAAAATTCAGAATCACATACCGGGCATTTTTCTGCATTGTTGAAATCTTCAATCTGTTTCTCTGTTAAAGGCAACATGGGTTTTGATTTTAATAAAATATTAGATGCTATGTCACGGCACTCATTTTCTATTCTATGTGCAAATATTTTGATGGCATCTGCTCCCATGTATGAATCTTTTTTAGTAACAACACCATCCTGTACAACCACATAATAAAAGCTGGAAGGTTCATGTAGCTGGTATGGTGTAATTGAAGATTCTTCAGGATCTGGATTGCAGAATGCAAGATGTTTGAGGATTGATTCAAAATCACAGACAATATATACTGGGTGTTCCAACAAGGCTTCAAATTTTTTGAATTTGCAATTTTCACTTGGATTGGGCATCACCATATGAACAGGTTTATGATTTTTACAGTATTTTAAATGTTCAATTAACTTGTTTTTGGCAATTTCTGCATTCACTTCCCGAACCCCATTTACCATTTTCCTGCCATCAAAAACAATTAAGCATCTTCTGCACAACTTGAATATTATATTGGATTTGTCTAGTTGTGTTCTCACTAAAGCTTCAAGATTATGTATCAGAGTGTAATGATATGTGCCATCCCCTTCAATTAAGAGCAAATCAATCGGAACAGCAGATTCATCATCAATTGTACTGATTCTGAGAGGTTCTATCAAGCAATTGCCACGGCCAGTGGAACAAATAAATACATTAATAGATAATTGTTTGCCATTGATATGCCTGGCCCTTTTTTCAAATTTATCAATATTCTGAACAGACATTGGATATTCTAAACCCTTCATTGCATCGTCAAAAAGATGTTCATGTTGTTTGTAATAAGTTATTCTCTCAGGATGCCTTGAAACTAGAAACAAAGCAGCTAATATACACCACAAAAAGCATTTCTGGTCGGTATTTTCAATATTAACCACGGCTCTTCTGTTTTTAATATTGGCAGGTAATGGCAGATATGTAGATCCTTGTAATGGGCTGAATTCAGAAATATTAACATATAACTTGTGTGGAGAACCGCATAGGCTCCATCCAGACTCTTTTGCTGCAAATTCAGAGTGTTTAATATTTAATTGATCCATCAAACTGCTTATTATTTTGTCCGAATTTGCATTTGAATATACCGGTACAGTTTCTGTTATGTGGGGCTGTGTAAATTTTGTGCCATTTGGTTTCTTATATTGTGTAAACAATTTGAGGGAGAGCTTATAAGAGCTATTTTGTGCATTTAGAATTGCCTGCACATCAGGTTTTTTACTGTTCAAAAAATTGTTAATGCCACATCTTGGCTCTGATACAAACCGATAATCTCTTAATTGGCCATTAAAACTGCTATGGATAGGTGCATAGCGTGGCTGCTTTGCAGGTCCAGCATTAACAGGTGCTTCATGCTTTCTTTTCAGACCAGATGTGGATGGTTGTGAGGGCAATGCTGATGACTGTACATAAGAATTACACTTATGCCATTTGTAATATGCCTTGCTTAATATTTTATGGCATCTTGGACACATTTTTGTGGCCTTTCTGCATTTCTTAGAGTTACAAATACGGCAATGCCTAGCCCAATGAGAACTAGATATATTTTTATTACACTGATTGCAATATTTTTGTTTTGGCATTTTTGTTGTTGTTGTTTATTATATAAAATTTCTTGGGGTTCAAATCAAAATTCTATGCTTAATAAAAAATATCAGTTGGGTTCAGCAGTTAGTGGCTGAGCTGGTGCTTTTATACCCAAACAACAGCAGTAACTAGGTTTTGGTGATAGTTTTGCTGATGTACAACACACTTCACCAGGTTTAAAACCTCATCTCTATATCAACTAAATACAATTCAAAATTGGATTTTGAACTGTACAATAAATATTCTGTAAGTCTCACTTGTGTTTATATTAACAGAACAAGACAAAACCAGAATTGTATTCAGGATTGCATGTTTTCATACAAAAAAGCCATATTTTTGACAAGTTTATAAACAACAATCACACAGATATAGCTTTTACACACATGGCCGAATCTGTCTGAGCAGAGGAGAAAGGAGGGTTTCAGATCTGGGGGCTATCAACTAGCAGTAATTATTCTCAAAATCTCACTTGTGGAGATATTATTTTGCCACATGTATTTCAATCTTAAATATTTTATCAGGACTCGAACCCCGAGCCTTTTGTTTACAAGGCAACAATATTATCATTTTGCCATCAGGGGAGGCTTCACATTTTATGAGGACTTAAACCCGAACCTCCACACCTGAAAAATTGGGGTATAGGCCCCTCTTGCCATTGTCTTAAGTATGGGTAAATCTATCTGTTGAGCCCTCGCCTTTTCTACACTAGAAATTCAGAATTTCTTAAAAATCAGAGCATATCACACCTGAAAAATTGGGGTATAGGCCTCTCTTGGCTTTGTTTTAAGTGTAAGCAAATCTGATTGTTCAATCAAATAGCCTCGCCTTTTCTACACTTAAAATTGGGTTTATAATAGTACCAATACAACTACTTATAGTACTAGTATTTTCATTGTCTTCCAAGTATACTAGGGGAACACTGGAGAATAGTGGGGACACCACAATCTAGGTGCTGTCATTTTCCTTAGGGGATATCTTGCAGTGAATTAATTTGATTGAGTAATTTCGGATTTTGTGTTTTGTATAAATACAGTAATCCCTCAGTATTCCGACAGATATCAGACCAGAGGACTGCCGGATTAACGAAAACGCCGGATTAGTGGAGGTTCATTTTAAAAAACGCATTTTAATAGCAAAACCTATGTTTATTGCACAAAATATTACATGTACGCGTACATATATTAAAATGTAAATTATTGTAAAAAAATACGAAACAAGATACATATTGCATTTTCCTGTAGTTTACATAACCTTAACTAGGCCTGCGTTAGGTTTACGTTACAACAAAATTCTTTAAAAAACTTACATTTCTGCACTGTAGTACAGTGTATTTGTATTATTCCCCACTCGCTCAACGCCGGACTACTGGAGGGGCCGGATTGGCGAAGTGCCGGATTATAGAGGGACCACTGTATTCTGCAATTTTCATTCGTCCAGAAAACTGCAACATTTGCTATAGGCTATAAGTTCATACGTTTTTCAACAGTGGCTCTTCAAACGTAAAATGTAACAGACACAAGACTACATGATACCGAAACCTACCTGCAGATAGGGAGAGCTCTTTACCTAAATCTGTAACATTCACACATATTCGACTGCTGCGATAATGTATCTAACAAAATATTGGAGTTGTATTTATGAGTAGTAATCTATGAAACTTAAATATATCCACTGGATTGAAATGGCCGAACCGACCTTATCGCATTCAGTTTGACACAAGAATCGTTAGTTTGAGGATGGTTCTTTACAATTTCATTCGGGACATATCGACAGCTCATCAGAAAGAGAGTATGGTATTGAAATAAGATTTACAGGCAAAGAATCAATATGTAAGCATGCCATTAGTCTACTAGATGTATGCTCTGACATCGAGGGTAACAATAAATTGAGGACTACGCAAGTTGGTGTTGCGGGAAGGGAATACTGTAATAAAATCTAATGTGATACCAACAACGTCTCGAAAATAAAATAGATTGCGTTTATGCAACAACAGAGATGAAGGGATAAAACGGAGAAAATAAGACACTTTCAAAAGCTTTTTAAAAGCTTTCACTTCATTTGTAACACGAGTAACAGCAACCTGTGCGATAAATTTGGCAACCAAATATAAAAATTCGTCGTCTCTTGGATGCTCTTGTTCAATTTCCCTGATTATTGTCCAGTCGACGAAACAAACTGGTGAAGTAGATTATTCTAATCTGTACTAAATTGAATTCCGAAAATTTGCAATTATTATTATTATTATTATTATTATTGGTAAAATATCAGAAAACATAATGATTCTCATGAACAGTAAAGTTTTTCAAGATATTAACCCAAATAAATTAAATGTCTACCCGATGGCGCAGTGGTAGCGTCGTCGCCTTGTAATCAAGGGGTCCCGGGTTCGATACCCGGTGGAGGCACTTAGTGGTTCGGATCCCACTTTAAAAACTGTAGGTCCAGTCCCGATTAGCCTTCCTGTGCATAAAGTGGACTTAAAACACCAAATCAATCAATCAATCAAACCAAAGAAATTAACATCTGACGGAATAATACACTGTACTTAGTAAAATTCCTTGCAAGTCAAATTAGTGAGTAGGTTACTTATAGCCACCTAGTATAACATATTCTTAGCAAAATTTCATTAAAATGACTAAATTAGTAAGTAGGAGCCATCAAAGGAAATTCTCTTGTAACTTGACAGGTTAGATATCTAGCCAGGAAATCTGGTTCGAATTCCACTTTTTCTTTCGATTGCCCCATGTCCATAACGTGAGTTTAGAAGAAACTGTGTCGAACTTCTGATTGAATTTTGTCGAGTTTCTCAATGAAAACAGGTGACAAATTGTCGAAAATTAGTTTCCTTCGTACAAGTCGAGCAAAGATATAAGTAAGAATGATCGCAATGATTTGAGACCGATAGCTAAAAAGTCACGACCGTGCCACTTCCGTCCTTTCCAAGGGAAATGGTGGAGAAGGGGTGAAAAAGTTCAATGCTTGTAGACTATGCGTTTACCAAGTCTTTACCTCTGTAAGTTCATATATTTTCTAAATAAGCACACATGTACTCATCACAGGGTCGATTCAGTGACGACGCCAGAGGGGTCAGGTGGGCGGGTGCCCCCAGTCAGACACTTTGCCCGCATCTTCCGCCCCCTCAACTGGCGTCAATGAAATATCGGATAATAAGAGAGTTCATTTCTGAGAGTGTGACGATTTTCACCTTTTCTAAGTGGTGTATTCTGCATGATATCACATTTCTTACTTATAAGACCAACTTCTCTAACAAGAATTAATTTTGCTTTTGTATATATTTGTATGTCTAGTGGCGTAGCGGCAATGCGGGATGGCCCCGAGGTGTAGGGGCCCCAAAACGTTCTCTCTCTGTGCCCCTGAAATTTTACAGTATATAATCCCATATATTCAAGAGATAGTGTCCCTTATTAAAAATGGATTTACGAAAGAGAAATCTGGTTCCCAGAACCATATCACGTGACCACGTCTGTGATAATAAGCAATGACGTATTGTCTCAGCGAGAGGGGCCAGGTAACTTGAAATGTGGTTCCTCTCCGAAATGTAGAATTAACTTACTTGCTCGCAGATGGCCATCCAGAGGAAAATATCCCTCACCCCATACCTTTATAGCTACGTAGTTTGTCGTAAACGTCGTGTAGTACAGTTACAACTTCGGAAGGGGAACTAGCTATCTATTGTACGTACATTCGTCCCACTCTGACATCATCTCGATAATTTTCTTTACACTAAGGGGGTTCCCAAAATGTTACTTGTAGGGGAGCCCCCAGGGAACTGTGCTACGCCACTGTGTGTGTCTGACTTTCGTTTAAGATTCCAGCGCCGACCTGGACATAGGTGATTTCTCATTTATTTATTTCCTGTAATCGTCGCGATTAAACTAAGTTTTAACCAGTTTTAAGAACTGGAAAAAAGCGTTGAATGTGGGTGGTTTTAAAACATCACGAACATTCTCAGAACCACAAAACATCATCTGTAGTGCGGGCGAAGTATTCTAATAGTGGATCGTTAGTGACAACGCTAATTAGTGAAAGACATTGAAAGGTGATTCAAGAAAACTGTCACTACATGCATGTTCTGGATGCATCGCGGTTTGTTACTATTCAGGGACTTATTTTCCGAATGATGATGAGTCCGGGGCAAGCAATTAATTTCTTGACACTGTTGAAGTTAAATAAAAAATGAGGCAATATTCGGAAATGTATTGAACTTGAACCTTAAAATACAAATTACACTCAAAATTCGATTAAAAACAAATTAATCTGGGTAATGTCCACACTTATTCTCAGCAAAATAAGCCAGGAAGTGGAAGAGACGAAAGTATTCCCACTGATGTCAGTTGAAACAAGAGACATTGCGAGGAAGGAACAGGACAGACATTTGTGTCGCGGGCAGGTAAAATAACGCTTTTTAGGACTTGCCGTCTTTCAATCGTTCGATGCAGGTTCGCTCTTTGCACACATCAAAATCAAAGACATTATTTTCAAGAACTCCATAGATGGCTGTAATTGTGTAGCCCAAACATAGTATGGAATGGAAGAGTGAGAGTTGCACCAGAGTCAGAATATTTCTTGAATTATGAGAAAACTGTAATGTTTTTCAGATGATAAGTATTCCTGTGATATGATTTCCCTGAAAGGTGAAACACAGATTCTGCCCAAAACTCTTCAGCGTTACGAAGATGGAACGAAAGTAGTCGTAATGGATTTCTTCGATATCCTAGGAAAATATAAATTGACATTTCACACTCTAGTTGTATTCTCTGTAACAATTCCAGTTTCCAATGTAGCATGTGAAAGAACCTCTTCTTGTATAAAACCTTTGAAAAAGCCTCGAAACAGGACGCTGGATGCGAGCTGCCTCACTTGGGCTGCCCTTTCTATTGAGAAGAAGGAATGTCAAGTCTTGGACGTACCGAAGGTGGGCAATGTGTTATCCAAAGCACATGTAGCAGAATTTTTCTGTAGGAGAATTGAATTTCACAAGTGACTTCCGTTGTTTCTAATACTTAAGAGCCTTGTAATCAAGGGGTCCCGGGTTCGAATCCCGGTGGAGGCACTTAGTGGTTCGGATCCCACTTTAAACTGTAGGTCCAGTTCCGATTATCCTTACTGTGCATAAGTGGACTTAAAACACCAAATCAATCAATAATACTTAAGAAAATTGATTTCTTCCAACGTCATGTTTATTTTGCAAGAAAAATAAACTCTTCGAAACATTTTTTTCGTCATTTATATTATTATCTTATAACTTAAATATTTCTGTATATCAGTATTTTCATCTCAAGAAAGACAATGAATTATAAAATTATAAATGGAGAAACTATTTTAGACCATTTTCTACCTATCTTCCAAAACTGAAATAGGTCACTAGAAACAACGCAACTTATGGCAGTTCCCACGAATAAAAAAAATAATTAATCCCTTTATTAAAACGACTCATATGGAGATAAACTCGTAATCAAGAACTAAATTTAGGCACTAAACGTCCACTCTGAATAACGTACACATTCAAAATACCATTCAAGAATATAATAATAGGTATTATTATTATATATTATATATATATTGTATATATAATGTTTTCGAGCGTTTTAATGTGACAATCCCCCTAAAATGTTTTCTCGCCCCCTTCCGCCCCTAGTCACTTTTCCCTGGCGCCGTGATTGGGTCCATTCAAATATATCCAGAAATCGTGATAAACGCAAACCTATATATTAAATTTCCAACGCTGCAATGGAGGTAATCTTTCATCCCCGCCTCAGATGATTTCACCCACCACCCCTCCCTCAGGGATGAAATCTTCCATAGAACAAGATTGTATTGATTGGATTGAGTTGGTGTTTTAAGTCCACTTTATGCACAGTAAGGCTAATCGGGACTGGCCCTACAGTTTTTTTAAAGTGGGGTCCGAACCACTATGTGTCTCCACCGGGTATCGAACCCAAGATCCCTTGATTTCAAGGCGACGACGCTACCACTGCACCATCGGGGAGGCGCATAGAACAAGAGAATGAATGTGATTGAAAATTTTATTTCATTTTAAATATTTTGTTCTATGAAATCAGTTAAGTTTTACATGATCTTTTGAACGAGAAAATGACAAATACACGTGTTGCCAAATGCACTAACAGAGAAGAGAATGATGAATGAACGGAATTAAACTTCAGTGCAGCAAGCAGTGGAGTAGTGAATAAATATTTGTGAAAGATGTTAGTGAAAAGAAATCAATGTGTAATTTCTTATATTATTCTCAAGTTTTTATTCTAGTCATTGTTAATAATAATAATAATCGCTGTGCGTCCAGCAATGGATAACATCCCCTGAAATAGCTCCAAAAGCTTTATTTACACAATGGTAGAAGGCATCTCCTGCCATTTTCTGAGTGAAAACCAAAACAGTACAATCAACAGAATACTAGTGAAATTAGGCCATCTCGGTGGTGAAGCACATTGAACACTCGGCTCAGTCCCAGCATGAGAACGGATATTTCGTTCCTATTTATTATTATATCTTAATAATTTGATTTATATTTTAGTTTATTGTATTCTATATTTGTCTTTTCACCTGTGGTGTCGTTTGATCATTATTCCCATCGCTGCGATCACTGGCGAACGCAGCAGGGATCTGAGGAGGGCTAAAGCCCCTCCAGAAATTTTAAGACAATCGAAATTTTCAAAGGAAGCCAGCAAATAACTAGAAAAATCCTTTAAAATGACCTCCGTTTACCATTTTTTGACTTTGAACAACATTTAAAACAAAGGCTAAAAATGATAATAAAGAAATATGCCCCCTCCAAAAACGAATCTATGTAATATCAAACTTCACAATTTCAACCCCCTTCGAAAAAGAAATCCTGCGTACACTAGTGGTTGCGATTAACTTTAAGAGCTCGAAAAACTACCTTAACCAATACGAACTACAAACTACTAACTACTAACTTTTGTTACGCCATCGTGGAAGTTTTCTCCTGGAATATTCAGTCCTCCTACCATGCAGAATGGTGAAATTATACTGCTTGCTCATTGTGATGAACTGAGTTACACTTAGGTTAATGTATTTTTGTATCTGGTCGATACACATTTATGGCTGCTGGTTTACTTAAGTATAATATTTTCCTCGTGCTGTCACGATATTACCGTTTCGATAAAATTCATTTGTGAATCACCCTTTACCTATTTGGAGCACTTAAGAGCAAAGGAACAATTAGTAAACAACCATCTAACGAAAGCTGCTTTAGACAGTGGACTTTGCCCACGTCTTGTACGCTCGCATGCGTGACCTTCGGCCACGTTGTGGAATCAATCACGTTATAGATGGGGTTCCTCAATGATCTTGAAAATATTTGCATGTTGTATTGGATGAAGGGAAGCAAGTGTATAAGTTTGCTAATTTGAAAAGTTTAGAAAATAACTTTATGTGTGTACTCTAATAGTTGTACAAATAATCAACATATTATTGTCTATTTTCATAATAATAAACTGGGTAAATATTGTCAGTTTCACAATAGTTAGATATTTCATATAAACGAATTGAATAGCAACGCTATATTGGAAAAGCAGTATTTACATCTTTTGTCATTTTCACATTTTTGAATGTAATTTAATAATAATTTGTTTTCCGTCATTTCGTGCGCTCGCCGACGTAGTTCGCTTATTGGCAAAGTTTTGAACGTAACTTTGTGTGTGTACGGGCTCTAATATCGTACAAATATTCAAAATTGTCTATTTTCTTAATAATAAAGTGAGTAAGCAATAACCGTTTAAAGATAGATAGTTAAATTGGAAAAGCAATATTTACGTCTTTTGTCATTTTCACATTTGTAAACGTAATTGAAAAATATTTGTTTTCCGTCATTCCCATCCATTTCCTACCTCTCTTCTGCAATAAATTCTGATGCTCATGTTTTGAAATTCGAATAATTCCCTTACAGTAGATTTCGGGGTGAAAATAAACTTTCTTTAAGTTCCCTAGCAACGTCCCTTTCCATGGACAACAACAAGCACAGCAAGCTCTAAAGAATTGTTTGGTATTATAACCCTAAAGATTTAGTTAAAACAAGCACGATGTAGATATTTTTGCATTTAGTATAACAATATATACGTAATTGTATCTGGACTGAATCATCTTCTTTTGTAGGTCACCCTTGTTTGAGACACCTTTTCAAAACCAGGAGTTCATTCATCTGTGTGTGATCTGTGAGAAATATAATGTAGCTAGACAATTAAGAATTGAAGGAAACAATGTGTGCTGCAAAAATTCCCCGTGGAAACCGTTGCTAAGGACGTGAAGAAATGGAATTTTCACCCTTAAAAAAGGGCAAAGTGAGCGATTTTTTAATTTTCTTGGTCTTTTGGGACAATTTCATGGGCGGTCGTAATCGAGTTGTTCCTTTTGCCTCCGGGCTTCCTTCATGGAGAATATTTACGTCAGTGAGTGAGTGAGAGGTGGGATTGGTGCTTTATACTTCCGACGTGGCCTTTGGCCCAGGGCCTCCGAGATACTTATACACGGGCCTCACACCAGCTTCCGTGACGTCACAGGACTAGTCAACTATAGTCAATTTATAGCATTTAACAAAGTGCATTATAACAGTATAATACTTATTTTTCTAACTGAATCGTCCTTTCTTATTCATTCAAAACGTCGCTTTCACATCAAGAATATTTCAAATGTTATACGGCATTACAAAATACTTGAATAAAAGTAAAATCCAATCTTTACTGTTCTGCATAATGTACCTTTATTTTTCAAATTACCAAGGGCAAAAAATGCGATAGAGATCAAATTTGATCCTACATTGATACTTACTGTAAATTCGTAAAGAATTATCATCGTTAATATATAACACTGGTCTACAAATTTTTATGAACTTTTTGCTTATGTATATTTTTCAGTCTTATTTTCATAATTTGGACCCACTGAACACGAATATGACATTGGTTTTGATGTAATGTCAGTTTTTCGGATAATATGGGTCGTTTATTATTTTCATTCAAAGAGCAACGTGTAGCCTATATGTCATATGTATTATGTAGAAAAACATAAAATTACAAACACAGTACAGTCAGTACCCAGTAAATTACATATATAATGAACACTATAACAATGAAAAATAGCTAAAGCAATGCAATTAAATTAACAGAATACAATAATATTACACATCAGTCCCTTAATTTAGTTCATCTTATGTGACAACATGCTCAAGAGTGAATATTTGTTGTTCGATGTCTTTTTTGCGAAACACTCCCTTCCCCTTCGTCACGAACTAATCCCCAAATGTAATCACCAATATGGCACAGTCCCATCTTCCCTCGTATCTGCCTTCCATGAATTGAATGTTCTTATGAAAGCGTTTGCCGTGTCCTTCGCTTATCTCTCCCAAATTCTGCCAAAAGAAATCAAGATGCGAATGAAGTATGTGTAATTTTACAGACATTCTACAGCTCAGTGCTATATATCTATCAATTACTGTCTTAACTTGATCGTCAAGAGCTTCACTTCTGTTGTGGACAAGAAATCCCTTCACCAAGTTGTGGATGGCCTTCCAAGCATTTCTTTCCAGGTCGGTCATATTTTGTATAAGTTCATTACTATTTAGCTTAAAACAAATCTGTGGTCCTATAAAAATGCCACCCACAATTTTTGCCTCTGACAGATTAGGAAATTTTTTATGTACTGTAGAGCAGCTAACTCACTATCCAATGCTGTCACAAATTGTTTTGCCAACCTCCGTTTAATGTCCAGCGTTGGTAGGAGAATCTTCTTTCTGGGCACTAAAGCTGCGCTTATCACATTGTGTTTTCCTGGAATTAGCTCTGTTCTTTCAGGCCACACAGTTTGCCAGTAGTGTCCCAGAGACATAGAAAACAACCACTTTGTAACCCAAGAAGAAATCCAATTACTTTGAAATCACCACACTGGTGTTAATCCCACTGGTGTTAATCATATTGGATTTTCTCCAACATCAACTTCACACTTGAGTAACTTTTCTTCAAGTGGATGGAGTACGCGACTGGAATTGAAGGATACTGGTTGCCGTTGTGTAAAAGAACTGCCTTCAGACTACTTTTGGAACTGTCCATGAATAAACGGCATTGTTTTGGTTTGTTGAAAGCCAATTGCACTAAAGAGATCACTTATATCAGAACAGTAGCACAGCGACTCTTCCAAAGTAAAAAAAACACGAAAACACCTGGTCTCTCTCTCTGTATTTTGTTATTTTACAGCAAGGAAGTAGCAAGTTGCACTCCTTCAGCCGTGAAGCTAAAAGTTCAGACTTATTTTTTGGTAAATTCAGGTCTCGAATAAGGTCATCTAGCTCTTTCTGGTTCAGTAAATGAGGTTTCTTGTTATCCTCATTATCAGTAACAGGATCACCAGAACTGTCCAAATCACTACCTTCTTCCGCAAACGTGGTTTGGATTGGAGGCGATGGTATAGGAAGATCATCACAGTCAGGAACAGGTGCTCGGGAGGATGGTATGTCAAGGTATTGTAGCTGACGCCTGTTCTTCCCGCTCTTGAAATGTGGCAGGTCGTTCATGCAAAAGTAACAATCATCATGATGATTTTTAGGATCCCTCCACACTCGCAGAATCGCAAATGGCATGCCTTTCCTGCTACCATGCAACCAATGTTCCATCGTCGACCTGCAGTTACCACACGTAACATGTGAAGCCCATGGTTTGTCCAGATCACCAACAGCCTTTCCAAAGTACACTTTATAGGCTTCACAAAATGTTGTCCCTGACACAATGACATGTTTAACTTGCTTGGGACCAATATAGTATCCACATACATAACAGAACGAGTCTGCATGTATTTTGCACTCCCGACCCGCTGAAATACTGTTCCATAACAAAAGCAAATGAACTTAACACAGATTAACACACACCCAGACTGAAGTAGTAGACATGGTGGCGAAGAAACAACCTTGAAACACACAACCACAAGGCCAAAATAAGAATTCAGGTGAGCGCTTGTACTCTTCAAATTTACTACGCACCCATAAAAACACACACACACACACACACACACACACAGAAGAAAATAGATAAACCACACAGGCGGGGTAGACATGAAGGGGGAGTTTCGAACCTTTACACGAGTTAAAATGAACAGCAATTGTGCTTCCATCTAGCGACTGTAAGAGTAAATACACCCATATTGCTGTGGCTAAGCCATCAGTGCGAGAGAACAAAACATGCTAATATCTTTCAAAATTTTGATATTTCGACAAAATCGTTGCCGAATTCGTGTTTAGTTGGTCGAAATCTATAAGAATTCATCACAAAACAATGATAAGCAAAATCTTGTTGACCAGTGTAATTGCTATTGAATTGCTGTGCAATAAACACTTACGATTCAACTTATGCATGCAAGATACACTGCTGTTTGTGAAAATTGCAACACCAAGAAGGAAACGTATGATTGAAGTGAACTTTATACCACAGATTAGGTACATGCCAATACACAAATGATTAGGGTTACAGACCTGTACATGGTCTCTGACCTTGAGAATTCAGTATGGTGTGAAGCCCCCATGTGCTGCAAACAGAGCCTCTGTACATCGTGGCATGGAATCAAGGAGGGCCTGAATATGTTCCTGGGGAATCTCCCTCCACGCAGTTTGTATGCGAGTCCACAAACCATCAACAGTGTTTGCTGGAGGAACATGACGAATAAGTTGCCAACCAACCATATCCCGGACATAGTCGAAGGGTGACATGTCAGGCGAACGTACAGGCCAGGGAAGCAGTGGTACCCGTCGTTCTTCGAAGACGGCTTGCACATTCCTCGCCACATGTGGTCGGGCATTGACCTGTTGAAATATGGCATGTGGAGTTGCCTGAAGGAGAGGCAGTATCTCGGGCTCTGAAACCTACCTGATGTAGCGGTTGCTATTCAGATTGCCTTCAATACGTAGGAGGCGAGATCACATGTTGTATCCAATGGCACCTCAAACCATCACACTTGGCATTTGTCTGCTATGCCGCTCAACAATGCAGGCTGCCAGATTGCGTTCAACACGGTAGCATCTAACACATATGCAGCCATCACTGTAGGACAAGTTGAAGCGAGAATCGTCTAAAAACACAACATTTTGCCATTTAGCATGCAAGCAACGGCGTTCACGTGCCCATTTCAATCTGAGGCATTTGTGGTTTCTGGACAATGGAAGCCGACGCAATGGCATGCGTGCCACCAGTCCAGCCTGCAGCAGATGGAGTCGAATCGTCGACGCAGACAAGTCCACAGCCGTTGCAGTGCTCCAGCGTTGAGCCAAGACTGTGGATGAAGCTATACAGTCCTTTACAGCCATGCGGACAAGATGGCGGCCATCCCGTGCTGTGGTCACATTGCGTGGTCCAGTACGTCGCTGTGTACGACCCTCTTCTATCCACTGGCTCCACACACGGATCACGGTCGTAGCAGCATCATGCCCTGTACGAGCCGAAATGTCATGGTATGACAAACCTGCTTCCAGGAGACTGATCTTTCTGCACCATTCGAACTCACTCAGATGCTGATATTGCGCCCTTTGACGTCGACGAGGCATACCAGCACTTGCTTTCTAGTTTCCACTTCCTTTGACGGCTCTTCACTGACTGAGCTTGGCGTAACACTAACCTTTCTGGTCACACAAGAGAGGGCGCTGTTGGACCTACGTGCACGCCATCTCTCTGCAATCCTAATCACTTATTGCTGGTACACTGTTCTACACATCCTCCGAGTTTGGATTCATTTGGGCCATTATTTCTGGGTTTTCACGAACAGCAGTGTAATTTTGTAAAAGTTAGGTTGAGGAAAGAGCTTGTAAGGTTGGAATTTGGTATTAAATAAACTTTCCAACTTTAGAAACTGAATTCCCGTGTGTAACTTGAAACATTTTTAATTTTCTAGAAATCCGGTAAATATTTGGCTGCACAAGTTTGACTGGTTTGGTTGAAGGTTACAATCTTTTAAAATCATTTTTCGTATTAAAAATTTTACATCAAGCAAAGAGAGAAAGTGTACACATACAAATGCAGCAAACGTACTAGCCTAAACTATTCGAAATACCTGGATGCTAAGAACACTAACTTTAAATGATCTAACAGTAATTCAAGCCTATGAAAATGGATTTACGATCGCACGGAAAATGGGAATATTAATGCAAGAGAATTACTTTAATTAAGAAGTCCAAAGCAACAAGCAGGAGAACACAATAAACCTCATGTTCTATCATGAGAATATTGCTAGAAGAAATTCGTATTCAAAAATTCTTATAATTGTATCCCTTTTCGGTAGACAAGCTAGATATGGTAAAAATCAAGAGACAAGTTGTTTTTTCAGGATACGGCGTAAGTTTTAGGAATATCAGCGTGTATTTCATTCATCCCTAACAAGGATAATTTACTTGTAACTGTACCCTGGACATGTATTGAAATCGTACCATGCTGACATATAAGTTCATATTTATATTTCCCCTTGTACTTGGGATATTTAGAACAGGTTGAGATAAAATCTCGTTCTCCTACTTTCATAGAGAGTATAAATTTAAATGAAGCAAATAGGTTACATGAAATCACAATGACTGACTGCGCATGTGTTATTATAAGTGAATCGTTATTCAGATTCTTTATAAACTAGAAAATTTTCACTTTGGCAACTTGTCTACAGATTATCGTTCTGCATTTCCATTTTACCTTAAAAGCTGGTAACACAAGAACACATCTTTTTAAAGTTTGATAACTACATCGCAATAATCATAAAGATCTATTCCTGTCTTTGACAGAAATAACCGACAAAGAGAAAATATAACATCCATTACTGAGTACAAAGATATAAAATTATCCACAACGTATTTGTGAAATAGGTTATTAGAATTGAACGAAGTCGTAAAATTCAATTGATGTACGTACATTATATTTTTTTCACGTGATGTCTATCATCAAGATCATAATTTTTGTAAAGTGGAACATAGCTTGAAGAAATAAGTGAATACTCCTGTACTGTGGCTAGATAGTAAATTAGATGTTTAAGACGTGACTTTTGAACTTTGAACTACACAATTTCAGACAACTTTTGAGCAATAATATGGGCATATGAATAACTATAAACATTTTTTCGTGTTAAATAAAATAATATAATTAGTAGTTAACAAGTTCGGCATCTGTGTAATTAATTTACCATACACAAATTCTTAAATATATTTCGCCCTGGTTGCACACACTTTTATTTACTAACGTGTAATTAAATGTTGTATTACATAGAAACGCATACATTTACTTGTAACTGATAAGGACATAACTATGCTTGATTTGCGATAATAATTATTATGTATTTCGGCAAAACACACGACTAATATTTTTACGTCATCAGGTTGCAGCCCGTATACGGAGTATACACGAAGTATACGCATCTCGGAGACCCTGTTTGGCCACGTCTCATGCGCTCGCCGACGTGTTTTGCTTATTTGAAAAGTTTTCAACGTAACGTTATGTGTGTATGGGCTCTAATATGGTACAAATATTCAAAATATTCTAAATTGTCTATTTCCTTAATAATAAACTGGATAATTAATATATGTTTCAAGATAGTTAGGTGGATGTTTTATATCAGGGGTTTCCAACTGGCGGCCCGCGGGCCTCATGCGGCCCGCGATGTCTTTTTTGCGGCCCGCGAAGCCAGTTTGAAAAAAAAAAATTAATTTCATGTATTTTTATTAAAATACGTTCTATTTTTACTGAAGGAACGGAAGCTCTGTGAAGAAAGACAATATCACAGGTAGAATTGATTTCGCAGTCAATAATGATCATCAGAAGAATCTAAAGTGACGTAACGTTCTCTTCACGCAATGCATTCCAGATTCCACCCCTTCGCTATGCGGAATGAACTCGCCCGTCAGATTTAATGGGAAACATAAATGGATTTCGTAATAAACTGAAGATTTTCAACGTTACTTTGGAGAGGAATAACCTGGTCCATTTTCAAGCTGTCGGCACCAAGCAGAAGATGAAGAAACACTGGACTTTTCTGAAATCAGTGCAAATATTAAAGAAATAATGGATGTGTTTGACTCCAGATTTAAAGATTTTGAAGTACTTAAAAGCAGCATCCAGCTATTTAGCAATCCTCTTGGTGTTAACATCGAAGAACAAGAAGCTTCTCTCCAAGTTGAATTGTCTGATTTGCAAGGCGATGTGTTCCTTCAAACTGGCAAGAAAAGAGGCCAGAGTTTTTCAAATATCTTTCAAAGGAACGCTTTCCAAACCTTCGTAGTTTCGGGCAAAGAACGACATCGATGTTCGGCAGCACATACACTTGTTCATCAAGAACCGCTACAGAAGCCGACTGCTTTACCTTCTGAGACTTTCAAATACAGAAATTGAAGTGGGCATTCCAACTTTAATAAAGGAAGCAGATCGGCGTCAATTTTCACATTGAACACTTAGTATGAAGGATTCTTATTTGTATTGTGTGTTTTTCATTTCTTTCAATTCATCCATAAGTATTGGGTTTTGGTGAAATAAATTGTAATTATACAATTCTGATTTGTGATTTCATTGTTTTTATTGCCTCATTTTAGAAAGTTAAGTCATGCGAAAGTACTACATTTTCAGTTCAGTACTTACAATTTTTGTAACTTTTAATCCCCCACCCCCAAAAAAATGCGGCCCGCCAATCAACTGCTGGATATAATTTTGGCCTTCGGATCTTTTGAAGTTGGAAACCACTGTTTTATATAAACGAATTCAATAGCGACACTAAATTGGAAAAGCAATATTTACGTCTTTGTCATTGACACATTTGTAAACGTAATTGAAAAATAATTGTTTTCCGTCATTTCCCATCAAATTCCTACCTCTCCTCTGTAATGCATTTTGACGCTCATATTTTGAAATTTGAAAAGTCTAGCATTAATCACTTACAGGTAGTTTTCGGGGTGAAATAAACATTCTTTACGTTCCCTAGCAACGTCCGATTTCATGGTCAACAACAAGCACGGCAAACTCTAAAGAATTGCTTGTTATAATACCTCTAAACATTTAGATAAATCAAGCACGATGTAGATATTATCGCATTGAGTATACATATCTAATTGTGTATCTGGACTGAAACCTCTTCTTATGTAGATGTCACCCTTGTTTGAAGTACTTTTCAAAACCGGAGTTCATTCATCTGCGTGTTACTGACCTGTGAATAATTGTGTAGCTTGACAATGAAGAATGAATCAAACAATGTGAACAAAAAAATGCGCCATGGAAAAGGGTTGCTAGGGACGTGAAAAAAGGGCATTTTTACCCTTAAAAAAGGGCAATTGAGCGATTTGTTAATTTTCTAGGCCTTTTGGGACGGTTTTCGTAATCGGGCGTTTTTTGTCTCTGGGGCTTCCTTCATGGAGAACATGTCATTTAATGTCAGTGAGTGGTGGGATTTGTGCTATATACATGGGTTGGAAATTTAATAGTGGCAACGCTGTTGTATATATGCCATGAAACGTAACCAGGGCTTCTCACTTATACCACATGTTAGTTTGATACCTAAGCTACCTTCCAGTAAAGGGAGTCTTCCTTCTAACACTAGGTGCATGCACAGTGACGAAAGGAATAGGGTATCATTGAAGTTAGCGGTCTAAAGTTGTGTAGCCAGACTCAGAACCCCAATAATGTGAAAATTCTGGTGATTCTTGCGTACATCCAGGACAGACCATCAATGCACAGCATTACAAATAAGTTAATAAAATTAACTTGTCTGTGGTATTACTGTTTAATTTTGGAACATAACCTGCAACTTACGTTGCGAAAGAAGAGGGGGATACTTTCTGCTGAATCCTCCTGTCATTTTACAGGACAATGCCCGGGCGCATGCAGCGCAACCTGTGGCTGATTTGTTAGCTTGATGGGGCTGGCAAATGCTCTACCAGCCCCTGTGACTTTGATTTGATCCCTAAGATGAAGCTTCCGAACTGTTCCAGAGATTCTTCAGGCAATAGACCGCTCCATTCAAACCATCAACAGAACAGGTACTGCTACAGAAATACTACGACTTCGACATCACTGGCAATGGTTGTACATAATGCTGATGACTACATCGAAGAACTGTAAAAGTTTCACAGAGGTATCTCTTTAGTATCATTTGTAAATTAATAGTTGCCACTGTTAAATTTCCAACCCACGTATATATTTATTGGACATGAAAAATTTATTACGTAACTGAAAGTTTTCCTGTGTATTAAAAGTCAATACGAATATGCTATGGGGGAGTTGTGGGGCGAATGGGTACTATGTAGAACATGATTGTATCACGCTTACATTTTATATCCATAAATATTTTTTTACAGTTAAATAATGCTGACTGAATTGTTTGCAGGCCGATCCAGAACTTACAGTTGAGAGGGACAAATTTTAGTCCGGTATCTCACCTTACCGAGAATCAATTTTAACCTACACTTGCACTGTTTTATAAAAGCAATATATAGTACTGTGAACAGGAACGAATCTGATTTCCATGTTCCAGATATTAGAGTATAGTTTTCCAAAATAGGGGTCCAGTGTTGGAACAGATTGTTATTGATTGAATGATTGATTTGCTATATTTTACTTCGCTTTTTGTACCACTTTTGGCTAATTTGCGAAGATGGGGATGAGTGATGACATGATGAAATTGATGATTAGATACTCACAAACATCCATGTCGGGATTAGAACCCGGACCCCTGGCGTCGTAGCGCGATGTGCTAACCACTCCAGCACGAGGGCCGGCAACAGATTGTTATTATTGTATGTCGTTATCATACTTTCTCTCAATGTCACAGTAATATGCCATTTTTAGGCATATTGCACAGTGGTTTGGTTTGGAACCAAATTTTAGCAATATGTTGGTTTCGATTATGATATCATGTGCATAAAGTGGACTTATATCAAACTTTAAAAAATATTAACGAGCCTTTTAAACTTTGTGATAAACTACAGAACATTTTGAGTCTTCAAAAATATATCCAAAAACCTGACAGTTGGAAGGGGTGATAAATTTCTTAATTTATTTCACACCATTCGTGAGTTGCTTTATAAATTCAATAACTCACAAGAGAACCTCCTCTTTGCATTACGCACAGCCTCATTGCATCGGTTTCTAACAACGCTATAATTATAATTATTAAAATTATGAAATGAATTGGGAGAACTGAGGAGCTTGTCAGCTTTAATCTTGCGGTGAACCGAACAGAGAGTGAGGAAAGCTGCCCATTTGACGAGTTTCTTCTTTACAGGAGCATGTTTGTCGAAAAGATATAAGATTACACTACTACATTAGTTCATTATGCTTGTCGCTAATATTAGTGAAAGTGTGAATTGTATTCCAGGGGGTTCTTGTGACATCTTCGTTTAAAGCAGCGAGGTTAATTTTCCTTAAATCACAACATTCAACTATGTTTGGCTTGGATTTCGGAGCATTCAGCAAGTAGCAAATATAAATAAGGTCGTGAGACGAGAGACCGCAAGCGCTCGTTTGGTCATGTTTAACGATTCGAGAGCACATCCCTGTCATATCTAGCATATTCATATGTTTGTTAATTACATGATAGAAAACGTCGAAATTCATCATCCAGAACAAAATTGTCAAATTCAAGCCACATTGTCAAGATAGAATGAATGAATCATAAGTAACGTTAAGTAACGTTAAGTCGCCGATAGATCCAATATATACAGGGGTTGTACAAAACAATATGAACACCCACCTAATATGGTGTGGAACCACCTAAAATGCCTTCATACACCTTGGCAGTTACCCTTCCTATCAGTGTGACAATAAGACCTAGTAAATGCCATGAAATGACCGCCAACGCCATTACACTACAGCCACCATGCTTCACTGTTGACACCTGACAGTCTGGATTGTATGCTTCGGCCCGTGCTCGCCATACGTAAACACGTCCACTGGTGGGGAATAGTGTGAAGGTTGATCGTCGGACCACATGACATGTTTCCATTGTTCGGTAGTCCAGGTTTTGTGCTACTGACACCACTGACGTCTCCGTTTGGCATTGTCCTGCATTACAAGAGGTTTGGCAAAAGCGGCTCTGCCATGGATATTCTGTTTATGCAGTTCTCGGCGCACTGCTTGCTTTGACACTGCATTCTCGACACGCATATTCAGCTCATCGGTCACTCTGGTTGCGCTGATCTTCTTTTGAGAGCCAACAATCCTCCTTAATACCCTCGTGTCTCTCTGCCAGTTTCGTCTTTCTGCTACTTTCCTGTCTCGCAGATGTCTGTTTCCCCTGCACTTTGTATGCTGTCATGACGGTAGATACAGTAACTCGCGATACCCCTACTAACTTTGTGACCGTTGTTACGGATGCACCAACAATTTGCCCTCATTGGAAGTCTCTGAGGTCAGACATAATGGTAGCGCAACACAACACGAAACCGTTCACGGGTTTACTGATGGCTCATAAATCTAGCAGAGGGATCATAGGACACGGAGAATTCAAAAGACGCGTTCCGTGCGTGCCAGTGCAGTCAGCACACAACTCCGAAAATGGGGATCATCTAATCAGGTGTGCATATTATTTTGTCCAACCCAGGGTGGCTACAAACAAACAGAAATGAAATTCCCTGACTTTTCCAGGTTTTCCAGGACAAAATTTACATTTTTTCCTGACAATTACAAACTAAACTAAATCGATGTTTTTGCAAATGGAAATAATAAACTCATACAGATCCACGTATGGTTTTGTTAAGTACCAATATTATCTTCTATGAAATTGACTTAATTTCTCTATTCTCTAGGATTTGAATTCAATATGCAAAATAGTGAATTTGGAAAATTATTAAAATTCACAAGCTAGGGAAGGATTACGGAATTTTGTCATATGCAGCAAGTTTAAAATAAAATACTTGATTATTTTTAAAGTTACAACTAAATGAGATTAGAGTGAAGAGTGATTGACTAAGAAATACATTTTGTAATTTATCAGTCTCCTTATCCATTTTCGGTATTATATGTTGATATTTCCACTGAGGTTTGGAACCCTCTGCTTGCAAGAACCATGAGTGCGGACTCATTTGTCAGTGCATAAAGCTACTTCTCTCTTCTCTGTAAAGCAAACAACTTAACTCTTGCATATAAGTGAAACAATTGAATCGAACAAAATAAAGTGTCATATTTCCTTACATTATCAATGGGATTTCTGCTTCAGTACAGTATATCCAAGTGAAGTACTGTGAAACTGAAAACATGCAGTTATACCATTAATGCTGACGAAAACGTTATGTAGGTTACGTTTCCCAAAATTCGGGTTTTTGTTTTAGAACATATATCTACCAAATATACCGAAACCTAATACTCCATTGTGCTTTAAACTATTATTTTAAATTGTAGGTCACATGGTCTACGTATTTTCTTGACAGTTTGATATGTTGGAACAGATTTTTGAGGAAGTAAAAGTAAAGTGCTCCCCTGCACTTTGCCATGAAGGTGTATAGGGGTGTGGAGTTAGGGCCCCACACTTTCTTGATCACGGCTGAAGGTAGGGGTGATGTGATCAGCACCACGCTCCTGGCTACCTTTATCCCTCAAAGTTTCCTCAAGGTACTAGCTTCATATGATGCTGGGTGGGCGCCGGAGCAGTTTGAATAGGTGGAAAACATCCCAGATCTCCCCAGCAGGGGATCGACACCGGGTCTCTCGCATAGTAGTCAGATGCCCTAACGACTGAGCTCCATTATTACTCGCTCGACAAATGCCGATGGTGTGCACTTAGCTTGGTAATTCAAAACATATCTCGTGCGACAAATCTGAAGATGTCGCTCCCGTGTGACGGTACATACGCACTCGATCTCCTGTTAGAACCCTGCCACTTTGCTCTGTGATGCAAATGGTTTTGATAAAAGTTGAAAAAATCGTGCAAAATATATGATTTAAAGTGGCTGTCGGAATTATTCCATGTACGTATAACTCTATAGTTTACTCTTGAGTAAAATGTTGGAAAACTTGCATGTTCTATGTACACAAACATGGCCTAGAAAAGACAAGGATGTTGGATTTCATTGAATTTTTCGTTGTTTTAGGACATTTCTTTTTTTAAAAAAATTGCTACAAATGCCAACAATTCGCATTTTATGCCAAAATCTCATTATTTCGATATTTCGAATGGGCGAAAAATGTGTCCAGATATCACTGCACATTCCTAAACATAACTTTGCAGCAATTACCATTTTTAACGGTTTTGGCGTTTGCGAAAAATCAATGTCCCTACTAATTGGAAATTACTTTCTGGCCACCCCTCGTATAAATCAGTAGATGAAAAGTGAAAATTTAGCAGGGCTGGCAGAGAAAAGTCAATTCTTGAAGAAAGTGATTTGCTTTGATGCTGGAATGATTCGAGTAAATATGATATTAAAATATTTACGTATTTATTATTAGTATTTTATTTCATAATATTTGACATTAACCTTACTCAGTGATAGATTAATGACCATCTCTCACGAGTTTAAACAGACAGAAAAGAGAGTGGCGTTAATTTCATTGCAATACTAGTGTTGCAGTAAATTTGAGGTTGGGAGCATCCACTTGCCAATTTCTATAACGTTCACCAATGCAGATATTTGTTTAACTTTTTCGTGATAGTATTCAATATATATCCCGTTTGGTTGGATTCTTCTTGATATCTAAGAATAGTGCAATGCCATTGTAAACGTATGTTAACGTGTGCGAAACCAATAATACGTCAGGATGATGAAAGAAAGCCTTCGTAAGGACTGCTACATTAAATAAGGTGAAGTGAGCCAGAAGAGTAATAAAATTCCAGCAGCATATTTGCAGTCTAAAGCTCTTCTTGTTTATGCATGCGATTTTTGTTGGATGTTGCAGTCCATGCAATTTCTGTCGCATGTTGTAGTGAGATACTTTGTCGGGTGGCGATATTCGACAAAAATCGGATGTATCAATGGAACCTATTTGTTTCCATGTTCCTTCAGTTTGCCCAACAAAATGCCTTACTACGACGTCCGACAACTATCAGACGCGCCACGCGCTCTTATCCCCTCCATCTGCTGGCAAGTCCCCTTACTACTCCCATACGGACAAGAAAAAATTATAATTCAATGCATTTTCCACGTAATATTTAGAGGCTTAACCTTTACTCCCCCAATGATACCATATGGTATCATCAGTGTAAGGTCGTACTCGCCCGATGATACCATATGGTATCATGGTGCTGATTACGAAATGAATGTGCTTTTTGGACCTTCATACTCTTATGTTTGGGTGGAAACTCTGACACAGGTCTGGAGCAAGCCTGGGAAATTCATATTGATGACCAACCTCCTCCCCTCTCCGCAACATATCCATGCCACATTTCCGAACAGAGTTTCACATTTTGGCTCATTATTCAACTTATATGGCACCCAGGAACATGAAACATGTTTCAATCTCTGTGGAAACGCCATTCTTTGAAGAGAATACTAAGGCTTGCGCCTTCTCCCCAAACTAGTGGGAGAAGAGGGGGCAAACTCCAGATGTTTATGTTGTTTGTTTTTTGTCATTGAAATTCGTTGGTCGCACTACCAAACCACCCTTCCTCGGTTCGGCGTTCTGAATCGTACACGGTTGCATGCTATGATGTTTTAGCTGAAAAACAAAACTTATCCGAAGTAGATTGCTCCCATAGTGCCCGAGTTATAACAATTTTCCTCCAAAAATGCGAATTACCTATTTTTCGTTAAAATAAAAAAAGATCACATTTTGGCTTATTATTCAACTTGTATGGCACCCAAGAACATGAAACATGTTTCTTTCTCTTAAGAAATGTCCATTCTTTTAAAATAATACTAAAGTTAGTGCCTTCTCCTCAAAATAGCGGGAGGGGGCAAACTCCAGATTTTTGTTTTTTCCATTGAAATTCGGGGGACGTTCCCCCCATCCCAAGCCCCCTTCCTCGGTACGGTGTTCTGAGTTGTACACGGTTGCATGCGCTGATGTTGTAGCTGAAAAACAAAAGTTATCCGAAGTAGATTACTCCCATAGTGCCCGAGTTATAACAATTTTCCTCCAAAAAGTGTTCGAATTTAAAATTCCCGCCGAGAAGCCCGGGCGAGAGAAATTTCTCTCTCTCTCTCTCTCTCTCTCTCTCTCTCTCTCTCTCTCCCCTCCTGCCATCACTGGTTTCTGGCGCAGTGGTTGTGTTGCGCATAAAAGGGCCGAAACTTACGAACGAGATTTCCTGTTCCCGTGCAGTTCCATAATGATATCTTTAAATAAATTTAAAAAAAGTCAATAAAGACGAAATTCCCTGACATTTCCCTGACTTTTTTTGACACCTCATATTCCCTGACTTTTCCCGGTTTTCCAAGTTTTCCAGGTCTGTCGCCACCCTGCCAACCCCTGTATATATATATATATATATATATATATATTTAGAGTACTTTTGTTTATAAGTATTTTCATGTTTCTAGCTCCAGGGATTTGGGCTGAATCAAGAAGTTTCACATATAACCCTTACCCCCTTTAAGGGTTTAATTTTGGGATATCCTTCTTAGTGGATGCTTATGTCATAAGAAAAAGAAACCCCAAACTTTCAGTTTGCACATACTTTTGGGCTGTTCGTTGATGAGTCAGTGAGTATGTTATGATTTTGTAATTGTCTAGACGGATATTTGTTTTAACATGTGTATGCTTGGAAATGGTTATGATTAGTTAGTTGTATATACCGATACTGCTTAATTAATATAGTCATATTTTATGTAACTATATTCTCAGGGCGTGAAACTATTTCTCTTCTCGATCATTCAAATAACATTACCACTGAAGTCCCTTCGTCCGTTATCCTGCATAAAGAATGGCTAAAGAATTAATCTTCTCTTCGCCTCTGCATCACCATTAAAAACATGATCACACACACGAAGCATACACATACACTACAAGGGCCGATGTTCATCGTTTATCCAATCAGGAAGTTATCACAACTATGCACAAAGTAGCATTGAGCCGTAAACTCTCTAGAACAGTGGTTCTCAAACTGTGGTACACGTACCCCCTGGGGTACGTACATGAACTGCTTGGAGGGGGTACGCGAAGAGTTCAGAGTGGTGTTTCATTCATGGTGTACCTAAAAAGAAAAACAAGGACCGAAACTAGACTAACTTGGGGGCCGAATCTCCGCTTAAAAGTTTCAAGTGCACAACCATACATCAAGAAACTGTGTGAGGCTATGCAAGTACATCTTTCTCACTATACGCTCCGAGGATTTACAAAAAAACTCCAAAATTGTGCTTCATAATTTATTTACAAACTTATTTTTGTTCTTTACTTTTTTTCAATAACACTGGAAAAAGAAAATGAAAATTAATGATCTTTTATCCTAGTTCTTAGCATCGTTACGTATCCCTCATTTTCATTTTCGAGTTACGTTTAGCTAAGCAGCCTGACAGGAAATATAGGAAAGTGTTAACTTCAGCACCAGCTCAGCAAAAAGCATTCGCCAATATTTGCAAAGGAAAATTGATGACTGAGAAAAAGGGGAGGAGTTTTGATGAGGAGGAATGGAAGTTGGATCTGGCGCTAGGGAGAGAGGGAGTTGGTCTTGATCTTCGATAGTCCAAATTAGATTACGACTTGACACCTGTCAACCAAATCTAATTTTGACTGCATTTTTTCCCCTCCCCTTTAGTTTTAGAGTTAGTCTGTAGTGTTCATTTTCGCTGATGTGAAATGTATTTTTATTTTTCTTCACTAAATAAATAGACCTTCTAAGGGACTGCATTGGCATAACCGGCACTGTACCTGCAACTTGTCTAAACGTTTTAAAAATTCAAAGGAATTTTTTTTCGCCCAGCTGGATACCGTTACGTATCCCTCATTTTCATTTTCGAGTTACGTTTAGCTAAGCAGCCTGACAGGAAGTATAGGAAAGTGTTAACTTCAGCACCAGCTCAGCAAAAAGCATTCGCCAATATTTGCAAAGGAAAATTGATGACTGAGAAAAAGGGGAGGAGTTTTGATGAGGGGGAATGGAAGTTGGATCTGGCGCTAGGGAGAGAGGGAGTTAGTTGGTCTTGAGTTTTGGAAGAGAACAGGAGAGTGGTTCGGGAGTAAGAAAAGGGGTTTTTTGAGTTTTGGAGAGAGGAGAGTGAGTTGGATTTTGAAGGAGATTGAGGCTGGATGCAGACTTTCAGAAACTTGTTTGGAAGTGGAGTGCAGCGAAGCTGAGTGAGAATTTAAGAGGCGAACTTCAGCAAGCGAGTGACAGTTACTTTAGAAACTCTTCGGTCCACGCTTCTAAAGAGAGACAGGTAATATACTTTTATAATGCCATCCTTTGCCAATGCAGACTTAAGGTCATAGTAACCCAAATCATGAGAGTTGCCATTTTATAAAGGGTTCTGTAAATTTAAGTTTATTCAGGTACCTCCTGCAGTTAGCAGATGCAGCCAAGCGAGAGCTTACGAGCTACCGCTAACCCCCAATAGAATAATTACTTTAATCTAAAAGGCTCCAGGTTTGATCCCAGAACCTTTCGAGGTTCACACACTCAGTAAAAGTGTGTCACAATACGGCATACATGTGTTTCATAGTTTTATTTATGTAACTAATCATACAAGATCGTAAACGTTGAACACTCAATAAAATAATAGTCATATTATTCTAATGTTTACTTGTTTACCATCTTTCCACATACAGCCCGAATGCCATTTTGCTCTATTGATGATAAACGCCTCCAACATATCAAAAACGCCCCACCAATCAGGAAGGCTAAAAATCCCCCAAAACCCACTATTGGGAGAAAACCTATGGTGGAGTTAGCCCTACATTTGATATTTAGTTACGACTAAAGGGTACAATGAAGGAAAAGTTTGAGAACCGCTGCTGCTCTAAGTAGTAGGAAAGTATATAATATAAACTCGAGAAAGTATGAGCCCCCCTCAGGCAGATTTGGCTACACTTAAACCTAGCTCAAGATGTGCATATGAGCTTATTGCTCAAGTGTAGTACTCTGTCTAATCCAAGATTTTTGTAAAAATGCCCTCGGGAATTTCCCGTGAAAGTATGAGCCCCCTCAGATTGATTTGCCTACACTTACAAAAGCCACATCTGTGAGATTGTTGTCCATAAGCTTGTTAAAAATAAGCCCCTCTTGATATTGTTTTTTGCTAGACTTAAAACTAAGCCAAAAAGCCACCCACACCCACACATATTTACTTCCGGTTTAAGTTCAATTGGATACCAGCCTCAACTTTCCTCTTCAAGTCTTTCCAGTTGTTAATTTTCCTCATCAGCCTTGGAAAATGTCCAATTATAACTCCATTAAGCCTTGTTTCCATGATTATGAAAAACTAAATATGCTGACCAAGGCTTTTGAAAGGCTTTCCAAAGATACACAAAGAGGAGATAAAGTTAAGACCAGTAATGAACTGCAGAAACAATATTTTGGAACCCTTAGAAAAGAAATTAAAGAAAGTTATTGACGTGTTAGTAACACAGCAAGAAAGCAGAGCAGTTAAGAACAGTGAACAAGTAGTAGACCTCATAAAAGGACTTAACTTAAATGAGATGAAGACGACAATGTTTAGCTTAGACGTGAAAAGTATGTTTCCGAGCATCAAGAGGGGACACGTTTTGGACATTATTAAAAAGAGAATGGGACAAGAAATTATAGGAGAATGGGATAGTGAAAGGGTAGTGAAGGCGCTGGAAACCATTTGGAATAACGGTTACAGTATAATGGGAGATAAAATAATGTTAATGAGTGAAGGACTAAATATAGGTTCCAGTCTAAGCCCAGCATTGGCTGAATTGGTTATGAATGAATGGGAAAAGAAAGTGATAGAAAAGGGAGGTGACAAAATGATTCTGTTTTGCAGATATGTGGACGACTGTTTTGGCATATGGAAGGGAACGAAGAGGCAGCTTGACATTTTTTAGCCAAAGAAATTCAAGATGAAGAAAGAGGGATATTATTGGAACTTGAAATAGAAGAAGAAGACAAGTTAAGCTATCTAGATATATTGATGAAAAGGAAAAGAGGACAAGAAATTGAAACCTCTTGGCATCAGAAGAAGTGTGCAGCAGGGGTATTCTGCCACAAAAGAAGTGATGTAAGTGAGGTGACAAAAATAAATTTTATAAAGAATATGGAGGACAGAATCAAGAAAATATGCATGAAAGAATGTGAAAAAGAAGGCAAAATAAATAGCCTATGGGAACAGCTGGGAAAGAATGGCTATGAGAAGCAGGATAGACTGGACATAAACAGAAGAAGTAAGAAAACGAGCAGGGGAGAATTGGAAGAGAAAGAAAAAGAGGAGAGAAGGTTTGGAATAAGGAGTATGGGGAAGACCACAGAAAAGATATGCAAAGTGCTTAGGAAAGCAGGAATTAAAACTTACAGGAAGGGAGGGAGAAGCATCTTAGGAATAGCGAGGAATGCTAACAAGAAAAAGGAAAACAGAGAAGAGGAAGAAGAAGGGATTATCTACGAAGTAAAATGTAAAGAATGTCAGAGTGTGTACATAGGAGAAACGAAAAAAAAGGCTGAAAGACAGGTTGAAACAACATAGGGATGATGTACGACTTAAGAGAGAGAGAAATGCAATATTTAAACACACGAGAGAAACAGGACATGACATAGAGTGGGATGAGGCTAAGCAGATAGGAAGGGAGAAGAGAATGCTAGTGAGAAAATGGAAGGAAGCCAAGGAAATAGAGAAGAAAGGCGAAGAAGACACAATGAACTGGAATGGGGGACTGAAGTTAAACAAAGAATGGAAGAAGATGTTGGAAAGAGTGGAAAGGACAAGAGAAAAAGAGGAGAGGAGAAGGAAGAAAAATGAAGGGAAAAGAGCGTGAGATTAAAAAGTCCAACCACATTATATATGGAAGTAATTGTGTTTAGCCTTTTAGGTGAAAGTAAAGTTGGAAAGTGAAAGTCATCTGCTAGAAAGTTCCAAACAACTTTCTAAATAGTCTGGAGGGAGTAATGTTCGTGTATATATATTACCCGTTAGATATTATTGCGTTAGAATGCGAGGGCACCGGGTTAAAATTTGGCCTTAGCATGGGTGTTATTTTTGAGTCTCTCTTTATCGCTCCGAGTAGCTGAAAATGGAAGAAAAGCAACACTAAATAACGAAAAAACGCAATTTCAATAAGCGAGGCGGAAATAGTGCTGTTGTGATTCCTGAAAATGATGCCAAAAAAAAAAAAAACTTATGTTTTCTTTCAGAAAAAGTGTTATCCTAGCCCGGGAGAAGGCTTGAAGAATATATAAACTCCTCCCCCATCCACATTGGCAACAGAATCACAAAGTCGGCACTGAATATGGGATGGGAAAAATAATAGAAATCCGAAGTAAGAAGAGTTTTATGTCACAGCCAGGGAGGCACATGAGAGGAGGTACCCCTCTCCCACAAACACATCATTCATCCATGCTATTAACAATAAGTCAATGGTTGTCCTCTCATTTAACTTTAACAGTAAATGGAATTTAGGTAAAATGAAAATTGTCGGGGTTTCCTTTTTTACACGTGCACGTTGGTTTTGTAATGGAGCAAAAAAAATAGAATTGTGACTCGTAAAATCACTACCGGCGGAATGAATTTCTCCGTAGATTCCAGAATAATGACTCTTCTTTTTTAAATAATAGTTTAAAAATTATACAGGGTGTCTACAAATTATCTTCACAACTTCAAATCTAAATAACTAAATAATGGAACGAGGTAGCTCAGTTCTGTTTCCTTCATTTAAAAGAGAAACTCTCAAAGTATTTTTTTTACCACCTCAATGCATCTCAATGTGTGCCCTCTTGTTGCCTGAAGGATATCAAGGCGATACTCGATTTGCTGCCATTTCCGCTCTAGTACCTCCTCAGTAAGTGTTGCGATGGCTGCAGTAGTCCTTTGTCGTAGGACTTGGATATTGGGAACTGGCGTTCGGTACACAATATCCTTAACATAACCCCATAAAAAGAAATCCAAAGGGATTATGTCGAGTGATCTTGGTGGCCAAGTACGGTATGCGCCAAAATATACAGTACTGAAACTCGCGCACCTCGAACGCGCACGTGCGTTTGTCGATGGGGCATAGCTCCAGCCGCTCGTGTTCTCAGTAGTAAAAAGGAAGTTATAACTCGCTAATAGTGTGTATGTTAGTGTTTCTTTCAGAATAAATAAACTCACAGATGACAACAATGTAATGTTCGTCTTTTAATTTCAGTACTGTATATTTTGGCGCATACTGTATATGGGCCATCCCTCCCAATCCATCGACCAGGAAAATGTTCATCTAAGGTCGATTTCTCGAACCTCGTGAGGCTTTTCAGACCCCCAAATTCGACAGTTATGCCTATTCAATACTTTTATGAGAAAAGGAAACACACTGTGCCTTCTCCTATGGAGTAGTCATTTTGTGGAAATGTGACCTCACATCTTCCCCACTTACTCAATGTACCTGAAAAAACAGTAAACAAAACTTTGAGAGTTTCTCTTTTACATGAAGGCAACAGAACTGAGATACCTCTTTCCATTATTTACTTATTTAGATTTGAAGTTGTAAAGATAATTTGTACACACCTTGTATAATATATGTGCCGTTGGTTAATAAGATTCGTCGTTACATAGCAGAATCCGCTATGTTGACGGAAGCTAGATCACGATGATCATTTAGGGTTGGAAACACTCACCTTCCACAAAAGCACGACTTCGCAACGTTTTCCTTCATTTTCATGCACAAGCTTGACTTGTATTCTGTCAGCAATGTGCACAGTATACAAACACTACCTGATGAAGCGTATTACTTTCAATTGAATGTAATTAGCGAGAAGGGACATCAAAAGATTCGAGCTGGTCAGGAAAAGATGTAATTTTATGGAGAAATTACCTGAATAGCTTGGTTTCCTCACCGTGGTTTGTGACCATGTCAGTTGAAGGTCAGCTTTGTAAGCTGAAGTCCGAGGTTCGATTCCACTCATGGTCGCTTTTTTTGCCAACGTGTAACACATTAATTATTGCACTGTCTTTGTATTTCAGTATTTTAAAGTGTGATTCGAACCACTATATGCCTTGACGAGCATCTAATATAGGACCTCTTATTACAAGTCGTTACACATATTGTAGCGTTATATTTTGTTATTGTTCGTGTGGCAAGATGAAAATAAATATATTACACCCACAGATCTTCTGACAGTCGAGATAATTTTGAGTATAAAGCGTGTTTTCTTTTCTTCGTCGTGTTGGGGCTAAAGCTCGCTACTTACAATAATCAATACTAAAAACGCGTTATGAAATACAACTGAAGATGAAACGTTCAATACTCTTTGGAAGAAGAATCACTGGAATTAACTGCAAAAATTGTGAATTATATAGAAATATTGTTTCGTCATACATATGCTTCTTTGTTTAAGTTTGGCGTTCAAGTCCACTTAATACACAACAAGGATAATCGGAACTGGACCTACAGTTTAAAATGGGATCCGAACCACATTTTCCTCTATCAGCAATAAAACTTGGGACATTATCTATGTTCCCTTCTCCTCGTGTAAACGTACACACAAACATAATAATAATATTCCTTGACGCGACAGCCCTGTAAAGGCCTTGGATTATCTCCCGACTGCCAGTCTCCCTCCCACAATCCTACCTAAAGGTGCGGAGTTCTTCAACTGGTAATGGGGTGACGTGGGGTCAGCATGTCGAACCTCCAGACACAGCTACTATATGTAGGTAAATATATAGACACAAGTGGGTGTGTCTGGGTGCACGTTCGCTTCTATATCACATTTTTTTTTGTACGGAAGTTGTCAGATCAAGATATGGTTTCCCCTCTGGTTGCAGGGAGGCTTGTTACATGCCTGCATTATAACTAAGCTATTTCAACTTAAACGGGATTTTCGTTTATTACTGTCAAAAAAGAAGGCGAAGAGAGAATAAAATATGTTAATTTCGTGAACTAAGATTGTAAATGTAAACATTCTATTTAATGACTTCAGTATCCGAAATTTACCCTGTGTTCAAACTATTCATGTAATGTGACACTGTGGGATCCCATTTTGAATTAGCACATTTTTTGTTTTGAACAACTAGCTGGATGCTGTTGTTGTGTGGCACAGTGATATGGATATTGTGTCAACTGAATCACTTTAACTCTATTTTAAATAGTGAAAGCGGAAAGCCATTTCCTATCTGCTGCAAACGTGTGGCCACGCAATCGGACAAACTTAATTTACACACACACACATATAGAAACTTCTACTCAGGTTATGGCATTTCATTCTTCTGCATGAAATAAGAACTGATCCTACCAGGGTTCGAACTTAAGAACGGAGATTATCTGTTCCTTTCAAAAAGTGAAGCACCACGACGCATGTGCTCTATATTGAGACTACGTTCCACGTTGCTCACAGTTCGGTGCCTGCTATGCGAGGCCGGCAGATGGACCATTTATGCGTTATATTTGACAGGGCTTTCTTCGGTTTTCGTCTCCAACTATTTAAATCTTTGAAAATACATTAACACACATTGGTTTTCACCAGCATATGTCTTTGCTTTTCATTCATGTCACGGTTCTACATAGCCCAGTCAATGAAGGACAAGAAAAGGCCAAGTCGGGAATAATTCCGAAAAAGCTGAATTTTGGTCAGTTGTTAGAACACTACTAGTAGTGCAAAATCCCAAAAATTTCCCGCCCCTCCTCGCGGTGCTTCCCCCCAACGCCCCCCCCCCATCAATTTCGCAGACTCTCAGTTATTGACCTATATCTCCGTAACCAATGGCCGTAGGCAAGAAATCGTTTTTCAGTGTTAATCCTCATTAGATGGGCTACAAAAATGATTCTGTTTAATTTTTCGATAATGTTGGTGGTTTCGCCGTAATTTAAAAAATAATCTTCAAAATATGATTTCTTTCTAGTACTTTCTGAAGTTTTTGCATTGTAACGTTTGAACAAATTAAATGATAAAAAATTGCTTTGAATAAAAGTTGTAGCCTAATTTATAAGCTCTAAAACGATATCAGTTTTAACATATTTTAATGAAAGATGCGCCATAAAATGTGTCTCCAAATGGAGGACAGCACCAAAAAAGTGTCTTTATCACAGTTCAGCTGTTAAGTCCGGAATCATTGACTTTTCGATAAGAGAATGAGACTTGGTAGAATCAATTGTTATACCACTTAAGACATGTTCAGTCGTGTACCCAACCGCCATCTGCGTGCTGATGGCCGCCATCTTGAAAAGAGTCCGCCATATTGGATATTTTTTTATTTGATATCTCTCGGGAACGGTGGCACCTGTAAACTTCAGGATTTTCAGAATTGCTCCAAATAGTGTAAACTTTCATAATATATCAATAAATCAATTTTTGAAAAATAAAAATAGTGGTTTTGTAGAAAAACTCACTATACCTAGGTAATACTTCGTGTGAATAACTCAGAGTTAAAAGTCTTAATAATTCTCGAACCATACAATAGTATTGTATATTTGGTAACGTTACGAAAGGTTTGTTAGAAGACTTTAGACGAACTAAACCCTTAAAATACTTTTTCTTTGGTATTTATAAATTTACCTCAAATAACATTGTTAAAAGAAATACAAGATATATATATATATAAATAACCCAATTTGATTTCTTAAAATATGAAAATGAAAGAAAAACACATTTTCATTGTAACTGATGATACGAAAATAATGAAAATTATTTAGAAAATATTTTGCTTTGAATTTTTCGCAAGTTCGTTTCCCTTCTTTGATCAGATCTCAAAATCGTATCCTTCACATTCGCATAATGTAGTGGTGGCAAGATATTCCATTCAACACTTGGAACGTCCAGTTCACAGTTAACTTGCTCGTATTTTATGATTTCTCTCTAGTTATCACCATCAAATACTTACATACATTGTCAGCCATTGTATCCAAGGACCTCTGTCGCTGTGTATTCCTCCATCAGAAATCATCAGAGCTGGGTTGACAACAATGGCACTTACAAAGATGCCAATCCTATGGCTATAAGTGCTGGAGGTTCTTTCATGATACAGAAATTTCATTATTCTAACATCCTCATGTTGACAAAAGTGGATCACAATATCCCATCCTAACCATGTCAAAACGAGTAAAAACGATTGGGACATTTTCCAATAACTACACATTTCCGGATGGCCATAAGCTCAAAATACTTTTCTCTTCATTCACTTATATCCTCTCACATAATATCTATGAAACAAAGTTAAAATTAACTTAAAAATAACAGTAATTTTGCCTGTAGTATTTTATGGATGTGAAACTTGGTCCATTCCATTAAAAGACAAACATAAATGAAGAGTATTTGAACATATAATCCTTAGAAAAATATTTGGACCTAAAAGGGATGAGGAGACAAGTGAGTGGAGATGGTTACATAATTTAGAATTGTATAATTTGTATTCATGTCCAGATACTTATTATTAGAATAATTAAATCAAGCAGACGTAGGTGGGCAATTCACTTGGCACGAATTGGAGAGGAAGCAAGAGTTTACATGATTCTTCTTGGGGATCCTGATGGTAAGAGACCTGTAGAAAGACCAAGACGAAGGTGGAGGGATAACGTCGAGATGGACTCGGTAAGAATGAAAAGATTGGATTGATTTTGCCCAGCATAGGGACAGAGGGAAGGTTTGTGTTGCTGCAGCCATAAACCTTCGAGTTTAGAAATGCTAGAAAGTGAGTGAGTTACTTAAGCTGAGTACCATTCAGCCTTCAATTAATTAAAAACTTGCAAGTAAAGAAACCACCTGTTGCTGACATGTTATGAACTATAGACGAGTTGATAGCAATGAGTGGATATCCAAACTTCAGCCCATTCACGTGATGTAACAGCACTGCTGTTTTTGTTTCTTAATGATTAAATAAGTCGTAATTATGTGATATGGGTTTGACGTCACTCAAAAAACCGTAAAGCTTCTACAGTTCCAACTTTTGCATATTGATATTGAATATACGTACCGTACATATACATGTATTTAAAATATCGAACTAGGTTCAGTGGTTCCCGGCTAGCCAGAACTATATGAAGACGATAAGAGAGTCATCATGTTGGGAGGCTCCACCTTGAAATGACTGCCTTAAAATGCATGGCGGGGTTCTTACTGGAGGAGCCTAGATACAAACTCTGGAGCAAACCAAAATTCCTTCTTATTTGGTACAAGAGATTCATTTAGTAAAGTTTCACATGTGAGGAAAACAGCACATGCCCATCAAACTACAACGTATGTATAGCCAGCGGCAAAAAAATGGGACACCTATATCCTGAACTGCTCGCTAGCCCGCATAGCTTTGTGTGTGTTGTTTAACTCGACGGTCGATACGAAACATTCTTTTTACACTGAAGTGAGAAACCTAATATGCAGTGTTTCCAACGTCACGCAATAGTCGTAAAATATACTTGCACCAGGATTTTTACGTTTCTACATATTTCTAATACTTTTATTTGCAAATTTGTGCCGTAACCCCCAGAAATTAATTAATGAAAACGTTTAGGATAAATATTTGTCCAAAATGTCAATTTCGGGAGAGAGAAAAAATTCTCATAGTATCCAAATTGGACGTTTGTGAGTGACATGGAGAAATTTATGGGTTTTGGGAACATTCATAGCCATTTACAAGAACATTCAAGTAGCCATATTCGGCTATCTTGTTATCAGGGTTGTTAAAGGTTCAGGAATTTTAAATAAATTCAATCCCAGGAGAGAAAATCATGAAGCACAAATGCTTTCTGGACCATTAATGAACTATTTATCTGTAGAGTATTTCAATTCGTTCCAGTAACATATTTTCTGGATCATTTTAAATACGGTCCAGGAAACATTTTTCCGGATGAATTTAAATAGGTCCAAAAACCTTTTTCACGGATGGATTTAAATACTGTTCAGGAACCTTTTTCCCGGATGAATTTAAAAACGGTATAAAAACCTTTTTTTACCGCTGAATTTAAATTCAGTTCAGGAACCTTATTTTAGGATGAATTTAAATATGGTTCAGAAACCTTTCTTCCGGATCAATTCAATCGGTCCAGGAACCTTTTTTTTTTCAATGAAACAATACGCAACTTGTATGGGACTTAGATTGTGCAAGAAAAAGGTTCCGGTCCTGCAGCGGAACCCAATAGAATCCATTAAAATGTATAGGTTCCTGTATCTTGAACAACCCTGCTTATAACTAATATGCCTGTAATTTAGGCTTTTCTTTCGATTCAAAAAAGAATATGAAAGTTTGTATAATGGCACCCATTGATATTGACTCATTTTAAAATAAAAATGTGTTTTTCTAAGATCTGGAAATTTATTTCAATTTTTTGGCGTTCAGCCTTCTCCTTTCTAGTCTCGGCTCTGACAAAGTCACTTTCCAGTTTATTTCCTTTTCCATGCTTCTGTTCTTCATCACAACAAGAAAAGAGCGGATCTCTGTGACGGCGAAAGGGGTTCCGGGTTCGATTCCTGGCATGAACATGGCAGTTCATTCTATCATCACTCATTCTTATCGTCGCGATTAACCAAAAGTGGAAGGAGAAGCGACGCTAAATACGAATAACAAAAATCGAATCAAATCATATACAGTAATAGTTATTGAATGGCAATAGTTTAGATTGGAACTACTGCCCACTCAATTTAGACCTTTTCTTACAAGAAAATTTTCTCATAATTATTCTCATAACACCAGCTCTTTGAGATCCAGCCTCATATATAAGTGTGTGAAAGAGAGGGGAGGGGACCGGAGAGAGAACTTTGATCGAAACTAATGGAACTTCGTTAATTTGTTGCTATGTAAGAAATGGAAGCTATTTATATGTTTTACAGATTTGTTTTTGTTGAAGGGGTGTATATCTAACAAACGAATAAATTATTGCAGTGTGAGGAACTGCATGTATTTTTGCAGTAAATTCTTAGTAGATAAAATGTAATTAAATCAATAATTAAATATATAAGGCAAAAGCAAAGACCCACGAAAATAACCTACAAAAACACTTCAGGCAGACACTGAAACCTCCCCTCTCTTTCCCCCTTCCCTCAAAGGACAAGAAACAAGCGTCTGCTCGGTTACACAGGCCGTGTGGTGGACTCCACATTAGTGCACGAGTCATGCTGATCCACGATATCTTGCAAGGCCAACGTAGGTTCATTGAACACCTGACCGAGTTGCCTGGTCTGTCTGTGTCGAGGAAGAAACCGACTACCAAAATGAAAGTCACTCTAAGTCAATGGCGTATTCAAAGGAAATGCGTACGCAGTCCAGAACTGATGAAATGGTTAACACAGACAATAAGATACGCGCGTCGTACTCAGGGTCCACTCGTATTCGAAGCAGCACACGCTCCTGCGAAGGCTGGTATTGCAATCGCTTTCCCCCTCCACGCGTTCCCGTTTCCTCTCACGTGTTCATTTTTGGAGCTGTCTTGTGTCACTACTTGCGCAGAGGCTTGTTCTTGTTCGCTTGTTCCAGAGACACCTGATACAGAGTATATGTTACGAGCCGGAAATAAAATGCCGTGTAATTAAAAACCCCAAGAGTCCCCGGGTGACGAGAGCTCGCAGGGGGAGTCTTGATCGAGAAAGCGGAGTGCGAAGTTGTTGCGAGTGACCGTATTAAGTTGGTCCATCTAAAAGGTTTGGGCGAACCCACTGAGGACACCTTCGATGAACCGACACAGTGCCACGTCGTGACTCAGCCGAGGAACCACGAAATAGGTACAGTGGTGACACTTTGGGTTTCTCATTATCAGTGTTTAGATATCTTACTGGTTCGTGCGTGATCATCCTCTCTCACTTGTGCGAATTCTATTAAATATTGGTAAAGGGCAATAAGCGTATTTTTTTCCATTTCCCATACATTCATCTTCTCGCAGTTTAAGCCAAGCACTTTAAGCCGGCGAACGGTCTAAACTTAACATATACACTAGGGTAACAGAATAAAATAGACACCTGTTGACAGAGCATCGTCACCACAATGGTGCTTCTAACTGATGATGTTTTCCATTCCAAGTTCGAACAAACATCAGGAAGGAATGAAGTGAGACTGTCAACCATGCCACGTGTGACAGGCGCCAAGGATATTAGCGACTTTACACGAGGGCGCATCATTGGGCAATGGGACCGTGGCGCACCTCAACGAGAGATTAGTACGTCTTTGCCCATACCATTGGCAAGAGTAACAGGGTGATTTTACAATTTAAAAAGGACAGAAAGATAAGTGCATATCACAAACCCGACCGACCAGGGCCATCGGCACGTGTCAGACGAGCAACAGTGAGACACGTCCTCAGAAATCCAGGGATCAGCGCAAGCGGCACAACTTGCTAAAAGAACAATTCAGCGTTACCTCCATAGGGAAGGGCTTTATAAACGAGTGGAAAAAAAAACACTGCTTACAAAATTAATAAAAAAAACAGACGTTGTAAGTGGGCAAAGGACATGACATCGCACAGTAACAACTTTTGGCGAACTGTCATCTTCTCTGATGAAAGCCGGTATTGCCAATTCAGTGTTAGCAGAAGGATTTGGGTGTGGAGGCGTGCCTCGAGCCAGCTGGATGACAGATTTGTCAAGCAGAGGGTGAAATATGGCGGCATCAATGTGATGGTGTGGGGGGGCAATTTGGCATGGTGAATGTTCGCCACTCATATTTTGTGATGGACATATCAATGCAGCAAAATACACTGCAATCTTGCACGATGGACTGCTTCCAGTGTTCCACAACATTCTGGATAGAACCCAGTATGTTTTTATGAAAGACGGGCCCCATGCCACAGAGCCAAAAAAAAAAAAAACAGCTGTTTGGAAACGTCAGTAAGGGATCCGTATCTTGCCTTGGCCTGGCCAATCGCCAGATTTGAATCCAACTTAGAACGTGTGGTACATTATGCAACAAAACATGGACAAGAGGTCCCAGAAGCCCTGCAACAAACATGAGTTAATGGAACATGTGTCGGAGGAATGGAGACGTGTACCACAAGGCGCCATTGACGGTTTGATTGAAACCATGCCATGTCGGTTACAGGCGTTGGTGGCTCAAAAAGGCGAACAAACCAAGTATTAAGATTCTACATTCACAGCAACCGCCTGTGTGTTTGCTTTGCCAATAAATGTTGGTGTTCCGTATCATGGGTGTCTATTTTATTCTGTCCCTAGTGTAGATAGGTCTCTCTCAAATACCAGTAAATCTTGTGGAAAACGTTTCCTAGGTTCCCATATTCGAATGGAAGCTCAAATATTATTCACATTATTGTAATTTTGCAAGAGGTAAGGAAATTTTTACAAACACATATACCCTGTCCCAGCTAAGTGTGGAGCAAGGCCGCGCATAGCGTCAGAGAAGCGAGGGAAATGGAGTGGTCAGTGAGAAGCAGTGCACGCTGCTGGGAAGGCACTCGCTTTCCCCCACTCCACGCAATTCCGTTCCTCTCACGTGCTCATTGGTGATGCCGTCTCTACTTGCGCAGAGACTTGTTTTCGTTTGCCTGCTCTACAGTTAGTTGGGACAGAGTATAGCTAATACATTCGGAAAAACATAGACGGGATAATAATTATATAGGAAATTTTATATTAGACATTCTATTGTTTTGATCCAAGATAACAATTTGTTACCGATGTTAGGATAAAAAGAAATATAGAATCGGTATTTTCTTACCTAACCTAAAAATATTTCCTGTAAAACTTGCTTAAAATTAAAACAATCCATCCAAAAGCCCAGAAATTTTGCTCGACTTAATTTTCCAATTTAAAGCTCTCAACCTTCCGCTCTCTCTCCTTCCGCACTCCTCACTATGTAAAAATAGGATTATTATTATACGTCCATTTTTAAAATTACAGAATTTATTGAATAGTTAGGTGAACAAGAAAAATAAAACAAAAATGCTTTATGCATTTAAGAGCTCAAGAAATGGAGGAACTTTCTGCCTATTTCCATTATGAATACAAGGAAGCTGACTGCAAGACCAAGTGGTAATATGAGAAATGCAGGTTGAAGGTGCTCTAAAGTAAGGACAGTCGTCTCATCTGTCGGTTCCTCCAATTCAGAATGCCCTTTAGCAAAGCCATCTATGATCCACTTTTCGATCAACCCTGCCTGTACCATCCTCTGCAGAAGATCATTTAAACGGGACTGAAAGAAAGAACTTTTGGGAAATATGAATGCTTGGTTTAAAACTCCTCCTGGTTCTTTTACAACATTCACAACTGGTTCACCTTTTGTGTTTGTGAACTGTTTGGCAATTATATATTTCGCTTGATTATGCGGAATAAGAATTATGGAGTCCCTTTTCAAGTATAGGTTTCCAATTATGCCTGTATGATCGTAACCTGGTCGGAACCTGTGACTCATGTTGCGAATATCTGGAGCCTTAGGTTCTGCAAGTACATATCGCATATTGTAGCCAGCATATATAGGAAAATCTAGTTCAGATACATCTTTGACAGTTTCTATCTCTGGGTAGTGGTAATCAGTGGTGAGTTCTGACACAAGAGCGCTCTGATAAATAGAACTGATTATCAACGCGAAATAGAAATGAAGCATAATTATCACCTTCAATATCCTAGTCTTCGGTGTAAAGCTAGTTGAGACAAGAAGCAGAATAAACACTGGATAGAATAAAAGCATTGTTATCCGTCTCTTATCTGAATCCTTGAAGAATTTCATGTTCACAATTATCGCAAATTCAACAAATAACACCACTCCTCCAATCCACATCCATATGTGAAGTGGGAAGGGAAGGAAAATGCTCATCCATTGTGGGATTTTCTCAGCTTTTGGAACCACGAAAACTAAGTCTTCTACTACAAGTCTGATGCTTGGGTCTAATACACGGAATCTTCGATAATTCATTCCAGCCATATTAACACTCAGATCAATTATGTTTCGCTGAACGTCGCCAGTTATCCCATTCCAAGACCTATTTGGAAGAAGCTTCCCAAATTGTATACCCTTGTATACTTTAACCCATGATGGAGTGAAATTCATGTACTGTAACAGTGTCCGAAAAGCTAGGCCTGATATTCCTGAAATGTCTTCAACATTGTGAGGATTTTCAGGCAACACCGTATACGGCGGAAAATGAAAACCGGAAACACGGAATATTCTTCCATTCAAATCCCTTGGCATTTTAGTTAGTAGCATGTCCTTCACCACTAGGCAGCAATTTTGATCTTCTCTATCGGACGTCTGCAAGAAGTTAACCTTTTTAACGATTACGTTGTATGGAGAAATAATGGACAAAGATCCCTCAGTTTTAACGTTAGTAGTTTCACATTCAACTAACAATATAAGAAAGTTAAACAAACGCTGCTCTTCAGCAAATTCAGTTACGCTGTTTAAAAGATTACTGCTGGACGCTTCGCTGACGATTACTAATCTAGCACTTGGCTTCGTATTCAGTAATCTTCGTAAAATGTATTCAGGTGATGTCTGGTCCTGCAACAAAACAACAATTAATCCCGAATGATGGATGAATATTTGTTCACTGTGGTCTCTCGTTGTTTTCTGGTACATCACTTGGACATGTCCTTCATTGTGGACGTTTCGTATAAGTTCATTAGCAAGCTCCGAGTCATTTGATCCGTCCAGTATAGAAATGACAGGTGTTACCATAACGCACTGAGTTATGTAGGTTGCAATATTAACAGCTTCTTTCTCCACGAATATAGGGAGATTCCTAGTAAAAGCTGCATGAAGAATTACCAATATCAGGAACACTTTTAAGACATCTCTCATTTTTTCGCTCTCGCTGTAGCTGTTGGTGATATATCTGGAAGAAAAATATTTGTGTAATTATACGTACTTCACTCAAGTGGGATCAAAGCGACTTTGACCAGTGCAGTGAGTATTCAAAAGGCCAGAAAAGTGTCGTTAAGTGTTAATTAGTGGATGTATTCTGTGTTTATAGATGCTTTTATGGTGTTATGTAATTTTTGTAAGTAGAATATTCTGTGAAAAATCAGAGCTCTCTCCCGCGATCAACTAACACTACATATTTAAATAGGTCACATGATCATGCTATTAAGGACTATCTATAAACTTAGCATTGTAGAAACATTTGAAACTGATATGATTGAGGGTGCTGCAGGAAAGGAGGCATATTCCACTGAATAGACGAGAGATATAATGATGATATCCAATGGGAAAGGGGCCATGTCGGAACGCGGGGAAGAACCAGCAGTGAGTGAAATATTCTCTGCTTGCCATAAATGAGTATACAAAATGCTTTTGTAGGAAACGATTCACCATTTAAAGCATGGAAGAAAGGCATATCCTACTCTGACCCGAACCGAAATCTTGAGGGTGTTTTGACAAGTCTCCGTCAATAAGAACCACCTTACTGGCAGATGTCGTAGTCCAGGCATCATGTCCGACGATGGAAGCTGATGGGTCAAAAAAGGTAATAGATTGAAAACAGAATGGAAGGACAATAAACAGAAAGAAGTAACAGTGAATTGTAAAGTGCTCAAAAAATAACACGCGTTGCAGTATTTCTAAGTGCCTATGTGCAAGAATACCCGCAGAAGATTCGCTGTGTTTGTAGACTTCTATAAGCTTGCAGAGTACTACATACAAAATTTGGATCTATATGGTATAATTAAATCGTCCCCATGCAAAGAGCGTACAAAAAAGAGTGGACTGATCCTGAGAAAACAAGAGCATATCACTTACTAGGCCTGAAGAATTGGTTATGTTATGCTTTTATTTGTTCATGTGTAGACCTGTGGAAGAGAAAGAGAGTAGTCAAGAAGAAGAGTTTATGACAGCTTATGAAGTTTAGCTATTTCAACTTCTTAAGACTATGTTTGTCATAGTGAGCACAAACAAATATCTGTGCTCAATAAATATCCATTCTCAATAGAAACTTAGCATATTTAAATATAAACCTTTTTAAATTACCCATTTACCGAAGGATAGAGAAATGTTCATACATTTCCATGGTACTAGCTTACAGTATACCGAAGTTGCACAGTATACGTAGTTGCACAGTAACTTGGCTAAACTCTTAATTTCCATGTATGAATTCAAAAAACAGGAATATTTTTAAACTGGTGATAACCAAAATAAGTCAACCAGATAGATCGTGAAAACTTTGTCTTAGGTTGAATTAGAGATCGTGAAAACATCTTGAGTGAATGGACTTGTTACAATCTACTACAATTTATCAAATATAGTTGCATGAAAAGTCACAACATTGAAATGCACTTGTTGAGGGAAGGAAATGTCAGGAGCAAACTTGGCTATAGACCACTAAGGGATCAGTTAATGCAATAAACTGACAACATACAAGGAACATAAAACCTTTTATTAACATGAAACTTATGATTGCTTTACTTTCTTTTCTATTTGACACTACAGGCTCTGAAGATAATGTTAGTGACAGTACTACAAGACCCTATAAGAAGTATTAAGCAATCAATGATAAATGAAACACCATGACTCATCAGGTATTCAACCCAGGATATCAGTCTTGATTAACGTGTTCCGGCAGACTACTGGAGAAGGAAATGGAAAATCTAATCACATGGTGAAATTGTCTTGATATGTTTCAGTGGCATTTTATCATACATAGAGGTACATGTTTATGCCGGCCACCATGGCGGAGTGGTTAGCACCTCGCGGTACAACGTCAGGGGTTCCGGGTTCAAATCCTGGCCTGGGCATGGATGTCTGTGAGTGTCCATTCATCAATTTCAACATATCATCACTCATACCCATCTTCGCAAATTAACCAAAAGTGAAGTAAAATAAAGAAAATCAATCAATATACACGTTTGTATGTAATTTTATTATAACTTGCAAGGTAATTGTAAATAAGCACACGTGTACTCATCACAGGGTCGATTCAAATACATCCCGAAATCGGGATGAACACAATACCTGCGCAATTTATCTTTGGAATATTCCTATCATTTGTAACAGATGTCTCTGGTTACTATTTATTATTATTAAAAATCATAGTAAAATATTAATCAATATATGCATTAAATTATGAATAAAAAAACAGTTCATGCAGTAGGTGATCCTACAGAAACTTATCACAGTAAATTGTAAAAGTAATTTCAAATAAAAAAAAAATCTAATTTGTCCAATTCGATGCTAATTCGAGTAGAGGATAAAACATGAACTATTGCTCCTTGAGTCCGTTATATTGGAATACGAGCCATATCTCTTTAACAAAATGCTGAAAAGTGGTAGACAGTTCACCATAATCCGTTGTCGCCTTGTAATCGAAGTGTTCCGCGCTCAATACCTCGTAGAGTCACATAGTGGTTCGGATCCCACTTTAAGCTGTAGGTCCTGTCTCAATTAGTCTATCTGTGCATAAAAGTGGACTTAAAACTCAAACAAAGAGTTCGCCATTTTCCACCACTATTTCACTATATCACTAACACATGCGAGGCACACATTTCTTGCTTAATTTTGTTTATCTATGTAGCCTATAACTATGTATTTATGCATAATTACAGCGCGTCCGGCTTATAGCTACAATAAAAGAAACATGCACTACAGTTTACGAATACCTGCGACAGTCAAAACCTGTGGATGTACGGTATTGTCATCTGTTGCCATTTTCGAAAAACACGAAACTGTGTCGCGCGCCTGCGCATGCGCACAGTAAATAAACATGGCGGAGTGGACTTCACAACAGAAGGTGTTCTGTATGATATCATTTGTCGAATTGAAGTCCGTGACCCGAGTGCAACGTGCATTGACGTTGTGAGTGACAATGACGGAGCCAGAGTCTCTCATTTTGTGATGTGTAATGGCAAGGTGTTGTGCATCAGGATACACTTCATTTTCAATAAATTCTTGATCAAACCGATTTTGGGACCGTTTCTTTTTTTATATAGCTCTAAGCAGGGATCAAATTACAACACCTGCATAGTTCTATCATGACTTTAACCTCTATTATATATCACCTTCTTTTTATGAGACACCATTGGTTGCAATAACAAGACAATTTGAAGACAGCCCAAAACATGTGACATGCCTTGTAACATGAAAGTTGTTCGGAACATGAAAACATGTATGTTCTAACAATCTTCATTTCATGGTGTGGAATAATTTACAACTGAAACCTGTTTTCGCGTTTTCAACGGTTGAAATATGAGCCAAAAACAAAAATCTGACGATCATTTTCCAATGTGGTTGCCGCAGCACAGCTTCTGTTTTAGGGGATGTATTGTATATCCATTAGAAAAGTAAGTGCAATGTTACCGCCAAATTCTTCATTTGTATTTTTTTTTCTTTTCTTAAAATATGAACCAACTACACTGTACTGGAGGCTGTTTTGTTTCACAGGCGATATTTTAAAATGTATATGTCTAAAAATGTTGAGCAATGTATACCTAAGAAAATATAGTAGTGTGTAGTATTCTCATTGTTTTCCAAGTATACTAGGCAGTCCCGTAGCTAGAGGAGAGGAAGGGGGGCAACTACCCTTCTGAAAGCCTGCTTCCCCCCCTGTGAAAAATACAGAATACAGTTCTACCTGGAATTCTCACTAATCTTTACAATTATGGTATTACTCTAGCAACATAACAAAGACATTTATTGATTTTGTGATTTATTAAGGTGTGTGAGATTCCGTATAATGTCGTATCAGGATTGGGAGCAAAAATATTCCCTTCCAGATTCAGACTTCGCAATTTTCATTATCTAGAACAGACATTTTGAGTAGTCTTGAATTAAAGGTGCCTAATGTGTTTGGATGTTTTCTTGGATGTGTTGTTGCTATGAAGTTTGAACTGTATAATTTTTTGTTTCCCAAGTTTACCTTTTGGTAATAACGATTCATGAGATAGAGATGGGAGTGGATATTTGATTTTTGTTACTAAGCGTTGGTTTTCTGCCACATCTAGCTAATCGTGACAATGAGTGATGACGTAAAATTGACGAAGAGACACTCAGAAACAGTGCTGCAACCACAGGGGGGCAGGGGCATTGTCCCTCCAATCTTAGACGGAAGTCCAATCTGTGGGGGGGAAGTAAAGAAACATGACTAGAGTCGAAGCTATATGAAAGCGGCTGACCTTGAACAAGCAAAAGGAGGAGGTACAGGGATGGCGAGATCCGGATCCTACCGGATCCGAATACTTAGGATCCGGATCCAAAAAAATTTCGGATCCGGTTCTGCGGATCCGGATCCTAATATTTTTCGGATCCGGATCCATTTCACCATCCCACATGAGCGCTTCTTTGGAAAGAAAGAATGTGTTTATAACATATTGTTACCTGCTAATAGGTATACATACATACATACATATATATATATATATATATATATATATATATATATATATATATATATATATATATAGTGCGTGTGCGCGATTTGAATTAATACACTTACAAGGGAGGTTATCTAAGTGTCCCCCTCCGATTTCCATGAAACTAGGCAGGTGTATAGAGGGGCCCAAAGGAAGAAATACGTGTTTTTTTTATTTGTTTCGGCTAAAAAACTGTTTTAGAGGGCAACCCCCATCAAATGTCAAGATGACGACAAATAGACGCGTTGATCTGTCCTTTGTGTCCCACTCCGATTTCCATGAAATTTGGCAGGTGTATAGAGGGGCCCAAAGGAACAAGTACATGTTTTTGTGTTGCTAAAAAACTGTTTTAGGGGGCAACCACCCCACGCTCAAATGTCAAGATGAGGAGAAATTGAAGTGGGAATCTGACCCCGAAACCACGTAAATATGGCATAGGAAGAAACAGGGGGCATAGGGTCCCTCTATACACCTGCCAAATTTCATGGAAATCGGAGGGGGACACAGGGGTCAGATCCCCACGTCAATTTGTCCTCATCGTGACATTTGAGACGGGTTTTGCCCCTTAATACAGTTTTTAGCCGAAGCAAAAAAACACGTAAGTCTTCCTTTTGGCCCCTCTATACACCTGCCAAGTTTCATGAAAATCAGAGGGGGACACAGGGGTCAAATGCCCACTTCAATTTGTCCTCATTTTGACATTTGAGGGGGTTTTGCCCCCTAAACCAGTTTTTTACCTGAAACAAAAAACACTTATTTCTTTCTTTGGGCCCCTCTATACACCTGCCAAGGTCCATAGAAATCGGAGGGGGACACAGGGGTCAGATCCCCACATCAATTCGTCCTCGTCTTAACATTTGAGGGGGGGTTGTCCCCTAGAACAGTTTTTTAGCCGAAACAAAAAACACCTATTTCTTCCTTTGGGTCCCTCTATACACCTGCCAAGTTTCATGCAAATCGGAGGGGGACACTTAGATAACCTCCCTTGTTAGTCTTACACTTTGTAATTATATAACACTGCATCTATTATAATGATTTATTTTAATTTTTAAAACTGTAACTGTAGAACAATTGTATAATTTTTGTATAACATTTCTATCTTGTTAAATGTGTTAAAGGTTTCATCTTGGAATGGAATGTCTCACATTTATGTGTGTTTCCATTTCCAATACGTTCGAATGAATACATATTCGTTTCAATGAAATTTACAAAATCACCTCTGAAATTTTATGTAAACAAGTAAGATTATTTTTGTGCAAAGAGTGTGTTAGCCGATGAGTAGCAAATTATTTTAGGAACAACACTTGAAAAAGAATCTTGTAGGACTAACAAATGAACATTTTTTTTGTAATCGAAGATCATAATACCTTTTAAGGTGTGGTAATATTATAATCGGATTGAGATACGAAACTATCGGATCCGGATCCAGATCCGGAACTTTCGGATCCGGAGTTTACGGATCCAGATCCGTTTGGCCATCCCTAGTACAGATTGCCGTGGAAAACGCGCGTTGTCGTTCTTTTGTTTTTCGAGCGGTAAGAATCGGTTCGGTTTTCGTTGTGACTGTTTGTGTTTCTTCAATGTGATCACAAAAATTTGTCAACATACGTGTTCAAGATGGCTACAGAAACACCTAAGCGTCGTGTTCTACACAAACAAGTGCGAGATATGGTGTACAAAGTGCATCAGTTCTTCCAAAGTGAATCTCGCAGTGCAGACAGTGCTTCGTGTTCGCCAGGGAGCAGAGTTGCCAAATGTCAGGAGCGTAGAGCGGCTGCATGTGGGATAGGACTGCATAGTGCATACAGTTCAGACGATTGCGAAGGAAGCCAGGTCGTCGATCGGTGATACAGGGTTTTTTTTCTGCTCGCCTGGCAAACGTCGTAATCGGCGAAAGAATGTTACGCACTTGGACGATTTTGATACAAGTACGCAAATGGCGAATTTCCTAGACCACCTCACAAAAGTTACGAAATCGATATAATAGCAAGAGAATATGGTCCCAGAGTTGTTCGTCTCCCACCTTATCATTGTCAGTACAACCCGATTGAAATGATTTGGGCCCAAGTGGCCAGATTGTACGTAGCTGACAAGAACAAGACTTTCAAAATTGCCGACGTAGAAAAACTGACTCACGAAGCAATAGACAGAATAGGTGTTTCCGAGTGGGAAGATTGTGTGGCTCACGCAGAGAAAATACAAAATGATGACTTCCAGCATGAAATAGTCAGCGACGATGTCATAAGTAAATAGCATTTTAATTTTTCTTTTCAGTTCATGCCAGGCAGTTGCTGGCATGAACAAGACCCACAAGACCGGCGCATGGTATCTGCGCCGAAGGAAGTTGCTGGTTGGTTGGTTGATTTGGTGTTTTAAGTCCACTTTATGCACAGTAAGGCTAATTGGGACTGGACCTACAGTTTAAAGTGGGATCCGAACCACTTGTGCCTCCACCGGGTATCGAACCCGGGACCCCTTGATTACAAGGCCGAAGGAAGTTGCATTTGCCGCGCCGCGAAAGAATGAATCAAGTTCTTCTTTCGTTTTCTCAGTAACAAAATAACATATCGCTGTAAATATTAAACGAACTTAAAATTTGGAGGTTTTTTTTTTGTAACTTTCTCACTGGAAGTTATTTCAAATCTCATTTAATAAAAATCGGCTCACAAGAGAACTTTGTCTCTATACAATAATGGTCAATAAAATATTTTCATATTTTTCACTTACTTTTAAGATTCTACACGTTTAATTAAGAGCACAATACGATTGTCTAAAGCTTTCTGATAATACTCGTGCAATAGATTGTTGCAATAATAGCCGTGCAGCGGCAATTTACAATTGTTCGAATGTAAGCCGTTGTTTTTTATTTTGTAAGAGCTGGCGAGAACCCCGAACGGTGAGTAGGTGGCAACAGCAAAAATGTATCTCCCTCTCTCTCTGCGCGGAGTAGTCAAGGTCAGTCGCTTTCATATCGCTCTTCGACTCTAGCAGAATCTAAGAGTAGCAGGCCAAATTGATACTCAAGATGGGATTAGTTTTCAAGTGGTTCTTGCATTTTTCTTCCAGATGGCTAAGGGCACTTGCAGGGGGCACAGAGAAGCAATTGCCCCCTCGATTTCAAATTTTATACAAATAAAAGTACATTTCGTAAAATTTTCTTGCTCGCCTCGCTATTCTTATAGTCCAAGTTCAGAGCCATAGCTAGGGGGCGGCGGGAGTCAACTCTAGAAGCCAAGACGATCTAAATAAAAAATATGTTAAGGAATGCCATGGCGCCCCGTAAAATGTTTTGCGCCCTATTAAATCAATATTGTTTTCAGTTTGCAAATATTTCTATCTAAAGATTTTCCTGCATTCTAAATTACCCGAGAGAGAAGTAAGGCCATATACGTATATACTTCAGATTGTTGCTGCTTAAATGCATGAACCATTCTTTTGAGGAAAAGAAGCTCGCACATTTGAGAGACAATTTGGTGGATGAGTTGATCATGTAATGTACTTAAATAATATATATATATATATTAAAGAAACTTTGAATACGTACAGAATTTAGCGTAAACATGTTGCATATGTTTTCTCTTATTTTACGTCGCTCCATGTTGCATATGTGTAAAATATACATATGTTATACATGGAAGTTATATGTGTGATATATACAAAAAGAATAATATTCATCATGCATATTCTGTCTTTCAAAAATACAGTTTGCGTGCTTCTTTTCCATTATTAGCTAATATGAAATTGAACGTGTTGGAAAAATATTTCAAATCATTTGTTCAAACACAAATGCTTTAGCACCGACTTCTACCCTCTCTTTGCATAATTTACGACGATAATAACGTATTTTAATGCTACTATTATTACTACCACTACCACCACTATATTACTATTATTATTATTGTCGTGGTACTTGACCCTCCTCTCCAGATAAAGTTTGTGGTTTCGCCTCTGCGCGCAAAGAACAATCATGCCCAGGCTCGAACCTGAAACCCCTGGCTTCGTAGTGTGTTATGTAACCATCCCACCATGGAGGTTGGCTAGTGAAAAATGTAGGACAGCTAACTGGCTCAAATTATTATCAAACACGATGAAAATGTGATAGTGTTTCACATTTATTCTTTCGATTAGAAAGCGATAAATTTTGTAGTTTGATACGGGTTACAATAAGCATCTTATGGAGTGTAAATATCAAATCTTATGAATCATTTCTCCATGCAAACGCATCAAATATGATAAGCAACATATGGGTGTGTTATGATATCCATTTTATAAAGGAAAAGTTAAGTTTTAACCCTGACTGTTTGCATGATATCGTTTCCATAGCATGTTATATATTGCTCTCAGAATTTTAAACGGCAGTAAAAATAAATGACATTTGCAACTGCGAAGCTGTCAATGGGATTGCATACATTAAGGACAGAAGATGCCATACTTCGATTGCTTGTAACATCGAAAGGAGAATTAGACGAGCAAATAGTGAATGAGATAAGTTGCTTGCCTTGATGTCCTGTACACACTGTGAAAGTTGTCGGTGTTATCAGACGTGCCGACAAGTAGAAAAATGCTGCAGTGAAATAAATACGATTGAAAATCTCTCTAATTATATTCCATTTATTTTCTTATATTTATAATATTACATTGTGTCTGTAGCGGATGTTGTCTGTTAAAGTACCTCAGGCACAACCTAATTTTTTGTCAAATAATTATGTCAACTCTTCTTCTATGCAGTAGATTCTCCTAATTTTATTCATATATCTTAAGTCATTCTGTGACTGGAAGAAATCAGTATCAGCATTTTAAAAAAACTGATATTTGGGGTTTCTACGCTTCTGCTCAAAAAGTGGTGGCGATAAGCGGCAATGGGGTAAAGCAAAAGAGGCCCCTTATATCGTTCGGCTTCGTACCATAGTCATTAAGGAACATATTTTTCATAATGTAAAGAGAATACAAAATATCCCTCTATGAAACTTAATATGAAATATTAATGATGACACTGTAATCCAAGAAGTCATTGATCAATCAAGGGATTCCTATTTGTTTGTCGGGTGTCAAACACATGTATTTGAACAACACAATATTTTGCAAAATGGTTAACGTAACCAGTAGGCAAACATTGTCTGTAGTGATGCAAGAGTCTTTCATTGAAGCAAATATAATCCGTAGTGGACCCATATTTTAATGTTTTAGCAAGTAGACCTACAAAAAATATATTACAAATTTTTACACCATTCATCAAAATGTAGATGATATGTAACCATTATTATTTAATTAACTAGATTTTTCTTGCATAACACAACACAATGGTGTTGTTGGATTCTCGTTAGATTCCTTTGTGCGTAAAACTCTTGTAGACTGGAAACTAGAGGGAAACATTATGAAGCACGATTTATAAAGGACTTCCTTAATCAGTTCTGCAGAGAAGCCCAAAGCTGTTGGTACATATTAATAGTCTATTAACATTATTGACCTGTAAATATAAAGTAGATACAGTCCCGATTAGCCTATTTATGGTAAACTTTATCTTTATATTCTTTGGTAGTCCGAAAGGTCATTATCGAACTATTGTTATTGATGTTGCTCAAACTTTTTTTTTTCGTTGGAGTTTCAAGATATCATCCCGTTTCTGTTACTTATCACTTTTGGAGGAGGGGGCAATTGCCCCTCTGTACCCTGCTATATCTGTCAATACAACACAGTAGTGGGAAACATGATAGGATAAGGACCGGAAAGGAAGAGCTCTCTTCAGCAGATTTGTTTACACTTGAACCTAGCTCAACATGAGCATATGAGCTGTTTGCTCTAGTGTGGAACTCTGCCTAATCCAAGATTTTTGTAAAAATGCCTTCTCAGAAAGGAAGAGCTCCTCAGATTGATTTGCCTATACTTACAAAAGGCACTTCTGTGAGATTGTTGTCCATAATCCTGTCAAAAATATGCCCCTCTTGATATTTTTTTTTTACCCACACCTAAAACTAGGCCACCCTCACCTATATACACACCCACACCCACACCTACACATATTTACTTCCAATTTAAGTTCAATTGGACCTCATCCTCAATCCAATATTAAAACAATGCAATATGCAGAGCTCCTCTAGAATTGCTCTGTGACCCTCTCATTTCTTACATCATAAACATATGATTTTTCTCCTATGAGAATAACACTACATATGGTGTCATCAGGTAAAGCCTCATGGAATTCACAGATAATTTTAATATTTGTTCTGTCATTCACCACAACCTGTTTCCTTTTTGAAGAGTTAATTACAAACATGGGTCTCTGTGCTTTGAATTCATCAGGTGTGTAGTACATGTCAGTATTGCCTGTAGTGACTCTTTTGAAGGATGTAAATGCTTCATATAATTTAAGGAAATCGTCCTTGGACATGTCTAAATTGTAATTTTCTCTAGGAAAGACCTCATTTCTGCCATTTTTAAGATAAATGTTCTTGATGTTGCAGCTATCAAATTTACTTGAATTTTTTTCCTGATTGTTGTGTCTTCCAGTCTGAAACAATACTACCACAAAATCAGGCATGTCATATTGAATACTGGAGAATGAATTTGTAGCATCAAACTCATAATATGTACCAGATGCGGGCTTCTGTACGCATTGATATGTATAAAATTGCAGAGGAATCTGTGGATTTTTTATTATATCTGCTTTGTATTTAAGACCATAGCTGGCCTCATACTCAACAACAGGGATTCTTAGCTCCATAGTCTGAATAATGCATTTGCCTGCATCTGGTAGGGTATTGGGCAGAGCTTCTCCTGTAGGGTTTATTGTGCTGTACCTCATCAAGGCATTGTTATCATTTGCAGCTCTTCTAAATGTAATTCTTAACCCACCCTTCCACATAATTTCTTTGAAATCTGAGAAGAATCCTGGCAATAGGCGCATGGGGAACAGGACAGTGTGGTTCTTAGATAATATCTTATCACCAGCCTCGAATCCTCCTATTTTGTAGTATGAAGCCTCGGTTTTGGATAATTTCAATGTGGCCAAAGCTGTGGAGGTAATGCCGGGATAATCCACTCTGTTTATAACAACGCCATGCTTTCTGATCTCAATTTCAGAGAATAGATGTGGCACAAAATTATCTACCAATCTTATATTTGAATTTGCCGGATAATCTGTTCCATCGAGCTTTACAACATCAAATTTGATGTATAGATCTGCTCTGTGGGGGTGTATAAATCCATCCCCTACATCAAGATCAACCTCAATTTCTGTGTTGGGTTGATTTAAATTTGCAAATGTCCTCCTGTTTGGAGGGAATGATTGTAGCTCATAACTCTCAATATTTTCCATTGTATGTATTTTTATTTAAATATTAATCTCTATGATTGCAGTTGTTGTGGCTCCAGCAAAATCAACTAATTCTTCTTTTTCATTAGTGACCATCAATTCAATGTAATCTATTCTATTATGACACACAGGAAAATATAATGTTGGTGATGGATTGTAGATGATGGGCTCCATGAATTCAGAATTAGGTTTGAATGTTGCAATGATGCCAGTTTGTTTGTGAGAGCCTATGCCATTTGATTTGGTTATCATACCCTCTGCCACATTACAGTGAATATTTAGAGTCTCTATGGCTAAGAATTTAGGTATATTCATAGCAGTGTGTTTGATGCCTGGTTTAAGTTTTGTGTTGTTCTCAAATCCCAACAGCTCCCCAATAGTACCCAGATTCACTGTCTCTGTAGCAGATACAATTTCCACTCTGTGAGTGACAGAATTTTGACTTAACACTACACCTCTGGGTAATTGAGCATTTAGAGTGGATAGATTATATTGCCCTGGAGTGATGACAATTTTTTCATCCCCAACTGCAATTGTGTTGTTGTGGTGTGTAATATTAGGGATTAGGTACATGCCATAAAATGCCCTGAGAGCTATTGTTTTGGGATATACAATGTCATCATGCAATTTGAGTTTCAATATTGAATTTTGGCTGGTGAGATGGAATACCCCCATGATGTTTCAGATACCACAAGGCTTTTTGAAAATCTTCAATTGATGGTTTATTTATTTGAGACATGTATCTAAGAACAGATAAACACAAATGTCCGCAATTAACATCTTTGAAATTTTGAACACGGGCATTATTGTAATAAAGATTAGGTGATTTTAGATATTTTATTAAATTTTCAGGAGGAACACCTCCAAATGAATCAAACACAAATGCCTCATTTTTTAAATATTTAAGATAACAAATCCAGTGAGTGCCTTGATTTTTGTACTTATCCAAATTAACAATGCCACACTCTTTGTTGAGTGGTTGTTCTGGCAAAGAATCAGACATGTACACACCTCTAAAATGTTTGATGCCCAGGGGCTTGATTAAAGCTTCAATATCTTGGTTTGTAAGCGGCTCTTGTTTTTTTTAAACTTATTCATGGCTCTCTTAACACCTTTGCCTTTTTTCTCCATTGCCAGGTTATGGCGCTTCTGCTCATCTAATTCTGCCCTATTTTTCTTGGCATCTATTACTGTTTTTGCTATGGCGGCTGAACCCCCAGCCAAGCTCCCCACAGCCCCGAGAGCAGCTAAGATGGCAGGGATGGTAAATATAAATCCCCCCACATGTGATTTTTTTCTTGATTGCTGTAATTTTTTTAATTGGGGGGTACTAAGTAACAATTTCATACCATGACCCTTTGCAATACAAGAATTTTTTTTCTTGCGCTGCTTTTTGGTCAAAAGACTGTCAATAGTTTTAAGAGATTTGAGACCTGCATAAGGTATTTGATACATAACACCCTTGGCCTTCATTGTAGGTTTATTATATACATATTCACAACCCCCACCCCAGTTTTTGTTTGGTGCTCATAGCTATGGTGGTTCCCAATGCTGCTATTTTTTCACTCAAAGAAGCATCTTTGCTTACAAATCTGCCAAATGCAGCCTCTTCTAATTTCTTGTCTGCAACATGTCTCTTGTCAAGATCAGAATGTGTGTTGTATGCAATATCATGGTCTCTACAAGCAGCATCTAAAGGATTAACACCAGGATCACCTCTGTTTAATCTATGATCCAATTTTGTGCCTGGACCACAATACTGATAGCCTGGAATATGTAGTTCAAATGGCAACTTGTTTATAATGTCATTAACAAGGCCCCGACCCTCAGAAATATTCCAAAATTTAGGTGGTAGAGTATTAATAATTTTTATGAGATATCCAATCCCCTTAGTGTCATTCACTATAAAATTAGACAATTTGGTGCTTATCATGTCCATAATTCCAACCTTTTCATTGTAAAAATTGTGGTTCCCAGCATTTTCCTCCCCAGCTATGACCAGCAACCTATCTACAAGTTTCCTGACATCATCAACCCACACAAATTCTTTGGGCAGGGTGTTGTATTGTTTGATTCCACTACCAGTCTTGATTTGTGACCATATGGGCTTGATTAAATTATTGTATTTTGCCCCACTGCTCGACTTGACTCTTTTTTGTGTGGGATCATTGTTCTGGTATAGAGCATCTGATTTTATTAATATTTCTTTGTAATCCTCATAATCTTGATCTGTATAGCTGCCAGGCCTTTTCCTGGTCATGAGTTCCCATAATCCAGGTGTACCGGTGTACTTAACAAAAGCACCTTTTTCTCCGAGACGAGATTCTGAATATACAATTATATCATCTCCCATAAATGTTACTCTGAAATTGCCAATTCTATGAATAATGCTGCCATCAAGCTCTGTGTCAGCATATAAGCCAAACACCTCATCTTTATTGTCTTTAGGTGTTGTTAAATATTTTTGAGCAAGAAGACCCAATTCAATAGGATCCTGACTAGCCTCAATTCTTCGAGGAGGACTAGGTGTATGAATACTGGAAAGTGGGGTGAATGGATAATCTAATATGTTCCTTGCAGCTACAGGTACAAGCTCTGTGAGCAAATTTTGATTCTGCTCTGTAACAGTTTTGATATTCTTACCTAAATTATTAATAGCATCAATTACAGGCTGTTCTGTTTGTTTGTGTTTTTCATAAATTCCACGGTTCTCTGATTTCCATCCCTTAAATCTTTTTACAAGATAATCTCTTAGCTTAAGATCATCAATGATTGGTCTTTTCATGTTTATTTATATACGTCTCAACGTCTAGAAAATGTTTCAACGTCTAGAAAATTGTTGATTTTATTTCTGTATTTGCCAGTATTAGGTGTTCTTGTCATATCAATTGTGACAAACCCATAACTGTCCTGGTTCCAGCACTTGCTGCAAAATTTGGAAAAATCATTGTAGCTCAAGTCCCCACCTACATATTCATCATGTATGTGTTTGAGGTTGGTATGATCCTGATGAAACACACATATAAAATTGCTGTTGTCTCGGATCAGCTGCTTGGGTATTTTTGAAAAAGTCTGTGCCAGGTAGAAGCAATCAATATTTTTGTGTCGGCCCTGTGTAAAGAAGTTTCTAACCTTGTTTTGATTATCCAGTATAATGTCATCAAACACAACAACAGAATTATCGAGGCATTCATGAAGTGGCTTAACATCTGGTTCAAAAGTGGCAATATCCAATCCATCATATAGCTTCATCAACTGCTGATATTTTAATTGTTCCAAGCTCTTAGAGAAGATATACAAGTGCCTGTTTTTCCAGTCTAACCAGTTGGGTGCCAATAAAAAATTATCAACTAATAGTGTAGTTTTACCACAAGCAGATGGCCCAACAATAAGACACCTAATATTTTCAGGCAGCAATTTTCCATTTCTCTTATTCTGCTGTTCAGGTTCTGGCAGCCTTTTTATAACATCCCAGGTGTTCATATTATCACTTTGTTTGCATCGATCCAGCTGTGTTCTGGAAGTCCTAGCCATTTGACAAGTAACTTGTTGCCTTTTCTGCGGATGATTTTTTCTATGAGATATGTGTCAGGCTGTTTAGTTTTGCTGAGCTCTTGTTCATAGAACCTGCCTTTGAGAATTTCTCCTCGGTGATCTTTTATTATATATGTGTTAAGGGTCCCGGGTTTAATTTGAACCACTGTAAATAATTCAGTGCTCCAGTTTCTTGTAAAGCCTCTCTTGAATAAGTGCTTATATTTACTGATTCTTACTTGATCCCCTACCCTGTATTTAGCCTTTCTTGTTGTTGGCCGATATTTAGGATAATAAACAGTGCTGATCAATTTTTGCTCATCAGATGAGCTTATTACTTCAGAGGGTTTCATGTTGATTGTGGAATGGACAGAATTGTTATATTTATGTAGAAGTTCTGGAAGAATATTAATCCATTTATAATTACCTTGCAGGGTAAATTGTTTATACATAAGATTTTTTAAAGTTCTGTTGAATCTCTCTACAATTGAGGCCTTGAGATCACTGTAACTCGAGTAATGTTTTATTGCCTGGCTTTTCATAAATTGTTGAAACACTGAATTATAAAATTCTTTGCCATTATCTGTTTGCAAATAGCGCGGGGATCTTCCACTCTGATTGATGATTGTCCTGATGGCTTCTGTAACACATGCCCCAGTCTTGGATTTGAGTGGCACAGCCCAGGCAAATTTTGAAAATGTGTCTATTACAGTGAGTAGATATTTGTAGCCCTTGTTGATTTTGTCTAAGTTTTTCAACTGCCCACTTGCCATTTCAATCAAGTCGCTCTGCCATAAATCATCTATGCCTTTTGTGACTACTGGCAGTCTCTTATAATTATGTCTGGCTTGTCTGTGTAATTCATCAACAATAATTTGTCTAGACATAATATGTAAACAAGAATATTGCAACTATGGGGTGTTCAGCAGCTGAGACTGCAGGATTTTCTAAATATAATTTGTCCCCTATCTGTATTTTAAATTCCAAAGTGCCATCATCTTCTACATAAGATGTTTCTAATGTATTGGGATCTGTAAAATCCTCCAATTCCACACTGGTGATTTTCACTTTGTTGTTAGCATTTGTTATTGATAATGTAGGGTAGTGATGTGCCTGTGGTTGAAGCCAATATTTGATCTTGATTGGTCTCAATGTGCCCCCAACAAAAAATTGGTAATAAAATTGTGCAGGGGACAGCATATATATTTTGCCACCCGGTGTAAATGGAGAATCATATTCTTTGTTGGGGATGCTGTACAATTCAAGAATTACTGAATGTTTTGGATTCTCGATTATGCCTGTTATTTCTTTTTCTGCTGTGAGCAATCTGCTTGTTACAGATTCAAGGTGCTCATTGATAGTCCTAACAATCTCATCGTGCCCAGGCTTGATTCTTATGTCAACAGCAAGTTTTTTGTATTGTTGCACAATTTCTTGTAGCTGGGTGGCAAAAACAGACAGAGCATTTGCTTGATTGGATTCCATGGTCCCTAGCTGTTGCTTGATATTAGCTACAATTTGTTGCAAATTTTCAACAACTGCCAATTTTGAATTTTGAGCAGTAAGATCATGGACTTGTCTTCTGATATCCTCAAACAGGGCATGCAATTCATTAATATGTTGATTGGTTGGTAGAGTGGCCACTGTCTGTGTGAGTTGTTTGATCTCTGCCTGGATATTCTTGATATCTTCTGATTTCAATATCCTATTCACTGCTCTCTTAATATTTTTAAGTTCCTGTGATGTAGGCAAATTTGATACTGTATTTTGCAAATATTCAAGTGCCAATTTCACATTGTGTAATTCAGAAGCATCAGCCACATTTTGCATAGCATCTTGGAGCAGGGTTATATCTGCCTGAGAGGGTGTGGATTGTTGCAAAATTTCAAGTTTTGTTTGGATATCATCTATCAAATGATGAAAATGAGATAGTTCAGATTCAGTGTTGAGGTTTTCAAGCTTTGTGATTTGTTGCTGGACACTGACAAGGGTATCTACAATCCCAGGCAATCTGGATTCTAGTACATTTGCCAAATCACTTTGCACTGCTGCTATTGTACCTTCAAGATGGGTTATGGAACTTTGAATTTTTCCAAAATCTTCATATGTTTCAAGTTGCAGCTTAATATTTGCTACACTGCGAGTTATTGCATTTAAAGCATCAGAAGATGGCAAATTGTTCATAAAATTTTCAAGTGTCTCAATTTTTTCTTTAACCTCGGCTATGGCATTGTTCAGAGGATCCAGATTAGGTATTTGGAGTGACTGAATCTGTTCTTTTAGAGTGGAAATTACTAGATCAAAATCTTCTTGCGATTTTATGCTTTTGACAATTGTTTGGAGCTGTGTCTGGACATTATTTATCTGCTCTTCTAATTGCTGTTTCAATTGCTCAGAGTTGTTAGCCTGGGTCTTAAATTTGGCTTGAAGAGCTGCTACAGCCTCTTCTAAACTTTGAAAATTATCCAATGTAGCCAGGTCAGTATATTTCTGAAGCAGCAACTTGAGTTCAGAATCAATTTTAAGAAGAGGGTCCATGCATTGTGATTGCAAATTTGTAATTTCTAATTGAAGACTGGCATTGAGTGTGGTTTGTAAAGCTTGTAAATCACTTCTTAATTTCTTGACTCTGACATCAAGCATCAGAATCTCATCACTGTGATCTTCATGTCTTGTATGGCCAAAAATATCATTAGGCATTTTTGTTTTAGTAGTTATTTATTATAGAGTATTTGATTCTTAATTCTATAAAAAAGGGTATAAGCTTGTCATAAGATCCAGGGACTTCAATATATAAGCAGTCACCAGCAGAAACAGTATAAACAGTGCCAGAAGTCATGTTTGAGTGCTTAATTCTGTAAATATTTCTCCCTACTGAAATCTTGACATCACCCTCAGGGGTTGTAATAAATTGTAATTGCCCACCTACAGGTAATTGGTAATGATTTAAATTATTGTTAAATATGTACAATATTTTGCCTGTTTCATCATCAATATCTGTAAGTATGCTGTTCAGATGAATAATTAACAAGCCACTCAGTTTAGATATTATATCAGGAGAGGGTTGTGGTGCTGGCAGGTCCATAACAGTCCGTTTTTTGAACCCAAATAAGTTCATAGGCATGTTTATTTATTTCAAATCATGCTCTGTAATTGGGCATTGATTCCCACTTTTCAAATCACAATAACCCCATGGTAAAGTATGTATGCCACATGATAAAATGCATCTCTTATCATCATGTGGGTCCAGAGCCACTTTTCTTACAATATTTGTAGTCAATGAGTGATCCACACTCTGAATTCTGGATTCTGATGTTTTGATTAAACTCTGGGATTTGAGGCAATTTTTATAATCCTCAAATTGGAGCTCTTTTTCCACAGCTACTCTGCCAATACCCTTGGCTTTTTTGACAACAGCATTACATGTTTTAAAACTGTACATCTTGGCACTTAACCCAGCAAATTCCACAATAACATCACCAAGTGTCTCATCTTTTAACTTGCCGGGCACTTTTTTGTTGTGGTGTTGAATATTCAAATAGTCTGGCAATTCACTGGTATCAAAATATTGAAACAATTCAGGCTGTGACATATCTTGATAAACATCTTCTGTTTTAATATCAAGAATAAAACTATCCGTGTCCATGTACATCAGTTTTACATTATCACCATAAAAAGGTTTCAACACATCATAATACAATGTTAACATATGTAATTTGGACAATTCCAATATTGCAGCCCCTACATAAATAGGTTTATCAAACTTAATTCTTGTTTTTTTCATGTTGAAAAGTGCCATATCTTCATCATAAATTCTTCTGTAATTGAAGTTGGGCTTTGCAACCAATTTTTTGCTCAGGCTGGGGTCAGTAATTATTTTAACATCGGTATGTTTTCTGACATTTTCAATTGTTTTGCCATACACAGAATTTACCATCAATTTAAACAAGCTCTTATCAAATTCGCTCTTTGCAGATGTTCGAAGCTCCGTGTTTGTATCAATGTATGGTTTCAACCATTCTGAGTGCCTGAACCTCAAAACTTTTCCAAGTTTGGTTACTTGAACACCATGATGCATCAGGAACTGGAGGTTCTTGTAATATATGACATAGCCCTGTTTTGCCTCCAGAGTCATCATGAGCTTCTTCTGTTTAGAGCCAGGTGAGCACTGAACCTCGGGAATTGGGGGCAGATCAGAAAATTTGTTATGTAAATAATCTGGAAATATCAGATCAACCTCTAAGAAGAGGCCATAATTACTGTCATCATAGTTCTGAAGATCTTCAATATTGAAATCTTCGACCCATTCAATCCCTGCATATGGCAGTTTTTGCATCATAGCGTGACCATAGAGGCTGTTTGCATCCACATACAATATATAATTTGATGGCAATTCTGGATCATAATCAGGCATATATTTGTTATTTGCTCTGGCATATCTCTGAGAACATTGCACCATACCTCCTTTTATATTTTCCTCCATAAACAGGTACATATCTTGATCTTGGATCAGATCCAATTGCTTTTTGGTGTTTAAAAACATTGCAGACCATGCTAGGCCCGGGGCACTGAAAAAATACACTGGGTCCAGTCCATAATTTTGCATACAAAATTTTCTGAATGCCTGCAATATATCAGCTAAGATAGTCACATCAAGTTTCAAATACGCCATGTGATAATCACCAAATGTCTTGCATTTGAAATTGTTCCACGCCAATTGGGCACGGTGATAATCTTCATCAGTGATTCCAGATCCTCTGATTTTGCTGTAAAACTCATGTTGTGGAGGCAGAGAACACTCATTAAATTTAGAAAAATCTGTAACATAATCATATGGATATACACCCTTCCGCCTAATTAATTTCGGGTCCTGATTTGGAAACACTGCACGTGTGATTTTGAATTCACCATCAGATAATCGAGTGCTCAGTGTATCCAGGCTATCAGATAAAAATCTGTAAGAATCAAGAAATCTTATTTGAATAGAAAATCCATTAACTTTAATTATTTTGCTAATAGATATATATTTCTCATCATTTTCAGCTAAAATATTTAAATTCTGCTTGTCAAACCCCTCATATCTGATCAGATGATGAAAATCATAATTGGATGCACCATGGCAAAATATGGGGACAAATCTTGGTCTCTTGATCTTAATATTACAGCTATTACACAGGGCCTGTTTATATCGACCATCTGTATGAGAATGGTGATGCACCTTGATATTTGTATCTGAAAATTCACAATCACATAGTGGGCATTTTTCTGCATTGTTGAAATCCTCAATCTGTTTCTCTGTTAAAGGCAACATAGGTTTTGATTTTAATAAGATGTTAGATGCTATGTCACGGCACTCATTTTCTATTTTATGTGCAAATATTTTGATGGCATCTGGTCCCATGTATGAATATTCTTTGGTAACAACACCATCCTGTACAACCACATAACAAAAACTGGAAGGTTCATGTAGCTGGTATGGTGTAATTGAAGATTCTTCAGGATCCGGATTGCAGAATGCAAGAGATTTGAGGATTGATTCAAAATCACAGACAATATATGCTGGGTGTTCCAACAAGGCTTCAAACTTTTTAAATGTTGCTTTTTCACTTGGATTGGGCATCACCATATGAACAGGTTTATGATTGCCACAGTATTTCAGATGCTCAATTAACTTGTTTTTGGCAATTTCTGTATTACATTCAGGAACTTTTTTTGTTGTTTTTTGACCATCAAATACACGTAAACATCTTCTGCACAACTTGAATATTCTATTAGATTTGTCTAGTTGTGTTCTCACTAAAGCTTCAAGATTATGTATCAGAGTATAATGATATTTGCCATCCTCTTCAATTAAGAGCAAATCAATCGGAATAGCAGATTCATCATCAAATGCACTGATTCTGAGAGGTTCTATTGAGCAATTATCACGGCCAGTGGAGCAAATAAAAACATTAATAGATAATTGTTTGCCGTTCATATCCCTGGCTCTTTTTTCAAATTTATCAATATTCTGTACAGACATTGGATATTCTAAACCCTCCATTGCATCGTCAAAATCATGTTCATGGTGTTTGTAATAAGTTATTCTCTCAGGATGCCTTACAACTGGAAACAAAGCAGCTAATATACACCACAAAAAGCATTTCTCATCATTATTTTTAATATTGACCACAGCTTTTATGTTTTTAATATTAGCAGGTAATGGCAAATATGTAGAACCTTGTAATGGGCTGAATTCAGAAATATTAACATAGAGCCTGTGAAGAGAGCCGCATAGGCTCCATCCAGACTCTCTTGCCTCAAATTCAGAGTGTTTAATGTTCAATTGATCTATCAACCTGCTTATTATTGTGTCTGAATTTGCATTTGAATATACAGGTACAGTTTCTGTCATGTGGGGCTGTGTAAATTTAGTGCCATTTGGCTTCTTATATTGTGTAAACAATTTGAGGGACAGCTTATAAGAGCCATTTTGTGCATTTAGAATTGCCTGCAGATCAGGTTTTTTACTGTTCAAGAAATTCTGAATGCCACATCTTGGCTCTGATACAAACCGATAATCCCTAAGTTGGGCATTAAAACTGCTATGGATGGGTTCATAGCGTGGCTGCTTTGCTGCTCTGGCATTAACAGGTGCTTCATGCTTTCTCTTCAGACCAGATGTGGATGGTTGTGGGGGCAATGTTGATGACTGTGCAGAGCAAGTATTTTTATGTTTATATGTGAAATATTCCATGCTATATTTTCTATTGCATTTGGGGCATATTTTTGTGGGAGTTCTGTTTTTGCCTGGGTTACAAATCTTTTGGTGTCTAGCCCAATTAGAGCTAAATATATTTTTATTGCACTGATTGCAATATTTTTGATTCGGCATTTTTGCTATTGTTTATTATATACAATTTCCCGGGTTTCAATTCAAAACTTTATACTGGATCAGTTGGGTTCAGCACTGTGCTGTGTGTGTGTGTGTATGTATGTATGTGTGTGTTAATATTTCTCGCTTTGGTATTTATATAAAATTTTCTGGGTTTTAAATCTAATCTCTATACTGGATCAGTTGGGTTCAGTGCAGACAAAAAAACTGCATAGCTCTATGTCAATTAGTTCTTGAGATATTGTATTTAGGAACCACTTTGGCCCCCCTGCCAAAAATTGGCTTTTACTGCATCGGTGTATATTGTTTCTATGATCTTACTTGGGTTATTTCGCCAAATTATATGCTTCAAATCTCCTATACTTTGGTGGAGCCTGTTCAGGTTCTATCCCCCACTTGTGGGTGACTCTGCATGGCTGGAGTATTTTCTCCTGTGCGTACCTCCCATTTTTCTGCTGGGTGTACATGCAATCCACACTGCACGCCATACCCTGGCGCTCGCAGGAACTAATCCATCAAGGCTGTCTCCACCCCTACATACCCACACCTCGGGAATCCGAGGTACTAATGTATTGATCCAATGCTCACAGCAATCCGATGCTCACAGCGCCATGCGAGAATTTGAGGAACTGCTCCTCCAACTGGCAATAAAACTACTAATGGAATTGCTGAAGGCAATAGAACAAATCAATATATTGATTCCCAGGCCGGTTGAGAACCGGGTCTTGACAAGAAAACAGCGACCTTCAGAGGCACTGACCTAGCACAAATCCCGGCACGAACATGCATGTCCCAGAAGGCACTGACCCAGCACTGAGTGTTATGTATTGATTTTTGTATAACAAGCTGTGACAGGTATAGGCCCGACCCTAAATAAGAGTGGATTACAACAAATAAGCTAGATGTAACAGATTTTGTATAAGAAAAATGCAAAATATCCCAGTTTCAATTCAATCCATTTATCTGAATCGAAGAAACCAACAATTCACATATCCCCATATCATTGTATGCTTGCCCTATTAGTACCTCTTTTGCTGTTGTACACACTAATTGGCAATTTTCTTGAAGAGACCTAATAGAACAAGATACGGCGGTATGAGAAATATGTGAATTAAAGATATTTTAGTAATATACGACGTCTTAAGAAAGGCATATTCGGCTCCAAAGTACTTTGTCTAATGCTTATTACCATTCCCTATTACTAACAGAAAGAGTTAAAAATGATGTAGTATTGAAAAAAGTTGGCTTGTTCCCAAGTGTTCACCGAGTTCAGACATTTGCTCATAGATGGCCCCTGTTGTTGTTGCTTATCAAATACTGGAATATCTCTAAAACAAGCAAATTTTGTTTACTGTTTTCTATAATTGGCAATACGGATATGTACTACACACCAGATGAATTCAAAGCACAGAGACCCATGTTTGTAATTAACTCTTCAAAAAGGAAACAGGTTGTGGTGAATGACAGAACAAATATTAAAATTATCTGTGAATTCCATGAGGCTTTACCTGATGACACCATATGTAGTGTTATTCTCATAGGAGAAAAATCATATGTTTATGATGTAAGAAATGAGAGGGTCACAGAGCAATTCTAGAGGAGCTCTGCATATTGCATTGTTTTAATATTGGATTGAGGATGAGGTCCAATTGAACTTAAATTGGAAGTAAATATGTGTAGGTGTGGGTGTGGGTGTGTATATAGGTGAGGGTGGCCTAGTTTTAGGTGTGGGTAAAAAAAAAATATCAAGAGGGGCATATTTTTGACAGGATTATGGACAACAATCTCACAGAAGTGCCTTTTGTAAGTATAGGCAAATCAATCTGAGGAGCTCTTCCTTTCTGAGAAGGCATTTTTACAAAAATCTTGGATTAGGCAGAGTTCCACACTAGAGCAAACAGCTCATATGCTCATGTTGAGCTAGGTTCAAGTGTAAACAAATCTGCTGAAGAGAGCTCTTCCTTTCCGGTCCTTATCCTATCATGTTTCCCACTACTCAACACAATATATTAAAAATTTGCCCCCTCTAGGATTGACTTCGCCCCCACCCCTACTAAGAATTCCTGGCTACAGGCCTGATACAAGGGGAACACTGGAGAATAGTGGTCACCCCACAATCTAAAAATCTCATGGTAGGTGCTGTCACTTTCTTTAGGAGGATTAATATCTTGCAGTGAATTAATTTGAATTAATTTGAATTAGCTTCGGATTTTGTGTTGTGTGTGAATATTCTGCAATTTTCATGCCTCCAGAAAACGGCAACATTTGCTATAGGCTATAAGTTCATACGTTATTCAACAATAGTTCTTCAAAAAAATATGGCAAACATAAAAAGTAACAGCCACAAGACTACATGAAACCGAAACCTACCTGCAGATAGGGAGAGCTGTTTACTTAAATCTGTAACATTCACACATATTCGACTGCTGCGATATGTATCTAACAAAATATTGGAGCTGAGATAAAGGAGCGGACAGGTAAATCTATATCGGAGTTATTTCCTATTATTACCGGCACTTACACAGACCAGGAAAAGAATTAGAGTCTTTAACCCAAAATACAATGAACCAATTGTTATTTGATGACGTTCCATATCTCAAATTTGCTCAAAGAGAACATGGTAGTATTGATTTTACCTCATTTAGGTTTTCTTCAATTACTATTTTTTTATCTTCTAGTTTTACATGATCAGCAACATTAACCACTGTTTTGTTAATTTTTTTTTGATCCACTATATATATTAACTTTGTTACCTTCTATTGATTTTACTACATCACCCCACTTAAACATACGACGATGGCTTACAGGTACAATAAACACAGAAATGAGCTTAGAAAATATCATCATCATATTACAGATAATGACAATGCAGTAATATTTCGATTGCCCCATGTACGTACATAACGTGAGTTTAGAAGAAACTGTGTCGAACTTCTGATTGAATTTTGTCGAGTTTCTCAATGAAAACAGGTGACAAATTGTCGAAAATTAGTTTCCTTCGTACGAGTCGAGCAAAGATATAAGTAAGAATGATCGCAATGATTTGAGACCGATAGCTCAAAAGTCACGATCGTGCCACTTCATTCCTTTCCAAGGGAAATGGTGGAGAAGGGGTGAAAAAGTTCAATGCTTGTAGACTATGGAGAAGTCCACAGACGTTTAGCAAGTCTTTACCGCTGTAAGTTCATATATTTTCTAAATAAGCAGAAGCACACGTGTACTCATCACAGGATCGTTTCAGTGACGACGCCAGAGGGGTCAGGTGGGCGGGTGCCCCCAGTCAGACACTTCGCCCGCCTCTCCCCCCCCCCCAACTGGCGTTAATGAAATATCGGATAATAAGAGAGCTCATTTCTAAGAGTATGACGATTTTCACCTTTTCTAAGTGGTGTATTCTGCATGATATCACATTTCCTGCTTATAAGACCAACTTGAAACCAAATAGGACTCCAAGATAGATCCTCCCCATTAATAGAGCAATTAATTTTGTTTTAGTATATATATGTATGTCTAGTGGCGTAGCCCCTGAAATTTTACTGTAGCGTGTTTGTCTGTGGTTTCCGAGTGTTACTCCAGCAATGTATAACGTATACAGCATGAAAGTCGCGTTGAGTTATACCATCTATGGCGAGTGCACGGTGTTTACATTTGAAACAACTAAAATATGCTTCCATGCGTGTACAGTAAACGTTGTAAAGTATGTATTTAAGCAGCGCCATTGTTTTGTACCTAATAACGTTTTATACGAAACGTTATTCCTCTCGGTTGAAAAGTTATCGGCTTTTAAAATTGTGAAGTGATACATTGTTTACTTCTCACGAGGCCGCCATTACAACTTCCCTCGTATGGGAACAAAAGTCTATCGACAAGTACGCTAATAAAGCCCCTATCACACGGAACTGGATTTCTAGTAGGAATGCTCTAGTTGACGCTGGACTGACTACCAATTTGCTAGTTTTCGCCTCACACGGTACTTGTTACACCGTACTTGTCGATAGTCTTTCGTTCCCATAATGGCGGCCGCGCGAGATGTAAACAACGTTTCACTTCACACTTTTAAAATACGATAACTATTCAACCGAGAGGAATATCGCGTCGTATTAAATAGTTTTAGGTAGAGACGAATGGTGCTGATAAAATACATACTTTACAACGTTCACTATACACGTATGGAAGAATATTTTAGCTTTTTCAATTGTAAACACCGTGCACTCAGTCACCATAGATGGTACTCGACATGCCTTTCGTGCTGTATGCACTCGGAAATCACAGACAAAAAACGCTACTTTGCAAACTCACAGATTATCTTCACATGGCGAAACTTTGCTCTGATTGGCTGTTCCACAGAATCTAGTCGAAGAATTAGTAACAATTAGAACATGTCCTATTCCTCCAAACCAGTCAAGCAGTCAGCCAGGCGGCCATGATTGCTACCTAAAAAGTTAGTTCAGCGCCAACTAGGACATTCCTACTAGAAATCCAGTTCCGTGTGATAGGGGCTTAACTTACTTGCTCGCAGATGGCCATCCAGAGGAAAATATCCCTCACCTCATACCTTTATAGCTACGTAGTTTGTCGTAAACGTAGTGTAGTACAGTTACAACTTGGGAAGGGGAACTAGTTAACTATTGTACGTACATTCGTCCCACTCTGACATCATCTCGATAATTTTCTTTACACTAAGGGGGTTCCCAAAATTTTACTTGAAGGGGGGCCCCAGGGAACTGTGCTACGCCACTGTGTGTGTCTGACTTTCGTTTAAGATTCCAGCGCCGATCTGGACATAGGTGATTTCTCATTTATTTATTTCCTGTAATCGTCGCGATTAAACTAAGTTTTAACCCGTTTTAAGAACTGGAAAAAAGCGTTGAATGTGGGTGGTTTTAAAACATCACGAACATTCTGAGAACCACAAAACATCATCTGTAGTGCGGGCAAATTATTCTAATAGTGGATCGTTAGTGACAACGCCAATTAGTGAAAGACATTGAAAGGTGATTCAAGAAAACTGTCGCTACATGCATGTTCTGGATGCATCGCGGTTTATTACTATTCAGGGACTTATTTTTCGAATGATGATGAGTCCGAGGCAAGCCTTAACAGAAGGTATTTCTTGGAACTGTTGAAGTAAAATTAAAAATGAGGCAATATTCGGAAATGTATTGAACTTGAACCTTAAAATACAAATTACACTCAAATTTCGATTAAAAACAAATTAATCTGCGTAATGTCCACACTTATTCTCAGCAAAATAAGCCAAGAAGTGGAAGAGATGATGTCAGTTGAAACAAGAGACATTGCGAGGAAGGAACCAGACAGACATTTGTGTCGCGGGCAGGTAAAATAACGCTTTTTAGGACTTGCCGTCTTTCAATCCTTCGATGCAGGTTCGCTCTTTGCACACATCAAAATCAAAGACATTATTTTCAAGAACTCCATAGATGCCTGTAATTGTGTAGCACAAACATACTATGGAATGGAAGAGTGAGAGGTGCACCAGGGTCAGAATATTTCTTGAATTTTGAGAAAACTGTAATGTTTTTCAGATTATTATTCCTGTGATATGATTTCCCTGAAAGGTGAAACACAGATTTTGTCCAAAACTCTTCAGCGTTACGAAGATGGAACGAAAGTAGTCCTAATGGATTTCTTCGATATCCTAGGAAAATATAAATTGGCATTGCACAAGGTTCACACTCTAGTTGTATTCTCTGTAACAATTCCAGTTTCCAATGCAGCATGTGAAAGAACCTCTTCTCGTTTGAAACCTTTGAAAAAGCCTCGAAACAGGATGCTGGATGGCCTCATTTGTGCTGTCCTTGCTATTGAGAAGAAGGAATGTTAAGTCTTGGACGTACCGAAGGTGGGCAATTTGTTCTCCAAAGAACATGTAGCAGAATTTTTCTGTAGGAGAATTGCATTTTACTAAGTGACTTTCGTTGTTTCTAATACTTAAGAGCGTTGTAATCAAGGGGTTCCGGGTTCGATTCCCGGTGGAGGCACTTAGTGGTTCGGATCCCACTTTAAACTGTAGGTCCAGTCCCGATTAGTCTTGCTGTGCATAAAGTGGACTTAAAAACACCAAATCAATCAATAATACTTAAGAAAATTGATTTCTTCCAACGTCATGTTTATTTTGAAAGAAAATTAAACATTTGGAAACGTTTTTTTCGTCATTTATAATATTATCTTATAACTTGAATATTTATATCAGTAGTTTCATCTCAAGACAATGAATTATAAAATTATAAATTGAGGAACTATTTTAGACCATTTTGTACCTATCTTCCAAAATTGAAATAGGTCACTAGAAACAACGCAACTTATGGCAGTTCCCACGAATAAAAAAATAATTAATCCTTTTATTAAAACGAATCATATGGAGATAAACTCGTAATCAAGAACTAAATTTAGGCAGTAAATGTCCACTCTGAATAAAGTACACATTCAAAATACCATACAAGAATATAATAATAATAATAATAGGTATTATTATTATTATTATTATTATTATATATATATATATTGTATATATAATATTTTCGAGCGTTTTAATGTGACGGCTCCGCTACAATATTTTCTCGCCCCCTTCCGCACCTAGTCACTTTTCCCGGGCGCCGTCATTGGGTCCATTCAAATATATCCAGAAATCGTGATGAACACAAACCTAAGCCGCGCGTCAGGTCAAGTTTGCAGCAGGTTTTATGTATTAATCTGCGCGAGTACGGCGCTCAGAATCATCCATGCCAGTCTTACCTGAACCGTTGAGCTCTTCGGATCGCAGACAATGAGAGAATTAGCAGTATTGCCAACCCATCAAAACCCGGTGTTTCCATATTACCAGTTTTCAAAAAAACACTCTTCGCCGCGTAAATGGAACGTTCACTGACACCTGTCAACACCGACGTCATGTTCATCACCTCACGTCCTATCTTATCCGGATATTGTTGCCTTAAGGATGAATATACATTTAAAACAACTTGTTTGGATTGACTTTGAAGAGCTTTCCCTCTTGAATGCTGCCTAAAATAACATTCGGGCGAAACCGCGCGCTCAACAGGAGACCTCGATTCAGCCATCCTCGTTGCTGTGCAGCTCGATTAGCAATGAATCACGATAAATGTAGGGTTAAAATAGTACGGTCTGCAACACTGGTGTCAGACGGATTGGTGATTCCACGCGTACTGCAACCGTCTTCAAGTCCACCTCGACTCGCTCTTGAGTTGAAGTGTTCATTCACCGCTACCGACAGCCTAGTTGGCGATCTGCGGTTCCAAGTTCGTCTGCTCAGTGATTGCAACCGATCAGGTACATATCTGCTAATGTATATATTATTTTGTTACAAATGTATTAACTGTTTCCTTGCAAATATGCAGTTATGTCGGAATAGAACCCGTCTCAACGGAACTATATTCTGCGCACACGTTTGATCTACATCTGCGAAAAGTTGCTGCAAAGTTGACCTGACGCGCGGCTTAGATATCTAATTTTCTAGATAAAGCGTTGAAAAAATTAATATCATATCATAGATTGTATATCAAATTTAATGTTTGTACGTCAGCAACCTATTCCAGAAACCAAGTTGTCTAACTAATAGGGGGTACCGGGTATACACTATGCCAAATTATCTCAGTGCAACAGAGGTAGACTTTCATCCCCGTATCAGTCGATTTCACCCTCATCAGGGATGAAATCTCCATAGAACAAGATGATGAATGTGATTGAAAATGTTATTTCATTTTAAATATTTTGTTTTATGAAATCAGTTAAGTTTTGCATTATCTGTTGAACGAGAAAATGACAAATTCACGTGTTGCCAAATGCGATAACAGAGAAGAGAATGATGAATGAACGGATAATTAAACTTCAGTGCAGCAAGCAGTGGAGTATTGAATAAATATTTGTGAAAGATGTAAGTGAAAATAAATCAATATGTAATTTCTTATATTATTCTCAAGTTTTTATTCTAGTCATTGTTAAAAATAATAATAATCGCTGTGCGTCCAGCAATGGATAACATCCCCTGAAATAGCTCCAAACGTTTTATTTACACAATGGTAGAAGGCATCTCCTGCCATTTTCTGAGTGAAAACCAAAACTGTACAATCAACAGAATACTAGTGAGATCAGGCCATCTCTGTGGTGAAGCACATTGAACACTCTGCTCAGTCCCAGCATGAGAATGGATATTTCGTTCCTATTTATTATTATATCTTAATAATTTGATTTATATCTTTAGTTTATTGTATTCTATATTTGTCTTTTCACCTGTGGTGTCGTTTGATCATTATTCCCATCGCTGCGATCACTGGCGAACGCAGCGGGGAGCTAAGGAGGGCTAAAGTCCCTCCAGAAATTTTAAGACAATCGAAATTTTCAAAGGAAGCCAGCAAATAACTAGAAAATCCTTTAAAATGACCTCCGTTTACCATTTTTTGACTTTGAACAACATTTAAAACAAAGGCTAAAAATGATAATAAAGAAATATGACCACTCCAAAAACGAATCTTTGTAATATCAAACTTTACAATTTCAGCCCCCTCCGAAAAAATATCTTGCGTACACTAGTGAGGTCGAAAAAACTTCCTTAACCAATACGAACTACGATACTAACTTTTGTTACGCCAACGTGGAAGTTTTCTCCTGAAATATTCGGTCCTCCTACCAAGCAGAATGGTGAAATTTTACTGCATGCTCATTGTGAGGAAGTGAGTTACACTTTCGTTAATGCATTTTTGTATCTGGTCGATACACATTTATGGCTGCTGGTTTTCATACGTATAATCTTTTCCTCGTGCTGTCACGAAATTACCGTTTCGATAAAATTCATTTGTGAAACACACTTTTGCCATTTGGAGCACTTAAGACCAAAGGAACAATTAGTAAACAACCATCTAACGAATGTTGCTTTAGAGAGTGGACTCGCGTACTTTCGACGTGGCCTTTGTCCACCTCTTGTGCGCTCGCATGCGTGACCTTGGGCCACGTTGTGGAAGCAATCACGTTATAGATGAGATTACTCAATGATCTTAATGACCTTGAAAATATCTGCATGTTGTATTGGATGAAGGGGAACAAGTGCATAAGTTTGCTAATTTGAAAAGTTTAGAAAATAAGTTTATGTGTGTACTCTAATATTGTACAAATATTCAACACTTTATTGTCTATTTTCATAATAATAAACTGGGTAAATATTGTCAGTTTCAAAATAGTTAGATATTTCATATAAACGAATTGAATAGCGACATTATATTGCAAAAGTAGTATTTACATCTTTTGTCATTTTCACATTTTTAAATGTAATTTAAAAATAATTGTTTTCCGTCATTTCGTACGCTCGCCGACGTGCTTCGCTTATTTGGAAAGTTTTGAACGTAACATTGTGTGTGCACGGGCTCTAATATGGTACAAATATACAAAATATTCAAAATTGTCTATTTTCTTAATAATAAAGTGAGTAAGCAATAACCGCTTACAGATAGTTAGTTAGATTTCTTGTATATAGTGTTGCCCACGAGACGAGACTTTGGCCTGTCTCGTCTCGTGGAGTCTCGTGGAAATGCTGTCCCGTCTCGAAAATATTCGTTTGTCTTATGACACATGGTCAATCTCGTCTCGTCTCGAATTTTTAAAAGCCTGTCCCGTCTCGTCCCGCGGGCAACACTACTTGTATAAACGAATTCAATAGAGACATTAAATTGAAAAAGCAATATTTTGTGATTTTCACATTTGTAAACGTAATTGAAAAATAATTGGGCTCCGGTACCCCTTTCTACACCCTCGATTTCAGGCATATTTCAAATATTTTCGTGAAAATATTTAGTTCCTAATAACAAACAGTGTTTGCAAATAGCGCGGATGTTAATTTTTTAGATCTACGTGCTACGAAACTTACGTTTTTTTATAAAATTAAATTTCCTTGCGTAACGTCAAAAATGTTTTTCAAAACTTCTATGATGGCGGATGATGGATTCATGTCACAGGTGCAAGTCTGAAGATTTCGGATCATGGATTCATGTCACAGGCGCACGTCTGATTTTTTTCTTTTTCTTCTTATGACTAACTTGTGCAATGGGAACATTTGCGATTGCGATATGTTATTTGTGTGATATATTGGCGGATTGAACATTTCAGACATTGGATTTCATTTATGCGACTTCAGAAATTGGAATTAATTATTTCTTTTTGGCAACTGCAGGCCGTAAAGGGGAGGGTTGTTTTTTTTTCTAAATGACTTGTGGGATGGGATAATTTGCGACTTCTTATTTTTATGATGAAGGAAGTTGAGGGTGGTATTCTGTGGAAAAGGAGAACAAGGACTTTCAACGTAGGATTTACTTCATTTTTGGACTTACAAATTTCACTTCGACCCGCAATTCAGTGCCTGGCCTTTGTAAAAAGAGGTAAGTTACCTTCTTAGGTTTAATTTTAGCCTTCATTTTTGGTATCTTCATGTGTCAATGCGGAAAACAGTGAGAAATAGTGTTGGGGGCAGGTGACTCCGGCCAATTTCTAACATGCCTTTAAAAGGGACTCTATAGATAAAGGCGGGGCCGCGATAGCGGTAGGGGGCAGTAAGTCAATTACCCCCGGGGCGGAGCCCGGAATCGGTGGGAAATTTGGACTCAACAATTTCAAACGACAAAATCTCAACTTTAAACGGCTGTACAGTCGTAAATACTTCTTTCCGCGCTCCAATTATTTTTTATTTACAATTAGGATCACACAATCTTCATAAAGAATTTTTTCTTTTTTCAAAATTCGAGAGTGTAGAATAGAGTACCCGACTCAATAATTGTTTTCCGTCATTCCCATCAAATTCCTACCTCTCCTCTGTAATAAATTCTGATGCTCATGTTTTGAAATTCGAAAAGTCTAGCATAATTCCCTTACAGTAGTTTTCGGGGTGAAAATAAACTTTATTTAAGATCCCTAGCAACATCCGTTTCCATGGAAAACAACAAGCACAGCAAGCTCTAAATTATTGTTTGTTATAATACCCCTAAACATTTAGTTAAAACAAGCACGATGTACAGTTGGGACACGCTAGCAACCGGCGTGGAACCACCCGCTCTGGTAACGACGCGCTGTTGCCGGATTGACCTACTTCAGGATTTTCGCGAGCCCACAGAAACACGTGTAGGATTAAATATCTGGTTTAACAGTCAACAACAGGACACTTCCATTGTTCTCATTCTCAGCAAAAACAACTGATTCTTTAACTACTACTTTTGTTCTCTCATTCATTTTTTGTTTTTACATACAGGTAGCTCGAAGAATTAATTACACATGTACCAAATGTATCATTAATGTTAAGGAAATCGAGCAATTGCCAAGCGTTTCGTAGTAATTTATTGAAGTCTGTATTGCCAGAGCCTGTATTCTCATGTAGCTTCCCCAAATTATCTCACTTCACACACCCACATGTGCCTCCCCGAAGGTACAGATGGTAGGGTAAGCATCGTCGCCTTGTAATCAAGTAGTCCTGGGTTCGATACCCTGTCGAGGCACATAGTGGTTCGGATCCCACTTCCAGCTGTAGGTCCATTCCAGATTAGCCATAGTGTGCATAAAGTGGATTTTAAAACACCAACTCAATCAATCAATCAATTCAGATGCAATTGATTTGTTCTTGATAAATTCTTCTCCGTAATACAGTAACTCAGTTCTGTGAAATTCTGTTTTAGAGGTGAATTTTTGTAGGTTCCGCGAAATATAATTTAAAAACATGTTAACGAAACCAAGTTGTATGTAATTTGCCCTAATTTTCAAGAAATACACTTCATTTGTACCTTCTGAAGCTTCAACAATGTTACAGAAGTATAAATTCCATGTCTTTACAAAACAAAGGGCGAGTTTCGTATACAAAAACAATAGGCGGGTATAGCTGCGGTCGGTATCGAGTTGCGAAAAAGACGAACGCCGCAGTGTGACAAACAAGGCAAAGAGAGGCGGCATGAAATCAAAGGAGAACGATTTGCCACAGTTGTTCATAACACAAGACGCATTTTCTTTTGTAGGTAATTGTGATACGATTCAACACAAGTAAAAAGATTATAACCACCCTGCCTGAAGCTATCAAACACATTTCGGGTTATACAAATAAAAAAAATACAGTTGAAGTAAGATATATGTAATAGCTCGCTTTCATACAGCATACACTTACATTTCTGCAAACGCACAAGCAACACCTCGAAGCAACCTTGCACGTAGCTGGCTTCGTACCGAACTATTTCCTTCACATGACACTGGTACAAACGAAACAGGTAACCTCTCGCGCATGCGCGATACACAAAATCCTGTACGACAGGAAATGGTCATACATCCCTCTCCTTCAATGAAAAATTTCACGAAGGGAGTAAGTGAAATTTTACAGTTTTGACATCTTCCATGAATAGTTATTACATGTATAAGTTCTAAATGTTTCACACTAAGGTAATTCAAAATAAAATTAAATTTCCATGATACACAAAAAATAACTCAAATTTTTGTTTCTTAATTTTTAAAGATGATTGATTAATTCATCAAAAGAATTCAAGTCTTGTATCAACCCAAAAATAAATCATGATTATCATTATAACAAATATCTGTGTTTACAAACAAAATATCAAAATATGTAGAATACATATCTGCATACAACATATTTATCTATACTTTCATTTGAATAAATGCTTGTATAACTCTGCGTTTAACTTTTCTAATTGTTTTAAATAATAATCTCTCTTCTCACTTGAACATTTCCATACTCTCAAGTTATTACTATGATGATTATCACTAATATTACCAGTTTTTAAGTCTATTAACTTGAAGATATTAGTTGCTTTGTTGCAAACTACTAAATATGGACCTTCATAAATTTCACAGTCTTTAACATAACTCAAAATATCTTTTCTCATACGAGGCCAGTAATAAATTTTCCTCATTCTTCTAAGAACTTTATCACCACCAAAGTGGCCCATGTTATCATGATAATTTCTTAATAATACAGAAATCAAAGATTGAGGTATACATATCTTCCATGAATTTTCAAAATGAAAATCTCTCATTAACAAAACTCCATTACATATTTTATAATATTTCTTCCAATTTCTACATTGTCTTGGCAAATTCATATTCAAACCTTCAGAATTGTTTAAATAATTAATGATAGGTTGAAACACTTCATCATTACATTGTTCTTGAACCAGTATTTCTACTGGTATATCCAAAATTTCATTTCTCAAGACCATATTATTATTAACATGAACCAAAACAGGTTCAGATCCTTCAAAATGTCTTGATAATAGATCTGCGAGATCATTATCAGAACCTCTACAATATTCCACTGTAAATTGGTATTTCTGAAGCTGGAGAGACCATCGCAACAAACGAGGGTTCCAATTCTTTGAGTGATTTAACCAAATAAGACATTTGTGGTCACATACTATTGTGAATTCTCTTCCTAGAAGATATTGGCTACATTTTTCTATACAGAATAATAGACTTAGACACCCTAGTTCTGTTATGGTGTAATGCTTCTCATGATTTCTTAATGTACGACTCATGTAACTTATTACCCTTTTTTCACCATCAACAATTTGAAATAAATAACCTCCAACGCCAAGTAAGGAGGCGTCTCCTTGGACATAAAATCTTTGATGAATATCTGGATGGAAAAGTTTAACATCATTTGAAATTGCTTCTTTCAGTAAATCAAAACTTCTTTGTTCTTTCTCTGTCCACACCCACTTCTTGCCTTTTCTTAATAATTCATACAAGGGAGTACATATAACAGCAAAATTTGGAATAAATTTCCTCATCCATGAGAAACTACCAATGATTTTTTGGAGTGTTTTTATATTTTTTGGAGCTGGAAGATCAAGAATAGCTCTCACTCTTTCGGGGTTTACATGAATACCAGTTCTATCAATAATATGACCTAAGTACAGTAATCTTTCCTTACAAAAAAATGTCTTTTTCAAGCGTATAGTCATACCAGATTCTTGCAATTTGCAAAATACTTCTCTTAAATGCTTAAGATGAGCTTCAAATGTACTACTACGAACACATAAATCGTCAACATATATTATTACATTATCAGAGAGTGTATCTCCAAGCACTCTACTCATTGCCATGGTGAAAGCCTGCACACCATTGCAAGTACCAAACACAAGTCTTTTATATTGATATTGTTTCCCCTCAAAAGAGAATGCAGTATATTTTCTTGATTTTTCAGAGAGTAATACCTGATGAAATCCAGCTGACATATCAATCAGAGTAACATAAGGTTTATCCATAAATCCTTGAACTGCATCTTCAATATTTATAGGTCTAATCTGGCTAATCTTCTGATGCTTATTAATATTACGAAAATCTGTACATATGCGTATACTTTTATCTGCCTTAAGTACTACCACAAGAGGATTAAGATATGGGGAATCACACTGTTCAATAATATTCCATTCCAATAACTTATTGATATAATCACGTACAGCTTGTCTGTAGTGATATGGTATAGGATAAGGTTTCGTAACAAGAGGTTCATCTGTATTAAGTTCTATGTCATGGATGTATTTATTACAATGACCTGGTTTATCATCAAATAAACTTTGAAATTCTACTAGTAAATCAAACAATTTCTCCTTTTCATTGTCAGTTAAAATCTCTGCTTGCAAAGTCTTATTCCTTAAATCACTAATACTAGCAACAGTTTCACTCATTTCAGATTTTGGCATTATTCTGAGGCAATCATTTTCTAAATTATTTTCAGATTCAACATAAGTGCATGAAATTGGAAATAACTTAACTAAATGTGAACTTTCTTCTGAATTAAACATCATAGCATTATCTCTGAAGTCAATCTGAGCTTCTATACTATATAAAAAGTCTAAACCTAACAACACATCAACTGATAAATCTCTTACAACAACAAACTGGATTAGAAAATCAATGTTATCCATTTCAAGATTTACACAGAATTTACCTAACACCTTTTGCTTTCTTTTACCAGTATAATCAAGTAAAATTATGTCTCCTACAAGATCAAGTTTAGGACTCTTTACTTCAGACGTTATTTCTCTCCATCTTTTCTCTGACATAAGCGAAATTTCACATCCTGTATCCAATAAACATCTATTCTTTACTCCATTAATGTTCGCAAAAAGAAATGTAGTACCTTTTATCTTATTTCTTAAATTCACAGGTAACACCATATTACTTGAGTTATACTGTGCTTCATTTTCCAATATATCCTCGTAAAAATCAATATCTATCGTACATACAGTTTTCAATTGAGCTTCACTCATCTTCGGTTTAGATATTACATTACAAACCTCCTTTACATGAGTTTCAATGTCAGAATTAATTACAGACACAACACCATTGTCTTCATCTACGCTACTATGTGTCGTCGTAACAGTAGACTCGCATCTTAGTTTAAAGGTTGTGATTGCATGAACAAAGGTGCATTCGCTCTAGGCGAAGAATCTACATTTACTGTTTCTGTGTCTTCAGAACAAGATCTCAGTCCACTAATTTGAGAATTTCCTAATACAGGCTCTCTCATAAATCTACTATGACTATTATTACTAACTTGAATATTGTTATACGGTACTGTATTTGTACTACTATTTCGATAACTAGTTCCTCTAGCAATTATCTCATTACTATCATGTCTAATAATGTCATCATTACTAACATCGTAACTATATCTACTTCTTCTACTTATATTTGAATCATCCCCACTTCTATTAGGTAGTCTATAATTTGATTGAGGACGGTTAGGTCTTTGAACCCATGACCTTTGTCTTACATTCCCATTTCGGTTAGACATGTTTTGATCCCTATCAACATTGCCACTATTTTCATTCACATAATTTCTTTGAAAAGAGTTTGTTATAGGTAGTTTATTCTTAACTGTATCACCTTGTACAATTTTCACTTGTCTTACACCTACAAATCTACCATCTCTTTTTGTTTCTTGTTCATACCATGTATATAATGCTTCATGTCTAGCTACAAGCTCAGCTGCTACATTCAAACTTATGTATGGTTGATTTAAAATAGCTTCTTTTACTTTTACAGGTAACTGTTGAGCTACTAGAATTATCTTTTGTTGATCACTCATATCAGGCTGTATTGTGTTTAACAGATTAATCTGAGACCAAAAGTAACTCAAAAGAGACTGTTTTAACTCTTTAGAATACCTTTTACACAAAATATTAGCCAAAAGAGTCGATTTCCATGAAGAACTCTCGAATACATTTAAAAACATAAGCTTAAATTCATCATAACCACATATTTGTGCTTTCTCTTGTAAGTACCAGTTTTTAGCAACTCCTTCTAATAACAATGGAATGTATCTCATGTATTCATTTCTCGACACATTCAACATTTCAAACCTATCTTCCACTTCCTGTAGGAACTGGGAAGCTAAATAATCGGTTCTTGTTGCATTAAACTTAGGAAATCTATCTACATCGGAATATTTTAATATTCCTTGCTTTAATTTTTTTTCTGACCCTCTAAGCCTTTGTTCTGAATCACTATCAGAACTATTATACTCTGTTACATTTACTTTACTTAACTTACTATCACGTTTACTTTCAGTGTTTTTGCCATATGGAAATCCTACATTTATATCAGCCTTATCTTTATTTCCTTTCACTTTTGCTTGATATTCAGAACCTGAAGAAATACTTTCAGGATTATATTCCTTTTCAACATAATTTTGTTTTTTTCTGTACGTAATATGTTCAGATACTTTACTCGGAAAAGATACCTTATTTTCATTCTTAGATTTCGATAAAGAACTTACATCTATTCTGGATTCTCTATCTACGTATGTGTTACAAGGAACATTCATACTAGACGAAATGTTATTTAAACTAAGTTTCAACATGCCTATTTCATTGCTCAAATCTCTTAATTGATATTCCATGCCAACGCATTTCCCTTCTATTACGTCAATTTTATGTGTAATATCAGAAATTTGCTGAACACAGCCTTTGACAGTAGTATCACATTCTGTAATTTTACATTTGGTAGACTGCACACTTTGATTCAAATCTTGAAAAGTATGACCTACTTTTGTATTTAATTCGTTCAATTCTTTAGCAAGATCTTGTAAATGAACATCATAATTATCTGACCTTACTTTTAATTCTTTCGCACTACATTCATTATTCTTAACAAGATCGAACAAACTAGCAAACTTAGCCTGATCTTTATCCATTGCTTTCTTTATTTCAACAAACACAGTTTCGTTTTGCTTTACTTGATTGTCAAAAACTTCTCGTAATTTAATGTTTTGTGCATTGCAATTATCTGCAATCTCATTAATTTTACCTTCTAAATGATTACGTAATTCTAAAACTTGTTGTTTGAACACACCTGTACATTCTTTCATATTTGCTTTATCGTCGGCTATTTTCTTTTCTATTCTATTTTCCAACGACACAAAATCTTCTTGAAGTAACTCAACTTTTGCATTCAGGTTACATTCAATTCTCACTATTTCACTTTTTATGACATCCATTTCTTGCTTCAACGAGGTTTCAACTTTGCACACACTTGAATTAATTCTTTCTTCAACGTGTTTAGTTTGCTGGATTAACTCCTTACCTTGTTCTCGTAATTGTCCCTGCATCTCGTTGCTCTGCTCTTGTAGTTTTTCGAACATACGAGTTTCCATTTGCTTTAAAAGCTGCTCCATTTCTTTCGCCTTTCCTGACATGATTACTGCACTGCAACGTCTTCGCACACAGCTGGCGAGGAAAAAACTGAATCGCAAAGGTCACGTGGTCGCTACACTGCCAGTCGCTCTCTATCTTAACAGTCCATACGCGCTGAGTAATGCTCGTTCGTTTCGAGTCCCTGTGACGGGTACGCCAAGCTTTGTATAACCACCCTGCCTGAAGCTATCAAACACATTTCGGGTTATACAAATAAAAAAAATACAGTTGAAGTAAGATATATGTAATAGCTCGCTTTCATACAGCATACACTTACATTTCTGCAAACGCACAAGCAACACCTCGAAGCAACCTTGCACGTAGCTGGCTTCGTACCGAACTATTTCCTTCACATGACACTGGTACAAACGAAACAGGTAACCTCTCGCGCATGCGCGATACACAAAATCCTGTACGACAGGAAATGGTCATAAGATGCCGGTAGCTGATGCTTGCAATGTACCATAATAAAAACACAACAGAGGTTCATTCAGTAAAGGTTTTCGGTTGCTGTGTAGAGCAGGAAGATAAAATGTTTCGTGCTTGCCAGAATGTAAAATTCACACAGGAAGTTAACGTTAACCTACAAGAAACTTCAGATTCAAACTTCTAAAGTAAAAAAAGTAAAGTGTTCCCCTGTGCTTAGCACCACGCCATGAAGGCGTATAGAGGGTGTGGGGGTGGGTCTAGATTCGTTAATTTATCACTTTACGACGGAAATAACATATATTAGCATACTGATACGTACGTGCTTAATTTCGAGTGAAGTTTTATTTTTTCCCGAGCTTGCCAACAGCTGATTAGCCTGTCCACCTGTTTGTGTGAACGTGGCAACGCAGAAAACCCCCAGCCACATGCAGCCAACGAGAAGACAGAATTTGGCACGTTCTGCCGTTCTGCGTTCTGATTGCACACCGCTTCTTATCGCGTCGCGACTGTAGATATTTTTGCATTGAGTATAACAATATATACGTAATTGTATCTGGACTGAATCTTCTTCTTATGTAGATGTCACCATTGTTGGAGGCACCTTTTCAAAACCAGGAGTTCATTCATCTGTGTGTGATCTGTGAGAAATATAATGTAGCTAGATAATTAAGAATTGAAGGAAACAATGTGTGATGCAAAAATTACCCGTGGAAGCGGTTGCTAAGGACGTGAAGAAATGGCATTTTCACCCTTAAAAAAGGGTAAAGTGAGCGATTTTTTAAATTTTCTCGGTCCTTTGGGACAATTCCATGGGGGCTCGTAATCGAGCATTTTTTTTGCCTCCGGTGCTTCCTTCATGGAGAACATTTATGTCAGTGAGTGAGTAAGTGGTGGGATTGGGCACGGCCATCTTGAATCCGATGGAGGCCGGAGCCTTCAATTTGGCAACCCTGTAAACCTTGACATCAGCCAGCCGATGTTACTCGGAAGAAACATTAGAGAATGAACGTCCAAACGTAAAAAAGTAAAATTTTCTGTAGCCTATTCATCCCGTAATCACTTCATTCGCTCAAATTGTATTCGCTAGTTTATTCAACGTTATTTTTCATAAGTAAAGCAGTATGTTATTAAGTTGTTAAAAATATTCAATAATGTTTTTGAGCCGCATACCAGCATTTTACGGAGCATTCGGTACTTTTCACATGAGGTGAATCATCAAATATAATAAAATATTCAATTATTATGTCATTATGATTTTTAGTGCAAAATAAATCAGCTACGTCGAAAAGCTATGACCATGACATAGAGGCAGACTAATTTTAAACATGTTTACGCAAGAAGCAAATTCCACACTGAGAAAAGTTGTGTGCATGAGGCACCACACGCTAAACTTTAATGTTACTAGTATTAAGTACAAGGGCGAAACTACAACACTCAAAAAATTAATTCGTATAACTTCTAAGAGCATAAAACTTAACAGGCCTAACCTAACGAAAACACAACACTCATTCCTTCACGGTAACATACCTCTGCAAGAGAAAAACAATGGAAATGTAAAACTAATTCCTAAACCATGCAAAATTATCCACTTTCTCTCAAGGAGTATATGGCCACCAGCATCAGAATGCCGATTGTTTGGAAATATTTTTAAGTTAATTTATTTCGTGGAAGACATTATTTTAGCCTTGTACAGTCACGGACACTTCTGGGTTGTAACGACCTTATTGAAGAAGCACTGAAGAAGCCATCCATGTCTGACCACCAAGCACCTTGTAACTAGACAACCCAACCAGCATTGCAATTCTGCGGCTTGTATACCAGTCACGGGTATGCATCTCTGTAAATTGAGTAGTGATGCCAAAGAGAAATACGAGATGAAGATTATCAATCGTAATGTCTCGTGTTCTCGACATGGAATAATACTCGGTCCACGTTACGTTCCATTATTTAATGTTGTTTGTGAACGAACCTGACGGACTGGGTTTATATTTTCACTCCTTGCATTACAGTAAATTCCATATTTTACAATTATATTAATGCTTTGAACGAAAATAATACCCAGAAAAACATCGAACACACGTGCACACCACTCTTCTCACACACATGCACGTGAAAAGAAACACACAAATCTAAGTTTTAACTTCCAAGTGAATGTCGAAATAACAGTAAATGGAGAAGCACGATGTACGAAACATGGGATTTTTCACAGAAAGAATGCATCTATTTTTGACATACGTGGTTTCTATTAATAGACAATGAAACAATTATGAGAGAAATTAACATACATTTTCGTCTTCGGGTGTTGACTGACACAAACAGACTGACTGGAGAAAAGAAAACATGGTGTTATTGATAGAGTGTTGGTTAGCGTACAGAGCTTTCATCACTGAGGTCTAGGTTCGATCCCCACCAAGGACAATTTTTTTATTCTTTTCTATTAGTGAAGAAGTATGTAGTATTGTTTTCTATGAATTTTCACGAAAGGATACACATCAAATTTGTTCGTTTAATCTGTATTTTCATTCTTCTAATAAGTTCTCTATCGCAAGGGGATATAGAGATTCTCTATCTAGGCGATGGATATCTTCTCAATGGTTCCGTAACTACGATTCGCCAGTCCCTTCCACCCACTTGTCTTATTTATTTACTTCATTCATATCAACTCACGAAATACCATGAATCTGATGAAAACACACAGATATACAGTAGTTAGAACAAGAAACACACCTCGCGTCGAAGGTTACAAACTCGAGTTCTGGCTTTTTTGCGAGGGTGATTATTCCTGTGTGTCTGTTTAACATCTTTGTCTAAAAAATATTCCTCATTATTGCCGTGATTAACCTAGGGAGAGACCAAAGCGACTGAAATAACAAAAGTGCAGAAAATGCAAGACACATCTGCCTAGGCATGTTATACCTTGGGAATTAGTAATCTGAAAAGTAACTTGCGTTTCGGTCGACTACTTGCGAAAGAGTTTGGAGTGTTGGTTGGTTATCGTGTCGGACTAGCATGTGCGCAACCTGAGTTCGAGCCCAGCGGAAGGAAACGTTTTTTTTTTGTTGTTGTTGTTGTTTTTTTCATCCAACCTTATTTATAAAGCTGAGGTTTCTGCAAAACCTTTTGAATTGCATGCCACTTCGTATGTTGGTAATCTGAAAGCAGCAAAGATGAAAATTTGATGTTCCGAAGCGACGATGTATTTGTGTGTGTTGAAAAAACGCAGTTATTTATTAGCGAAAAACATGCAGTCACGTGATCATTAAGAACGCTTCCTAGCTGTCGGTGCTAATATGGCAGTAGCTACAGTCTGTCAACACACACCAACTTTCACGTTCCCCGTAAAATGATTACCTTTCCACGTTTCAAAATCATGAGTGCTGTCTAAAGCAATACTTTGATACTTGCGTTCGCATGTTCGAATCTAAAGTAATACGAAACTTTTCTTTCTCAGCAAATGACATTGAAACCATTAATAACTGTTCGCAATGTGATATTGATATCATATATGGCAAGAATAAAATGGAGAATTTCGCTTAAAACACCTTATAAATATATTAAATTATGTGGATACCTGATGTGAAACGTACGATGCACGATCAGAGAGCCTGAATGTTGCATTGAAAACTGCAGAGAACAATGACTGACTTATGAACAGTAAAGGTTTTTACATGCTCCAATGGAATTTTATTTATAACTATAAATAAACAAGGGAGGACACAGGTTGGTATGATGAACTAAATTGTAAACTAAAAGTTTTAATTGAAGAAACAAAACACGTTCACGGTTAAAAATAGGGCATTCAATTTCAGGCACATTACACTAACTGAAATACTATTTTCAAAATTAATAATATTTGGATAACCGGCAAATCCAAACTTAATGTTAACCACGTAATGCACTTGATAATCAAAGAAACATAACGTTTCTTGAGCATGCCCTTTATTTTCTGTCTTGATTGTTGAAGTAATACGTTGAAACGAACAGTAGTATGTTTTAGAGTGTGTTTAGAATCTCTTGTGTACTGCATGGGAATACTGAAGTCATTTTAGTTTCCTAATTAAATAATAATTATTCAGTGTAATTTTTAAAAAGGAAAGCCTTTGTTTCTTTGCAGCTGTTCATGACAGAAATTCAATTTCACAAGACAAGTTATCAAATTATCAATAGTTCTCTTACATATTTGTGGTATGTGCTTGTCTGCCTTATACCGGATGATGAAGGAAGCAGATATAAAAGATAGAAACTTACTGTTCTTGGGTAGCTCGTCCTGCTTTTGTCAGAAAACCTGATCAGCACACTGAACCAAGCCATCACACGAGATACGACTTCAATAATATAATCAGTTTCTGTGGTCAAATAACTCCAAAAAAAGGCAATACAATTGTCAGTGTGAGGAGACGGAGAAATAATTTCCTTTTATCTTACATTATACTCTGTCTGTATGCGTAGTGTGGTTTGTCTGTCCCAAAGCTGAAGACTAACCTCTGTCTGTCGTAAAGCGTTGTATGTTTTGTTCCAGCTTACAAATCACGTAAAATACCTTCGTTCACTTCAGTGTGCTGGTTCTGCAGGCACAAGGTCATGTCGACTGTTAAGCAGATACCACGTGACTCCGGTGCCAACTGTCAGCACCGCAGAGAAGCTTCAGTAACTTTTGCGAGGTCCCTTCTAGTCCTTGACAGAGCGCATGCTCCGTAATTATGTGCAGAAAACCAATGTTTTCTGTGTATGAAATTTACGTATGTTTGGATTGTGTGCTCAAATGTTGCAGTAAACATAACTCCGTGACACACAACGACAATTACAAGCGCATCAAAGATTAGTAACTTAGCAAGCGTTACTCACAAGACGATTATATTGTTCGGCTGATAGAAGAACAGGTGGTGGGGTGGTAGCGTGTTAGTTTGACACGCAGGAGATACTGGGTTCGATTCCCGTTTGATTGCCTACAATTTTTTTCTTAACTCGAGCGACTATATATTTCAATTTATTTATTGCGAACATTCTTATTTTATTTGCTGTGCGAATTGTTGAATTTTGAATTGAATTTTGTTTTCCATCCAAACGATTACGATAATTTATTGTAAATAGTATTATATGTATTTCTGGATCATTTTCTCAAAAGATATGTATACTTTTCGCCAGGCATAACATTTTATTGTATGTATGTAAAATGATGAGAAATGTGAAAAAACTATCGTAAAAAATAATATTCACAAATAAAATTTAAAACGGTACAGTAAAGATTTCCACCCAAAAATAAAGTAAAAATGTATTTAACTATTACTCCAATAAACTTTTAAATAAAATGCAATAATTAGTTTCTCGAGTTATTTAAAAAAATAGGGCAATAGAACGGGAATCGAACTCAAAGCATTCTTTACGTGAAACCTATCCGCTACCACGGGGCCACTTGAAATTCATGTAATAGCTTCGCCTCATCAACGCACTTGGAACTCATCGAAACCTTCAAGCGATTTTCCTAGATTTTTTTCTTCTTTTTAAGTCCACTTTATGCACAGTAAGAAAACTGGATCTATAGTTTAAAGTGGGATTCCAACCACATGTGCCTAAACCACGTATCAAACTTTTCCTCGGGAATTGTTCGCTCGCGTGCGATATTACCAATACTCGGTTCGGGCATGGATGTTGGTGTTTGTCCCAATGAGAATACAGAGAATATAGAGGAAATTGACATGTGTGACAACTGAGAAAAAGGTGAAGAACGGGGATACTATTAATTTTGAAAATACTCTTTCAGTTAGTGTAATGTGCCTGAAATTGAATGCCCTATTTTTGACCGTGAACATGTTTTGTTTCTTCAATTAAAACTTTTAGTTTACAATTTAGTTCATCATACCAACCTGTGTCCTTCTCCCTTGTTTATTTATAGTTATAAATAAAATCCCATTGGAGCATGGAAAAACCTTTCACTGTTCATAAGTCAGTCATTGTTCTCTGCAGTTTTCAATGCAAAATTCAGGCTCTCTGATCGTGCATCGTACGTTTCACATTAGGTATCCACATAATTTAATATAATTTATAAGTAGGGAGCGGAAGTTGATGACCTAAAAAATATAGGTATATGATCTATAGAATATCCTAAATAATGGAAAAAACTGATGTAAAAATGCAAAAGATGACCATTAAATTTGTTAGTTTCAGGTTGAAAATTGAAATGAAAATGAAATTAAACAAAATGCAATCTTGCTTTTAAAAAAAGGGAACCAAATGATAGCACATGCACATTAAATTAAAATATGCAACGAAGATTTCCAATGGAGACGGGGTTTACCTATGGTATTTCCAGCCTCTTCTTTTCTGATCTTAAATCTGAGTTTGCCACAGAGGGACACCAGGTGGTTTCCCCCGGCACAACAGAGATTGTCACCAGTTCAGTTTTCTTTTGCTCGTAAATTGCAATCCTGCGAGATATATATATTGGCATATATTCACCTTGGTGAAAAGATTCAAGAATATTTCCAAAATTAAAGAAGTGACAAAACATGATGAAACAATATACCGAATATTGCGAAAAATGACGGGAAAATGCAGAAAATCGGGGAAAATGACCTAAAACCTGACAAATGACAACAAATGCAAAAAAAAAAAAAAAAAAAAAAAAGCACTTTAAAATTACCTTTTTTTGGGTTCTAGACGAAGTGTAATATTGTGTATATTTAATCGGCATCGTGTCCGAGATGCCTGAAAAAAGATGATATTTCATCAAATTCCGCTCACTATTTATAAGTTGCTTTAAGCGAAATTCTCCATTTTTATTCTTGCCATATTAGCACCGACAGCTAGGAAGCGTTCTTAATGATCACGTGACTGCATGTTTTTCGCTAATAAATAACTGCGTTTTTCAACACACACAAATACATCGTCGCTTCGGAACATCAAATTTTCATCTTTGCTGTTTCAGATTACCAACATACGAAGTGGCATGCAATTCAATAGGTTTTGCAGAAACCTCAGCTTTATAAATAAGGTTGGATGAAAAAAACAACAACAACAACAAAAAAAAAACGTTTCCTTCCGCTGGGCTCGAACTCAGGTTGCGCACATGCTAGTCCGACACGATAACCAACCAACACTCCAAACTCTTTCGCAAGTAGTCGACCGAAACGCAAGTTACTTTTCAGATTACTAATTCCCAAGGTATAACATGCCTAGGCAGATGTGTCTTGCATTTTCTGCACTTTTGTTATTTCAGTCGCTTTGGTCTCTCCCTAGGTTAATCACGGCAATAATGAGGAATATTTTTTAGACAAAGATGTTAAACAGACACACAGGAATAATCACCCTCGCAAAAAAGCCAGAACTCGAGTTTGTAACCTTCGACGCGAGGTGTGTTTCTTGTTCTAACTACTGTATATCTGTGTGTTTTCATCAGATTCATGGTATTTCGTGAGTTGATATGAATGAAGTAAATAAATAAGACAAGTGGGTGGAAGGGACTGGCGAATCGTAGTTACGGAACCATTGAGAAGATATCCATCGCCTAGATAGAGAATCAGTAGAGCAGTGGCACGGGTTCCACGCCCGAAAATGAGGCTCGGTGAGGCTCGCCTTAATGGATTTCTCTCGTAAGGCATGAGCCTCATTTTCTCGCAGTGTTGCCAGCTCACCCCAAGAATATTCCACCATGATATTTTACAAGCGAAGCTAACCTACGAATGGGAGTTGGCAACACTGGCAACATTAATTGCGGTTCAATATTGCCAACTCACCCTAAGAATATTTCACTATGATATTTTACAGGCGAAGCTAACCTACGAATGGGCAACACTGACTAGTGGAGGTGGCCGGGTTCTGCAACATTGCGGTTCAATATTGCCAACTCATCTTAAGAATATTCCACTATATGATATTTTACAGGCGAAGCTAACCTACGAATGGGAGTTGACAACACTGGTAACATCAATTGCGGCTCAATATTGCCAACTCACCTTAAGAATATTTCACCATATGATATTTTACAGACGAAACTAACCTACGAATGGGAGTTGGCAACACTGGCAACATCAATTGCGGTTTAATATTGCCAACTCACTCTAAGAATATTTTACCATGATATTTTACAGGCGAAGCTAACCTACGAATGGACAATACTGACTAGTGGAGGTGGCCGGGTTCTGCAACATTAATTGCCAGTGTTGCCAACTCACCTTAAGAATATTCCACCATATGATATTTTACAGGCGAAGCTAACCTACGAATGGGAGTTGGCAATACTGATTAGTGGAGGTGCACGGGTTCAAGAACATCAATTGCCAGTGTTGCCAACTCACTCTAAGAATATTTTACCATGATATTTTACAGACGAAGCTAACCTACGAATGGGAGTTGGCAATACTGGCAACATCAATTGGCGATCAGTGTTGCCAACTCACTCTAAGAATATTCCACTATGATATTTTACAAGCGAAGCTAACCTACGAATAGGCAACACTGACTAGTGGAGGTGGCCGGGGTTGCGTCCGAATCAGCAGCAGATGTCACCTGCACCGTTACATCCGGGGACTCAGCCAATCTCTGTTGTCCGAATTTGCGGTAGACGTGGAGTCGGAGGGAAGAGCAGAGAGGCGCGACAGATGCACGCTGGCGCTGTGACGCCGCGCTTGGCAGCCATATTCTAACTTTTATTTTGTACAGGCAACATTTACTGATTAGAGGATGTAAAACTCAGTTATACTTTAATATTTTATCGATAATGCAGAAAAATTGTAAATGATGAAATAGCGTGTTATATTTTTAATATGAGTAGTTAGGTGGAAATTATTTGTTTGTTTGCGCCCCCACGCGGTGGGTGAAGTTCGGGCTGACACCTGGCGGGAAAAGTGACAGGCGTACTACAAGGGGACATGCAGATTCGGACGACTTGGACGTGACTTCGACGGCACGCGAGAGCAACGGGGGGAGAACGGGGTGGAGCGCTTGCCAATCCGGACACGGCCTTTGTAAACCTCTCTCGGGAACGATGTGCTGCACATACATACGCGCGCGCGTGCTTATTATTTTCGTATTGTGACGCAAACAAATAAATAATTGTTGTTTTTTAGGATGCCTGGCCCCTAACCCCGCCAGGGTGCGTGGTGCCCAACCAAAAAAGGTTCTAACGGCTGCGGTTGCAGATTGCCGCACCTCTGTAGGGTTTCACGTGTTTTTTTTTCTATCTACAATCATATTTTTCTTATATATTTTTTTTATTTTTTTATAGGGTTGATTAAAGCACATATTTGAGGAAGACAACACTACCCATATATAAATAAAGCCCTCAAACTAACACCAATTAAAATTAGCTTGCAAAATTTTTCTCATAAGGCATTTTTGTTTTGTAAACACTCCACCACCAACAGATCACATATAAATAAACATACCCAAAAAAAATGCCCTCCATGAAAAGTTGCCCTGTGTGCAAAAAAAACATATCAAGCAAAAATTTTGCAAGACATTGTCGCACCTGCGTGCCAGGCAAGCATTTGGCTGCCACCGAACTGTGTTCCGGATGCAATAAACATATTACAATTGCGTATGTCAAGAAGCATAAGCTTACTTGTCTAAGCAAAAATACATCTGGGGCCCAGCCTTCGACCTCCACCAAGAGGAAGGCAGAAGCAGCCCCCATCAATGCACCACCCGCTAAACGCGTCAAGCCTCCAAAAGCAGACCGGTCTGCTTTCGGGGGAATATTAGGAGATTACGTTCAATTGTCGGATGGCTCATGCGACGTGCGTAGCTTTTTAGAGGAGAAGCGAGCAGAAATAGTTTCTATTTTTAGTAATGCACTGGCTACGCATGCCTCCACTAAATTCTACGCATCGCTTCGTTGCTGGTACAAAAGGCCGTCTGATGAAATTTACAGCTTCTGCCACAACACCAAGGCGAAGACGCTGCATCTGGCGGATGTCGACAACCTCGAGGACATCTACAACAAGTTTGTCGAGGAGCTGGTGGCAAAGCAAGAAGAACATCAAGCCAAGGGCTCGGGGGGTTCGCTGTGTGGGGAGCCTCACGAACTGCGCGTCAAACTTTCAAAGTTTGTGCCTCTCTCCGCCTCCAGCTACGTCCCCTTACGAGAAGCAATTGCGAAAAAGAATGCCGTCCTGAACATTCAGAACAGAGACGCCAAGTGCTTTCTCTGGTCGGTGCTTGCGGCGTTGCACCCTGTCGACTGGAAAAACCATCCACACCGAGTTAACCACTACCTACCCTACGAGCCAGAGCTGGAAGATGCCATTGCTGGGATCAACTACCCGGTGGAGGTCTCGGATATTCGCAAGTTCGAGGCCCGTACACACAACCCTCGGTTGGCCATCAACGTTTATGGCCTCACCGAAAACAAAAATGTGGTCTTCCCTATCCGGGTGAGCAACGTAGACGACGATAGTGCGCAGGAAATTCATCTTCTGCTTATCAAGGACGAGACCCACCACCATTACACCCTCATTCGCTCGCTCTCTCGGCTTGTTTCAAGCCAGCTGAGCAAAGACAAAACCCACATAGAAGTTTGTCCCAGGTGCTTGTCTAAATTTCGTAATCAAAAACGGCAGGATTACCAGCGCATCAGAGGTCGCAACATCGCTGCCGAGAAGCTCGCTAACCACAAGCTCTACTGCAAAGCCAACGAACCTGGGCTGGCAGACTTGCCCAAACCTGGCGACGTGGAGCGTTTCCGCAAGCACGGTGCCATGGTAGAGCACCCCGCTATCATCATCGCGGATTTCGAGGCCTTTCTCAAACCCCTGTCTACTTGCGATCCCGATCCTGAAGTTTCTTCCACCACCCCTTACCAACTCCACGAGGCATCCAGTTTCGCATACGTTGTGGTGCGACGAGATCAACACATCGCGCCCGAGCCCTACGTGTACCGTGGTCCCGACGCAGCCAAACACTTCCTCGAGAGGATGGTTGTGGAAGCCAACGAGATAGGGAAGGTGCTGTTGACCCCCAAGTCTATGCTCCCACTGTCCCCCGATGATCAACGTAGACACGACGAGGCCATCACTTGCCCTGTCTGCGTCGAGGAGTACACCGCCAACAACCGTAAAGTCCATCACCACGATCACTTTAGCGGTAGGTACGTTGGTCCTTGGTGCAACAGATGTAACCTTAAGGCCCAGGACCCACGCTTCATCCCTGTGTTTTTTCACAATGGCTCGGGATACGACTTTCACCACCTGATCAAGCATCTTGGGTACGACAACGAGCGAATCAACGTCCTGGCGCAGAACGAGGAGCGTTACATCAGTGTGAGCAAATGGGTTCGAATCCCAGAATCCGACTCTACCGTCGAACTTCGCTTCCTCGACTCCCTGAGGTTCCTCCCAGCCAGCCTCGATGCTCTTGCGGGGAAGCTTAGCGACGAGAAAATGCTCATCACCTCTGCGAATTTTCCGAACTTGGACGCCAGTCTCTTCAGGCGTAAGGGGGTCTACCCCTACGAATACGTCACCGACTCTACCAAGTTTGCGGAGACGTCGCTACCTCCCCAGGCGAAGTTCTACAGTCAGTTACGGGGCTCGAACATCACCGACGAAGAATATCATCACGCCCAGTCCATGTGGCGCGAGCTAGGTTGTCGAACTCTCGGAGACTACCACGACGCCTACCTCAGACTTGATGTGACGCTCCTCGCCGACGTGTTCCAGACGTTCCGGGCGACCGCAATGAACATCTACCACCTGGACCCCGCCTACTTCTATAGTCTCCCCGGACTGGCGTGGTCAGCCATGTTTCTGGTGACGAAAATCAAGCTGGAGCTTCTTTCGGACGTAGACATGATGCTGTTTGTGGAACGCGCCGTGCGGGGTGGAATGGTCCAGGTGTCGCAACGGCACGCGTGCGCCAACAACCATCACATGGCTACTGGCTACGACTCCACCCAACCGTCCAGCTACATCATGCACACGGACGTGAATAACTTGTATGGGCACTCCATGATGCAGCCACTCCCCTTTAGAGGGTTCGAGTGGGTTGACCCTTCCAACTTCAACATTAAAGGTTTCGACGATTCGGAACATGGGTTCTTCGCCGAGGTGGACCTTGAGTTCTCCGAGAAGCTGCAGGATATGTTCTGCGATCTTCCCCCTGCACCCGAGTTCAAGTGTCCACCCGATTCCAACCAGAAGAAGCTCGTCATGGATTTCGAACCCAAGAAGAATTACGTCCTTCACTACCGGAATCTCCGGTGGTTGATGCAGCGAGGTGTCACGGTCCACGCAGTTCACCGCATCCTCAAGTTCGAGCATTCTCCATGGTTGCGTCCATATATCGAAGTCAACACTAAACACCGCACCGCAGCCACGTCCGAGCTTGATAAGGATTTCTTCAAGCTCATGAATAATGCGGTGTTTGGCAAGACCATGGAGAATGTACGGAATCGCGTGGACATAAAATTGGTGACGAGGAAAGAGCGATGTCGTCAGCTTGTCGCGAGTCCATTGTTCAAGTCTCGAACAATCTATAACGAGCAGCTGGCTCTGATTCACATGAGGCAAGGTGTGGTGAAACTCACCAAGCCCATCTACGTCGGAGCCACTGTTCTGGATCTGAGCAAGCTCCACATGTTCGAGACGTACTACGACATATTACGTCCACACTACGACCGCAACATCTCGCTTCTCTACACGGACACGGACAGCTTGGTGTACCACGTTCGCACAGCCGACGCATACGGGGATATAGCCACAGTTCCAGCTCTTGAAAAGCTCTTCGACACCTCGGGCTATCCCCAGCCGAACCGGTACGGTATCCCGCCCCGCAACAAGAAGGTGCCTGGCAAACTCAAAGATGAGAAGGATGGAGATGTGATTCTCGAGTTTGCAGGTCTTCGCGCCAAGGCCTATACCATCAAAGCCGAGGGCAGCGTTACCAAGAAGGCCAAGGGTGTCGGCAGACAGGTGGTTCGGGAGCATCTCAAGGTTGAGGACTTCGTGGATTGCCTCAAGACCAGGTCGTCGGTTCTAAGAGCAGAACAGCGCATCCAGAGCGTCGACCATGTGTTGACCACCAACAAAGTGAGGAAGATTGCTCTGGATCCCAACGACGACAAGAGGCGCATCCTCGAGTGTGGAATCCACACATTGCCTTGGGGGCACTATCGCTTAGCAGAAAGCAAAACCTGCAACATGTGCACATCTTCAACAGAAGATTCATAAAACAAAACAAAAAAAAAAACAAAAAAAGAACAAAAACAAAAAAATCATTTTGTTAGTCATTACAAAAAAAAAACACTGACTGTTATTACAAAAAAACTTTGACCGTATTTTAAATAACCAGCATACCTATGAATCTCTTTGGTTTCCGAAAACAAACCAACATGGAGACTGTACACCGCGCGACGACAGATCATGAATTTCTACCTTCCATGTTAACTAAACTCAACGGTCTACTGATTGTTCACCTTAACAGCATTTGGACGAAATTGGATGACGATGTGGGCAAGATGTTTTACGTCTTCAACAACAATTTACATTTTTACAAAATTCCGATCGATGGAAAACTTCAAATCACCGTGAATCCGGAAAACGTAGGTGAAATCAAAATATCTACCGGCAAGAACATTTTTCGAATCAAGCACGACAAGATGCTTTCTAACATTACGTACGATGTTTCTGCAGGAGATTGTTTATACGTTGAACTCCTAGGAGATTACGACAAACTCATTCCTCTCTTCGTAGAATTACGAATCGTCTATCCTATTATAAATAACCGTTAACCAAAATGCCTAACGATATTTTCGGCAACACTAAGCGTGTAGACCACGCAGAAGAGATTCTTATGTTGGACGTCCGAATTAAAAAGTTGAGGAGCGATTTGATCGCTTTGCAGGAGACCTTAAACAAAAGTTTAGAGTCGGAGATTGCTACGCTCCAAACGCAATGTCTCGACCCCATTCTGAAAATCGATTCCGAACTGAAAACGCTCATAAAAAATTATGTCGACGTACCTTCTTACGACAACGTTCAAAATATACAGTTGAGCGTGGATAAGCTTCAAAATGATTTGGCCAAATTACAACAATTTCAATCGAAAAATGAAGATTTGGAAAAATTGAAACTCGAAATCGAAGAACGAACTTCGACAATCGAAAAGAATTTCTCTGAACTTCAAACCGTCGTAAAGGATATTGATGTAGAACGCTTGCATGTTGTTGTTTCCAAATTACAAGAAGAATTCGCCGGCACGTTGGAAGAAATTAAATCCAAGTTACAGACTTTGGAAGATACCATGACGAACCTACCATCGTCAGACGAACTGCAGGTCATCAGCAAAAGCGTCGCGAACATAAAAATTCAATTGGAGGCTTATCAAGATTTCGAACACATTCAAACCACCATCGCTACGCTTCAGGCGTCTCTGGAGTTGATCAACGAAGAAATTAAAAATATTCACGCTGAAGCAAGTGCGTTGACGAGCATACAAGACACGTTGAGCACGGTTCAGCAGAAGATCGAATATTTAGAAAATTTGAACGTCGAATCGAACCTTGCTCATTTTCATCACGTACTGGACAACATACAGGGTGACTTGGAATCGTTACGGACGAGCGTACCTTCGAGCGAAGATTTGGAAAAATTGAAAACGGCGGTGACGGCACTATCCGATTCGAGCGACATCAAAAGTTCGTTGAGCGATCTCGAGAGTAGGGTTGCCAATCTCCCCACCTCCAAAGAATTGCACGCTTTGAAAAGGAACATATCACGTATGCTGAAACGACTGGAAACGGAAACGGCGAGCGTGGAACAGATTCGAGACGAACTTGCTTCACTGGTGTCGACGCTGCCCACTTCGCAGAGCGTCGCCGACCTTCACACGCAGTTTACCGAGATGCGAAGCATCGTGAACGATCTTACCGAGAAAAGTTCGAAATTAAATCAAGTCGAGAACCTTCAGAGTATCGTCGTTAACATCAGAGATCAAGTTGGAGTGCTGGAATCCACGCAGGAATCGACGCTGACCTCTTTCGGTGCCAAATTACAAGAACTCAACGAAAACTTCAAGCAGTTGAACGTGGAAGTGAAAATCAAACCGTCATTTTCTACAGTAACGGATACCATCGTCGAACATTTGTTCCCCGTACAAAATACACTGGGACAGCTTCACAGCAACCTCGTTAGCGTCGATACTAAATTCGCTAAACTGCATTCTCTGCAAGCCATCGAAATCAACAGCGTACCCAATCAACAGAGAATCTCCACGTTCGTCGAAGGTAACAAACTGTACATGCTACATCCTTATCATCCGTACTACAAGTTTCTCCTCGATGGCACGATTCAGATAAATGAATTTTCGTACTGGTCTCACGGCAGAAAAGCTAGCGTTCCCACCATGACCTTGATATCGAATCGTGGTGTTCAGAAAGCAGGAAACATTCCTCTGGCACGTTGGAACGAAACGCGCAACATATATGAAATACACGAAGACGAAGATCTTACTGTTTTTGACGTGAGTGCCGGCGATAAGCTGATCATTCAAAACACGAGCGAAGTGCCACCCTCTTTGAATCCCATCACGCTGGTGCTTCTCTTCAAACGTAATCTCTAAAAAATGTCTAGGCAAGCCATCGTCGAAGAATTGCATAAACCTGCACGCCGCAACTACAAACGTTTAGCTGTGGTAACCAAGGGAATCGATGACCTCTGGCAAAGTGACCTCGTGGAGATGAGTAGCGGCAATCTAAAAAATGTACATAAATTGAACAAGGGCAACAAGTACCTCCTCACCGTCATAGACACGTTTTCGAAATTCGCATGGGCTCTACCTTTGAAAGCCAAAACAGGAACGTGCGTCACGGAAGCATTCAAGACAATTTTTCGCGAAAGCGACAGACGACCTCGGTTTTTGCAAACAGACAACGGGAAGGAATTTTACAATGCCGTATTCCAAAAGTTTATTCAAAAATATGACATTCGACATTATTCGACCTTCAGTCACATCAAAGCCAGCATCGTGGAAAGATTTAATCGCACTCTGAAATCGCGCATGTGGTCACGCTTCACGCTTCAGGGAAGCTACAAGTGGGTCACCATTCTTCCGAAACTCGTTAACGACTATAATCACACGGTACACAGAACGATAGGCATGAAGCCAGCTGACGTTACGAAATCTGACGAGCAGCGATTAATTTCCAGCGTTTACTGTCCAAAGTACACGCCCACGACAAAAAAACCTAAATATAAAATTGGAGACCAGGTGAGGGTCAGTAAATTGAAGCGAACGTTCGACAGGGGTTTCACACGAAACTGGAGCACGGAACTTTTTACCGTGGTTCGAGTTCTGCCCGGAAACCGTCACACGTATATAATAAAGGACAGTGGCGGTGAAATTTTATTGGGGCGCTTCTACGAGGAGGAACTCTCTAAAACGAAATACCCCGACACGTACCTTATCGAAAAAGTTTTGCGTAAGAGAGGCGACAAACTTTTGGTGAAATGGCTGGGACTTCCGGACACGAGTTGGATCGATTCAAACGAAGTGATTCTATGAGTGCGTGGAATGTCGTGAAACGTCTACCTGATTCGGAAAGTCAAACGAGAAAAAAGAACGGCGAGTTGCTTCCCGACAGCATCCGCTGTCTGATCGTAGGTCCTTCGGGGTGTGGGAAAACAACACTGCTCGTGGACAATTTTCTCCTCGCACCGAATTGGTTAGATTGGAAGAACAGGCACCTCTACGTGTTCTCAAAAAGTTTGGAGCAATCCAAATACCAGCAACTGATGAAACTGTACGATGGTCTAGACATTGCAACGTTCGCTTCGGAAATAAAACCACTCGACGATTGTCGTGAAAATTCAGTCGTTGTGTTCGACGATGTCATCCTGGAAAATCAAAATGAAATTCGCAATTTTTTCACGCAAGGTCGTCACAAAGGAATAGATTGCTTCTTCCTAGCTCAAACGTTTTCCAAAATTCCAAAACAGTTAGTACGCGACAACGCTAATTTCATATGTTTGTTTCGTCAAGATCACACCAACCTCAAGCACGCGTACGATGACTACGTAGGCGGAGACATGAACTACAATCAATTTTCGGAACGCTGCTGCTCCCACTGTTGGAACAGTGACGATTTCGGATTCGCGACGATCGACATGACGAGGAAACCCAACGACGGAAAATACAGAAACAAAATCAACGATTTTTTAAACGTTGCAACGTTGTGAGAAACGACGTGTATAAATAACGTTATGACGAAACGAAAAATCGAAGACGAAAATCTCAAGCTTCGCGATTACCTCGCGAAACGCTTCAAAGGTTGGAAATCCGAGAATCGCGGATTCTACGAAGAGAAGAAACGTCAAGATCAACCTGTGATCGACGCCATCAGCGATCTAGGTAAAGAAATTAAAGGCGTCACGGAACAAAATAAAAATTTGATCAACGAACTCGTACCACTTGCAGCTAAAAGTTACACCGTACCCACGCCCATTTCGAGCATTCCTTCGACGCCGTTCGAACTGAAGGACGTACCGGCACGACGTCGAGCCATAGGTAGCACGCCGTCGTCTTTGGATAAGATCGAGTTGGGACCTTTGGCACGAGACTACCTGAGCACGGGAAAATTCGACAAAGATGAAGTGTTCGGATTGTATCCGAGCATGGAGAGCAACGAAGGCGGCGGTGTGGTTTGGAAGATTGGAAAATCGAAGGTGACCTTCGAAGGCAACGACATTAAAGTTAATTTAGGCGAGAAGGATAGTTGGAACAGGTATCCGGGTACGGTGGGACTGTGGGAACTCGTTGCCAAAAAGCAGCCGAAAGATTACACCGACGAAGATTACCAGAGTTACAAGGAAATTTTGATCATGACGGATGCCTTGTACCAGAACAACGACGCCTCGCAGAATAGGGTGAAATCGAGCAGCGGCGAGAAGTACAGGAATCTCATCAAGCCGATTTGGAACCAGGTCAAAACAGGCAGCGGCGTCAAACTCTACAACACCCTGCCCAAAGAATTCGTTTGGGTGGACGACGTGCGCAAGCTCATAGACCGATTGTTGGTTATTGCAGGAGAGGAGAATGCAGGCAATCGTAATTTCTACAACGAGAAGGTTGGCATCGTGGACATGATCAGCACAAAACTTTCCAACTTCATCGTGAACAACGACAAGGGCATAGGTTACCTCATTAAAATTATCAACACGCTGCCTCCGAGATTCTGGAACGTTGCCGAAGGAAAGGGACTCGTGAACAACATCATCAACAAGTTACCTTTCGAGATGCATTTACCCGGCTACCAGTACTGCGGACCGGGTACCAAACTCGAGAAAAGATTGAAGAGAGGAGACAAGGGTGTGAATCCGTTGGACGCCGCATGCAAAGATCACGACATCGCCTACAACACCACTCGCACCGATCTGGATGCACGTCACGAAGCAGACAGAAAGTTAGAGCACGCAGCTTTCGAAAGATTCGTTAGCAGAGATGCTTCGCTGGGAGAAAGAGTTGCAGCACTGGGCACCACCATCGCCATGAACACGAAACAAAAATTTGGATGGGGTGTGTAGAAATAAAAAAAATTCTCGAACCGTGAAAAAAATTTCTTCGGTATATAAATAACACTACGTAAAAAAAAAAAACTCCAGTTGTGTTTGCCATATAAAAAATGAGTGAACAATCACTAGACGCCCAAGCATTAAAACAAATGCTAAATTCATCAGTTGAATATGTAAAAATTCAGGAATTGGAAGTGGACAAACCTTACACGATAACTTCCGGTTCAATTGTTTCTACCCAGTATGGTCCCAAGGCGCGTCTGTTGCTCAACGCACAATACAGTCTATTTCTACCAAATCGATACGCTAACATGTTATCCGACGAGAAGCTAGCTATTTTAATCGAGAACAAAACTCGAATCGTGTACAAGGGTACAAAGGAACTTCTTGGTAAGAAAACAAAGCACGTAATAGAATTTGTGTAACGGCACTGCGCGGAGTATATCCTTGAAAAAAAATTACACGGAACAAAAAAAAATCTCAGAACATTTATATATAAATAACATACCGAAAAAAAATTACACAAAACAAAAAAATCTCAGAACATATATATAAATAACATACCGTGAAGATAACATATAGAGCATCAACATGAAGCCCAAAGGTGTCGTGTACCAGATACCTTACTCCAATCTGAAAAATCTAGGTGCCCTCGATGGTTTACTCACCAAGAAACAACGCGAGAAGAAACGTTCTTGCTTGACGAAAGGACACGGAATGAAATTACTTCTCAGCACACCTCAATTGAGACGTTTGCAGCGTTCGCGGAAACAGCAAAAAATCGGAGGTTTCATATTCAGCATCCCAGCCATCCTGGCAGCACTGGGGGCTGTTGGAAGTTTGGCCGGCGGAAGTGCCGCCATCGCGAAAACCGTCATCGACTCGAAGAAGAACAAAGCCGAGTTGGAAGAACAGAAACGTCACAACCTGGCCATGGAGAAGAAAGGGAAAGGTATGACCAAAAAACAAAAAGCAACCTCGATGCTTTAAAGAAATATAAAAAAAAGAAGAAGCCCTGTCCAACTTCGATATTGAATCTCTAATCAAACTGTTGGGAATAAGGAATTTCAGGGGTGTTTTCATGTCCGACTCTCTACCCTCTGCTGTGAAGAAAAAGGAGTATGGCGTGGTCAACCTGGATAGTTACAAAAATCCTGGTACACATTGGATATGCTACCTCAAAATTGACGATGACAATGCATTTGTTTTCGATTCGTTCGGTGGCACACCGCCTGCCAGGTTGGTGAAGTATCTCAGTGTTGCCAACCTCTACTACAATGACAAACGCATCCAGGGTTTCACCGATGTTAACTGCGGCCACCTATGTCTTTCAGTTCTCGCATACATGTCTAAAATAAATAACCCGTCGGTGGAACATTTTCAGAAAGCATTGTGGAACCTGAAACACGATGGGCGTGTTCCATCTCACGAGCGAATCTTCGATCCTGAAACTCACGCTGCACGACGACATCGTGTATCCTAAATCCGTAGCTCTGCGTGCATTCTACAGCATGTACCTCATACCTAACGTCACGCAGCACAACAAGAAAATTAGCGTCGGAAGCGAACACATCGTCGTCACGCCAGGCCAATACAATCTTTCCACTTTGCAAGCTCAGTTACCCAAAGGCACGTATTTTTCTCAAAATTCGGTCACGCACAGAGTGGAAATCGTGTCGGCAACGGAGACCGTGGACCTGGGCACCATGGGAGAACTTTTAGGTTTCGAGAACAACACAAAACTCGAAGCTGGCATCAAGCATACGGCAACCAACATTCCTAAATTTCTAGCCATAGAAACTCTAAACGTTCACTGCAACGTGGCGGAAGGCATGATCACAAAATCCTCGGACGGACTGTTAGGAAGTCACAAGCAGACGGGAATCATCGCCACATTCAAACCCAGTTCCGAATTCATGGAACCGATCATCTACACACCCTCTTCGCCGATCTATTTTCCAGTATGTCGCAACCGCATAGACGACATAGAGTTGGTGGTCACGAACGAGAAAGGAGACGTGGTGGATTTCGCAGGTGCAACGACCACTGCCATCGTGGAGATCAACGTATAATAAATAACACCCATAGTAAAAATGGCGCAAATCGAAAGTTACGAATTGCAATCTTTCCCTCCCAACCGTCGCACGTTCGCCAATCTCAACGAAGCAAACAGGGAGATCGAATACGACGTGGACGTAGGCGACGGGTTCGTTCATCCTCACAGAGCGGACCTCTACCTTCAATTCGACGTGGTGAAGAAGGAAAGCGGAGACGCGTTTCCGCCCAATGCAAATTTGATACTCGTGGACAACTTCGTGCCTCACCTGTTCTCGCAGGTGGAGGTGAGGAAACACAACACCGTCATAGACAGAATAGACTATCCAGGCATCACGTCGACGGCAGTGGGAACATTGAAATTATCCAAAACGGACGCGGCATACTACCAGGCAGGAGGATTTGAAGCGGGGACCAAAATATCGACTAGAAGTCACACGGTGCTTTTTCCCATGCGTCTGCTGCCGGGATTCTTCTCGGACTACAAGGAGATCATGTGGAAGGGAGGATTGCGCGTCACGTTTCGAAGAGCGGCCAACGACAACGACGCACTGATGCGATACACCAACTTGAACGCCGACGGCACGCCGATAGCCAACACATTACCTGAAGCGGCCAAGTGCGTCATCCGGAGCATGGAATTGAGAATGCCGATCGTGGAATACGAAACAAACTACGCCCTCAAGTACAAAGCGGAGATCTTGAAGAGTCCGCAGGTGCCGATTCACTTTCACGGTTACCAGTGCGTGCAGAAGATGGCGTCGGGAAGTCACATGGAATTCGACGTGACGACACAGTTCAACAACATACAGTTCGACATGCCAGATTTCGTCGTAGTGCTCTTTCAGACCGGGCGCAATAACAACCAGGAAAAAGATTCCAGCAAGTTCGACGACTGCAAGATCAAGAACATTTATCTGAAGAATGGACGCAACGAAGTGTTCCCGCGCGAGAATTACAACCTCGACATGACCAAAGACGATTACCTCAAACTTTACGAAGCTTACACTTCTTTCAAACGCGTGACCGAGGGAAGCATGGACATGTACTACACGCCCAGCGAATTCAAAACCCGCAGGCCCATGTTCGTCATCAACACATCTAAGAGAAAGCAGGTGGTGGTCAACGATCGAACCAACATCAAGGTCGTCTGCGAGTTCCACGAAGCCTTGCCCGAGGACACCGTGTGCAGCGTCATCCTGATTGCAGAGAAATCCTTCGTCCACGACGTGAAGAACGAGAGGGTCACAGAGCAGTTTTAACAAGTTTTTAACATTTTTTCTTGCACAATAAGAAATTTTTGTACTAGCACAATCAGTTTCAATAGCACAATACAAAAATTTCACTAGTTCAAAATCAGTTACAATATCAATTTCATCAGTTATTAGTTACAATATCTTTTTTCTCATCAGTTTTTTGCACTATAGCACGAGAGACAAATCAGAAATTTTTGCACAAAAATTTTGTTGTTGTTGTTTTTACATGAGAAAATTAACAATAAATTTTTTTTTTATCGTTTCAGATGCTGTCGAACATCAAGCACACATACACATACAAACACACTAAAAAATAAGCATGCAACTTTATTTGTAACACACACATACATTCTCCATCTTCATCAAAAAAATATTATAATAAACATAATTATTTTTATCTATCACACAATAAAACTCTATATCCAAAATATTACAACATCAAATAACACTAGAGTCGTTAGTACACGTTGCATGCATTACGGAGGTCCTCTGTAGGGTTTCATGGAAGTTTGGGGGGGAAAAAAAAAACACGTGAAACCCTACAGAGGTGCGGCAATCTGCAACCGCAGCCGTTAGAACCTTTTTTGGTTGGGCACCACGCACCCTGGCGGGGTTAGGGGCCAGGCATCCTAAAAAACAACAATTATTTATTTGTTTGCGTCACAATACGAAAATAATAAGCACGCGCGCGCGTATGTATGTGCAGCACATCGTTCCCGAGAGAGGTTTACAAAGGCCGTGTCCGGATTGGCAAGCGCTCCACCCCGTTCTCCCCCCGTTGCTCTCGCGTGCCGTCGAAGTCACGTCCAAGTCGTCCGAATCTGCATGTCCCCTTGTAGTACGCCTGTCACTTTTCCCGCCAGGTGTCAGCCCGAACTTCACCCACCGCGTGGGGGCGCAAACAAACAAATAATTTCCACCTAACTACTCATATTAAAAATATAACACGCTATTTCATCATTTACAATTTTTCTGCATTATCGATAAAATATTAAAGTATAACTGAGTTTTACATCCTCTAATCAGTAAATGTTGCCTGTACAAAATAAAAGTTAGAATATGGCTGCCAAGCGCGGCGTCACAGCGCCAGCGTGCATCTGTCGCGCCTCTCTGCTCTTCCCTCCGACTCCACGTCTACCGCAAATTCGGACAACAGAGATTGGCTGAGTCCCCGGATGTAACGGTGCAGGTGACATCTGCTGCTGATTCGGACGCAACCCCGGCCACCTCCACTAGTCAGTGTTGCCTATTCGTAGGTTAGCTTCGCTTGTAAAATATCATAGTGGAATATTCTTAGAGTGAGTTGGCAACACTGATCGCCAATTGATGTTGCCAGTATTGCCAACTCCCATTCGTAGGTTAGCTTCGTCTGTAAAATATCATGGTAAAATATTCTTAGAGTGAGTTGGCAACACTGGCAATTGATGTTCTTGAACCCGTGCACCTCCACTAATCAGTATTGCCAACTCCCATTCGTAGGTTAGCTTCGCCTGTAAAATATCATATGGTGGAATATTCTTAAGGTGAGTTGGCAACACTGGCAATTAATGTTGCAGAACCCGGCCACCTCCACTAGTCAGTATTGTCCATTCGTAGGTTAGCTTCGCCTGTAAAATATCATGGTAAAATATTCTTAGAGTGAGTTGGCAATATTAAACCGCAATTGATGTTGCCAGTGTTGCCAACTCCCATTCGTAGGTTAGTTTCGTCTGTAAAATATCATATGGTGAAATATTCTTAAGGTGAGTTGGCAATATTGAGCCGCAATTGATGTTACCAGTGTTGTCAACTCCCATTCGTAGGTTAGCTTCGCCTGTAAAATATCATATAGTGGAATATTCTTAAGATGAGTTGGCAATATTGAACCGCAATGTTGCAGAACCCGGCCACCTCCACTAGTCAGTGTTGCCCATTCGTAGGTTAGCTTCGCCTGTAAAATATCATAGTGAAATATTCTTAGGGTGAGTTGGCAATATTGAACCGCAATTAATGTTGCCAGTGTTGCCAACTCCCATTCGTAGGTTAGCTTCGCTTGTAAAATATCATGGTGGAATATTCTTGGGGTGAGCTGGCAACACTGCGAGAAAATGAGGCTCATGCCTTACGAGAGAAATCCATTAAGGCGAGCCTCACCGAGCCTCATTTTCGGGCGTGGAACCCGTGCCACTGCTCTACTAGAATCTCTATATCCCCTTGCGATAGAGAACTTATTAGAAGAATGAAAATACAGATTAAACGAACAAATTTGATGTGTATCCTTTCGTGAAAATTCATAGAAAACAATACTACATACTTCTTCACTAATAGAAAAGAATAAAAAAATTGTCCTTGGTGGGGATCGAACCTAGACCTCAGTGATGAAAGCTCTGTACGCTAACCAACACTCTATCAATAACACCATGTTTTCTTTTTTCCAGTCAGTCTGTTTGTGTCAGTCAACACTCGAAGACGAAAATGTATGTTAATTTCTCTCATAATTGTTTCATTGTCTATTAATAGAAACCACGTATGTCAAAAATAGATGCATTCTTTCTGTGAAAAATCCCATGTTTCGTACATCGTGCTTCTCCATTTACTGTTATTTCGACATTCACTTGGAAATTAAAACTTAGCTTTGTGTGTTTCTTTTCACGTGCATGTGTGTGAGAAGAGTGGTGTGCACGTGTGTTCGATGTTTTTCTGGGTATTATTTTCGTTCAAAGCATTAATATAATTGTAAAATATGGAATTTACTGTAATGCAAGGAGTGAAAATATAAACCCAGTCCGTCAGGTTCGTTCACAAACAACATTAAATAATGGAACGTAACGTGGACCTAGTATTATTCCATGTCGAGAACACGAGACCCGGCCTCCTATGGGAGGGGCGAGCCTCAGCAACCGGGCGGGTCGCAGGTGGCGGATAGCGAACGGCCATCAGATATGGTGGTTAGCTGCGAATAAGGTAATGCCAAATAAGCAGTCCCGGACCGAGGCGGCAGTGCTAACAGGGTCTGGGGGCTTGGTTTGTGGCAGGACCATCCTCATTAAAACCCAGAAAAGCCCATTGACAGCACTGTGACATGGCGAGGAAGCATAATAAGCACTGCCCCTGCTGCCTTGCAGGGAGGGGAGGGATCTCCAAAGGCTAAGGGAAGGATACCCTGACAGAAAACCAAGGGTGGGGCAGACTCAAAAGGCATGGTAAAGCCAACTGCCCTAGGGGAGTAAACCCTAAATAAATCCACCCTGCGTTGGGCCAATCCCCCACACAAGGGTATTAATGGATTCAGAGATAAAACAGGAGCCTCGGAATGGACAGATCAACACAACAACGACCGGACTGGAAAAGGAAAACGAGAATGGGAACATGGAACATTAAAACTATATTAGGAAAAGAAGTTGAATTAGTACAGGAAATGAAGATACGTAAGAAAGACGTAATGGGAATTAGTGAAGTAAGAAAGAAAGGAAATGGCATACAAAGGCTTGAGGAGGGATCTACCTTGAGATATTCAGGTGTTGGACAGGGCAGAAGAGCAAAAGAAGGGGTAGGAATTTTAACAAGTCAGGAATATGAAACAAAGATCAGTGGCTGGGAACCAGTTAACTCAAGAATAATTGTAGTTAAATTTGATATAGAATATAAAATATCATATATCCAAGTATATGCACCAACAGAGGATGCCTCTGTGCTTGATAAGGAAGAATTTTATGTACAACTCCAGAGGACAGTAGATAAAGAAGTAATGGAGGGACGGTATGTAATGATAGTGGGAGACTTAAATGCAAGAACAGGTAAAGATAAGAAGGTAGCCCATGGTAGTATGGGAAGCTACGGGGGAGAAAAGACATTGAATGAGAATGGCAAGAGATTACTGGAGTTTTGTGTAGAAAATCAGTTGCTTCTTGGAAACTCCTTCTTCCCACATAAGGAGGCACATAAAATAACCTTCCAGGCTGAAGGAAGAAATACTAAAAGCATAATAGACTACATAATATATACCAGTAGTATTAGGAGAAACATAATGGATGTTAAAGTTATAAGAGGTGCTGAACTGGGTACAGATCATAGATTACTAATAGTGGACACACGCTTCACGAGACCACCAAAGCCCAGAATGAAAAAATACCAAACAATTAAGATAAATGAGTTACAGAAAAAAGAGAAGAAGGAAGAGTATAAAGAACAGGTAACAGCCAGACTGACAGAAGGACCAGATGTAGAACAACTAGAGATAGAAGAAATATGGAAGAGAATTAAAAAGGCACTCATAAAATCTGCAGAAGAAGTATGCGGAAAGAAAATAGTAGATACAAGAAGAAAGAAAACGTCTTGGTGGAATGAAGAAGTGAGACAAAAAGTAAAAAACAAAAAGGAAGCATGGAAAAAAATATATTATGTCTCAGACAGAAGAACATAGAAGGAAATACATTGAAAAAAGAAATGAAGTCAAGGAAATAGTGAAGGAAGCTAAAATAACATCCTGGGAAAAATTTGGAAATATGGTTGAAGAAAAAGCTAGAGAAAAGAATACAAGGCAATTTTGGAAAGTTGTAAAGAACTTGAGAGGAAAATATGGAAAAACAATAAGAACCATTAAAGATCGAGATAAATTGATCACAGAAAAAAAGGATGTGTTAGATGTATGGCGGAAACACTAAGGTGAAAAATTCCAGAAAGAAAATAATAACCCAGAGGAGGTAGGGGTGATATATGGACCATACATGGAGGTACAAGACTCAGCTATAGAAGGGGAAATAAAGGAAGATGAAATACAAATAGCAATAGAACTGATGAAGACTGGAAAAGCAGCAGGATCAGATGGAATAAATCCAGAATTAATAAAATATGGAGGTATGGAAGTAGTTAAGAATTTAACCAAGATGTTTCAAAGAATATGGAAGGAAAACAAAATACCAAATGAATGGAGGGAAAATATCATTATCCCACTACATAAGAAGGGCAGTAGCTATGACTGTAATAACTACAGAGCAATATGCCTCTCATCAGTCGCTTATAAATTATACACAAGGATACTAGAAAGACGTCTCAGAAAAGTGGTGGAGGAAGATATGGAGGAGGAGCAAGCAGCATTCCGCCCTAAAAGGCAAACACAAGATCATATATATACTATAAGAACGATTATGGAAAAAAGAATTGCCAAGAACAAGGACACATATCTAGCTTTTATAGACCTAAAAGCTGCTTTTGATTCAGTACCTAGGCAATATGTATGGGAAGTATTGGAGGCAAAGAAAGTACCAGTAAGATTATTGAATGCAATAAAAATTGTATATAATAATCCTGTAGGAACAATTAGAGTAGATGGCGAACACTCAGGTGAATTTGACATTGAGAAAGGCATAAAACAAGGAGACAGCCTCAGTCCAATCCTATTTAACGTCTTTTTAGACGAAATTGCTAAAATATGCAAACGACGAACACACAGAACGAAGATAGGTATGTGGAGATTAAGGCCAGTATATATCCAAGCACTATTATGTGCCGATGATATCGTACTGATATCAGATACACCTGAGAGACTTCAGCAAGCAGTGGAAGAATGGTATGAAGATTAATATAGAAAAGAGTAAGATCATGCGGGTGACTAAAGAGGACAAGGAAAATGAAGCCCTGAATATAATATGTGAAGGGAAACAACTAGAGAAAGTAGAAACATATGAATACTTAGGAACTATCATAAGTAGCAGTGGGAAAATTGATCAAGAGATAATGAATAGGACAAAGAAGGCAGCATCAGCATATTATCAAATGAGTAATACTTTAGTGGGAAAAAGAGAGATCAGTATAAAAACAAAAATGCAACTCTACAACTCAATTGTAGTTCTCATCATGGGCTATGACACAGAAAGCTTAGCACTCCAAGATAAACATCTAAGTAAATTTCAAGCAATAGAGATGAAATATCTTAGAAGAACAGTGGGGAAAACTCGAAGAGACAGAATAAGAAATGAAAGAATAAGAGAAGAGGTAAAACAAAAGAAGACAATGACTGAAGTAGTAGAGGAACGCCAGCTGAAGTGGTATGGACATGTAAATAGAATGAATGAAGATAGGAAAGCCAAGCAAGTGATAAGAGATGAGGGTTGAGGGTAGAGTAGGAAGAGGCAGGCCAAGAAATACATGGGAAGATAGAATAGAAAAGATAGGATTAAAATATGGAAAAACTAAGAACGAAATGAGAAGAATGAGTCGAGACCGGACGGAATGGATGAGATGCACAGAACGAGGTACCCGACGCTTAACGGCATAAGGGAATGGAAGAGAAGAAGAAGAGAACACGAGACATTACGATCGACAATCTTCATCTCGTATTTCTCTTTGGCATCACTACTCAATTTACAGAGATGTATACCCGTGACTGGCATACAAGCCGCAGAATTGCAATGCTGGTTGGGTTGTCTAGTCACAAGGCGCTTGGTGGTCAGACATGGATGGCTTGCTTCAGTGCTTCTTCAATAAGGTCGTTAGAACCCAGCAGTGTCCGTGACTGTACGTACATATATATGCACAAAAAACAAATATATGCTCATAAGCACATCGTAATTACAATGCATTGTCTGTTGAATAAAATCTTGGCAAATTATGTCGTATACTGCTAATTTGAAGACGCTGTACAGAAATATTATGATCAAGATACATTTTATACTCTGTAATTCTCGCACGTGGTGGTTTATCGCATCCAGAACTACTTTTACGTCTTAACTTTTAAAACTGTAAAGCCAGTGTATTAGATCTTCCATCACCTAAATATTTAGTTTCTAAAGAGTTTCTAATGTCATTCCGACATTCTAGCAAATAAAATAGGTTCAAACTGCTGTACACATTATTGGAAAGTTCCATGCTGCATATGATATGTAAAGTTGGCCTTGCGTGTTCTGTTTATTTCCAGTTATTTAACGATGAATTTCCATTTCTATTTCTAATGTATGTTTTCCACATACATCGTAATCTCAATATTCTGTCCAGATTTGGAAAGGGAAAAATATTATACACGGATTCCCTTGTTTCTTTAAAAGTCAACATTAATTTTGCTATTCGCGCCCATGCTTTGTAGCTTGATATTTAGGCCGGCGAGACAGCGTTGCCAAATTTCAGGATCCCGTGGATTGGGGCATTTGGCCACGTCTTATGCGTTCGCCAACGTGTTTTGCTTATTTGAAAAGTTTTCAACGTAATGTTATGTGTGCACGAGCTCTAATATGGTACAAATATTCAAAATATTCAAAATTGTCTATTTCCTTAATAATACACTGGGTAATTAATACACCTACGTTTCAAGATAGTTAGGTGGATGTTTTATATAAACGAATTCAATAGCGACAGATGGAAGGAATCGTTCAAGTCATTGAGTACGTTGCGGAAGAATAGAAGAGTAGACGACAGTGAAGAAAATGTGCCGGCAACGTTTACTTTTACCTCTCCTCACCCCCTTAGCACCCCTAGATGATTAATCCTGACGCCGACTTAAAAACCGAGGCAGACACAAATGCTTGTGAATTTCAATATTGGTTTGTATTTACAGAATGAGGTATACTACCAGAAGAGTTAGTGCTTCAATTTTATCATCCAAACCAAGTAAACCAGAAACACCTTTCCCGAAAGACCCGATGAATAAGAGATCTTTCACCTTCGATTATTATTATTACGCTAGCACTAAAACCTGACAGAAAATAGAGATATTTTGGTTTTGTTACTCATCTACTTTAGATGCTGTTTAGTGTGTACCGTGCTGGTTGTTTGCCGATAGCTTCGATAAACACTTGAATGATGCATGGTTTTACAGTTTGTCTGTTTTTTGTTTTTCATACCAGTTTTTATATTTATTCAAATTACATGCATGTATTTTCATATTTGTTTATACCAAATATAAATGTATGCATGAATTAATATTTTAGAAGATAAAGTGTTCCTTTTTCACGAGTAGAGGCGCACAACTGAAAGTTGCGGGGGGAGGGGGCGGAAGGCATGTTAGTTACACTACTGCCCTTATGTCTCGATTCATGCTTCAAAATACATCCCAACACTAAAATACTATTTCATTATTATTTCCACAAACACCAAATTAAGAATTTACGTACTGTAGCGCTCTCTATTGAGCCAAAACAGTATTCTTGCTTTCCTTTACCAATGTTTAATGTGCATGATTGTTGGTTAATTTGGTTTACTTCTTTTCTGCCCCTTTGCGCTAATGCACACATTTGGCCGTATTTAGAGGGGGGGTTTCTAGGGTTCAACCCCCCACCCCGAAACTTCCGACATGTTGGATTAATGGAAGTTCAGAAACCAAAGTCTGTAACAAATTTTCATTTTTTTTTCGAAGCATCACAAAAATACAAGGAGACAATGTTGAAACGATCGAGCTAGAATTGTCATACATTTGGAATTCTGAAACTTGAGTGAAACAGGATTTATTCTCAGAATCGTAGCCCACCCGCGACCCCTACATTTTCACTTCTGCTGTTATCTTTCCAGTGTTGTTCCTGCGTCAAAAGGAATATAGACTGAAGATTCCCTTATGATTGTCCCAAAATTCCCTTTCCAGCTTTTAAATTTCCTGTCCGATAAAGTCGAAAATCCCCCTTGATAGTTCAAACCCAGGATCTCCAGTTTCGTAGCGCATTACGTTCGCGATTGAGGTTACAATCCATGCACCAGGCTAAGTTTTTAAAAAGAATAACTGCTTCCGCACTTTTCAAAATTCCAAAAATGTAATTTTAAAGTTAAACAACAAAAACTTTATGAATAAAATTTCCATCTAACTTTTAAAGCTTTCTTGAAGGCATCTAAAGTTTAATGACGAAGTATAATAATTGTGCATTTCAGTACACACTGTGTGAAACGTGAACAAACAAAAAGAAACTTGTGCTGGATATTCACTCATCTGCTGGATTGAGTAAGCCCCCTCAAGGATATAACAATAATATAATAATAATTATTATTAGTATTATTATGGAATAAAATTGTTTTATTATTATGAAATTTTAATTATTATTATACAATTATTGTTATTATTTCTATTATTCAAATTTCTGGCGACGCCCATGGGAACAATTATGAATGAACCCCCCCCCCCCCGAAATTTTTCCTGCCTACGGCCATGGTGACACAGGGTCTGTGTTATGAGATGTAGGCAATATCACTAGGGCGTATTGAACGCCTGATAACAATGCTGCTTGGTACGTACTTTGTCGAAGCACGGTATATTGCGTGCAGCAGTATCATGAGATTCTTCCGATAGGGAGATGTGTAGAAATTTCACATAAGGCCTCCGAGTGCACATAACTTCAGAATGAATTCCATATTTGGCTTACATGTAACATTTCCTTCCTTTCATGCGGTATGGTTATTAATTGAACCATACAAATTTAATGTCAATGATATCGTTGCAGGTAAAAATATTTCATCATTCATTATTAAAACTATTAATATCAAAACTGTGATATTCGGCCAGTGTTTTTATATCTTACGAGATACTGAATATGAATCAGGTTAAGTCTGCTTAAACAAACTTAGTATTAATGTAGATTCCCGTCTCAGACTTAATAACTAATAAGAGTAAACAATGTAAGTTAGTTTCTTCCACTGGAGTATGTTCTAGGAGCAATGTGAACCGTTCAAAATGAGAGAACCTATAGGGGTTTCAATGGCGTCTCAAGTACGCCATAATAAATAACGCCACTATTGATTGTCGACCTTGTAAGGCTAGATAACTTCAGCTACAGCGCCTTGAATAACGTAGTGTGGAAAACGGCACTGTTCTGGCATCTCTGGCTGGTTCCACTCGAATATGATACCGCTAGAGTAGGTGAGGTGGCCGGGTTCTAAGCCCGAAAATGGGGCTCGGTGGGGCTCGCCTTAATGGATTTCTCTCGTAAGGCATGAGCCCCATTTTCTCGCAGTGTTGCCAACTCCTCACTCGAAAAAATCACCAAGGTTTTTTTTGGGTCTAACCTAACCTAAAGCAAGGAGCTGGCAACCTTGCATGAGGCTCGGTGAGGCTTGCCTTAATAGTTTGCTCTTGTAAGGCATGAGCCTTATTTCTCGCAGTGTTGCCAGCTCCTCACTCGAAAAGTCACCAAGGTTTTTTTTTGGGTATAACCTAACCTAAAGCAAGGAGCTGGCAACACCGCTTGAGGCTTGCCTTGCAGCGTTGCCAACATCTTACTCGAAAAAATCACCAAGGTTTTTATCTTGGTCTAACCTAACTTAAAGCAAGAAGCTAGCAACACTGCTTGAGGCTTGCCTTGCAGTGTTGCCAGCTCCTTACTCAAAAAATCACCAAAGTTTTTTTTTTAGTCTAACCTAACCTAAAGCAAGGAGCTGACAACACTACTTGAGGCTTGCCTTCCAACGTTGCCAACATCTTACTCGAAAAGTCACCAAGGTTTTTTTTTGGTCTAACCTAACCTAAAGCAAGGAGCTGGCAATACTGCTTGAGGCTTGCCTTGCAGTGTTGCCAACACCTTACTCGAAAAGTCACCAAGGTTTTTATTTTGGTCTAACCTAACCTCAAGCAAGGAGCTGACAACACTGCTTGAGGCTTGCCTTACAGTGCATAAAGCAATTTGCCAACCTACTGGTATTTTTGCCATAGCTTTTTACAAAAAAAAAGAGAGAGGAAAGAGAGGGAAAAGTTAAACAACCGACAGTGTTGCCAACACCTACCTACAGCCTTTTTTTTACTTGGCAAGGGCTATCTTGCTTGAGGCTTAGCCAATTTATATACTGGCGTAACATACATATACTGGGCAAGGAGAGCCGGCAACAAATATATACTGCCGTAAAAGAGAGAGAGGGATGGATGGATGGCAACACAGTGTGTGTGTGCGTGTGTGTGTATAATATGTAGCATTATTAACTAGATTGTGTTGGCAACCCACCTACAACTAAAAAAATAGAGATGCCAATGTTGCTGTAAGATAAAGAGGGGGAGACCTATCGCGACCTTTGTAAACCTCTCTCGGGGGAAACACGATGTGCTATACACACGTGCGTGCGCTGGTGCCTCTTATTATTTTTCGTATTGTGAGGCAAACAAACAAATAAATAATTATTGTTTTTTTTTTTTTTAGGATGCCTGGCCCCTATAACCTCGCCAGGGTGCGTGGTGCCCAACCAAAAAGTAAAAGGTTTTCTAACGGCTGCGGCTCTAGATAACCGCACCTCTGTAGAGTTTCACGTGTTTTTTTTTGTATGGTAGTGGTGGTGCCGGCAATAGTGGGTGGGTTAATTGTTGTTGTAGTATTTTGGTTATTTGGCAGAGTGCTGCTGGTAACTGGAGGAGTTAGCGTGGGAACGTGATGCGGTGGCGTCTGATTGTCTCCCACGTTATTGTTCCCACCCGAAGGTCTGCTCGGCCCAGTTCCGGTCGGTCTTTGTACGGGTGGCCTCGGCGGTATTGTGTTGGTTCCACCGCCGGGCACGCCAGGTACACTCGGGTATTGATCAACATCCGGCGAAGCTGGGACGTGATACACATCAGGGCTTTTGTCTGCTTTTTCGCCATTCTTCTGGCCGGACTTTCTATAGTACGCCAGGGTCACCCATATTATGACGACTACAATGCAGAAAGCTCCAAAGGCTGCGATCCAAATCATGATGGACGGGTGTGTTGTTTTTTGTTATTATTTATCGTCAAAGGCCATGCACACGTAACTCGAACCAACCTTGGAATTTTAGCTACCGACAGGTATAAGTTTCTATTAGAAACCCCGCGCACATCAGTTGCAGTCGAGTATTGCTACTGGGTAGCCGCATAAAAGTGTACGCTATACCAAGTGTAATATCAAGTGTAATAGAAACCGAATTAGTTTGGTCTGTCAGGTGAGTACCATATCAGCATAAGTTATACGCACACAAGTTGCTTGACCAGCTATAAAACTAAAATTTACGCAATTATACTACTGTTTTGTGTGTGTTAAATTGCTAGCAGCTTTTTGTAGGTAAGTTTTGTTTTTTGTTATTTTTTGCATGTGTGTGTGTTAATAATAATTGCGAGCGGCGTTAGTGAACAGAAAGTGTTGTTTTGATTAAACAACGAAATTACGCTAAACAAAAAAAATATGAGCATATATAACATGCGCTTGAAAAAAACTATTCTTCATCGCAAATAACATAAAAGCGAGGTAACAATCGGAGGGAGAGGGGGCAATGATTATGATCATGTTAGTTTACTTATAGTGGATAGTATTGACGCGTGTACACTGGGTTGGATTTGTTGTTTTAAGTCTATTTTATGCATAGTAAGGCTAATCGAAACTGGGTCTACAGTGGGATCCGAACCACTTCCACTGGGTATCGAACTTGGAGTTTACAATTATACAAGTGTACAGGGGAAACTTTATTTTTTTTTGAATTTGTTGATACTCTCGATTGGATTTTGTTGTTTTAAGTCTATTTTATGCATAGTAAGGCTAATCGAAACTGGGCCTACAGCGGGATCCGAACCACCTCTGCCGGGTATCGAACTTGGAGTTTAAAATTATACAAGTGTACAGGGGAAACTCTATTTTTTGAATTTGTTGATACTCTGGATTGGATTTTGTTGTTTTTAAGTCTATTTTATGCACAGTAAGGCTAATCGAAACTGGACCTACAGTGGGATCCGAACCACCTCCGTCGGGTATCGAACTTGGAGTTTACAATTATACAAGTGTACAGGGGAAACTCTATTTTTTGAATTTGTTGATACTCTGGGTTGGATTTGTTGTTTTAAGTCTATTTTATGCACAGTAAGGCTAATCAGGACTAGGCCTACAGTTTTTTAAAGTAGGATCCGAACCACTATATACTTTTATCGGGTTCGAACCTAGGACCTCTTGATTACAAGGCAACAACACAACCACAGCACTATCGAACCCTAGTAAATATGTAGGAAAAAACAACGGTATATACATAATCCAAAGTTGCGTGGTTCTAGGTCCCATAGGAACCAAGAAAATCAATGTCTTGGAAAACATCTTAAGATATTTGTCTTAATCTTTAAGAAAGTCGACTTCCGGTCTGTCAAGATGTTACTTCCGGTCTGTCAAGAAAATTTTCTTAAGACATTTGTCTTAAGATGTTTTCCAAGACATTGATTTTCTTGTCTCCTAATTGACCTAGGATGATGATTTTAGGTTTGTTGGATAGGATTTGACGAAAACTATTCGACTAGCAAATAAAATCGATTCCACCCCCTCAAGTTTCGAAAATATAGACAATTTTTTTATTTTTTGAGAAACTTGATTTGCTGGCTTAGTTTTTACCCTATTTCGAAAATTTTAATGACATTTGATAAAAAATTGAATGTACTCTACAACCTATTGGAAACATAATGATTAGTGCTTACTGTTTTCGAGTTATTTTAAATTTAAATTTCAAGATGTAATTTCTAAGTTGTTTTGTAACTCGTAAACTATGGGTCGTAGAAAACCTATTCTTGTTTTATCTGCTATTACCCGACAAATACTATAAACACAAATAATGTTTATTGCTTGATTTAAAAAAAATAAAGATCGAAAATAATTTTGTTTTCTGAAAATAAAAAAAATGTGTGTATGGAAAAAAAATACGATTGTGTAATTTTTTTATGATGTATGTTTGCATGTAAAAATAAGTATACCTGAAAGTTTTAGAATTTCAAAATAGCTATATATATATATTTGCTATTATATCAGCCAAAATAATAGAATATATATAAACAAGTACATTTTCATAGTTTCATACCTCTACTAGATTGGTGGAAAAATATACTAATGGGCAATAAAATCTGAAGAAAATTTGTGTCTAACAAAAATAAACTAAATAGAATTACACATGCATACAATATTTATTGTGTTTTTTTTCTATCTACAATTATATTTTTCTTATATATTTTTTTTATTTTTTATAGAGTTGATTAAAGCACATATTTGAGGAAGGCAACACCACCCATATATAAATAAACATACCCCCCAAAAAAATGCGCTCCATGAAAAGTTGCCCTGTTTGCAAAAAAACCATATCAAGCAAACATTTTGCAAGACATTGTCGTACCTGCGTGCCAGGCAAGCATTTGGCTGCCACCGAACTATGTTCCGGATGCAATAAACATATTACAATTGCGTATGCCAAGAAGCATAAGCTTACTTGTCTAAGCGAAAGTACATCTGGGGCTCAGCCTTCGACCTCCACCAAAAGGAAGGCAGAAGCAACCTCCATTAATGTACTACCCACCAAACGCGTCAAGCCTGCGATGAAAGCAGACCGGTCTGCTTTCGGAGGAATATTAAAAGATTTTGTCCTCACCTCGGACGGCTCTTGCGATGTTCGTAGCTTTTTAGAAGAAAAGCGAGCAGAGATAGTTTCTATTCTTAGTAATGCACTGGCTACGCACTCCTCCACTAAATTCTACGCATCGCTACGTTGTTGGTACAAGAAGCCGTCTGGTGAAATTTACAGGTTCTGCCACAACACCAAGGCGAAGACGCTGCATCTGGCGGATGTCGACAACCTCGAGGTCATCTACAACAAGTTTGTCGAGGAGCTGCTGGCAAAGCAAGAAGAACATGAAGCTAAGGGTTCGGGGGGTTCGCTGTGTGGCGAGCGTCACGAACTGCGCGTCAAACTTTGCAAGTTTATGCCTCTCTCCGCCTCCAGCTACGTCCCCTTACCACCTGCTATTGCGGCAAAGAAGGCCGTCCTGAACATCCAAAATAAAGATAACAAGTGCTTCGTATGGTGTGTGCTTGCAGCGTTGCACCCTGTCCACTGGAAAAACCATCCACGCCGAGTTAACCACTACCTACCCTACGAGCCAGAGCTGGAAGATGCGATGGCTGGTATCGACTACCCGGTGGCGCTTTCGGACATTCGAAAGTTTGAGACTCGTGCGCGGTTGGCCATCAATGTTTATGGCCTCACCGAAAACAAAAATGTGGTTTTCCCTATCCGGGTGAGCGACGTAGACGACGATGGTGCGCAGGAAATTCACCTTTTGCTCATCAAAGACGAAACCCATCACCATTACACCCTCATCCGCTCGCTCTCTCGGCTTGTTTCGAGCCAACGGAGCAAAGACAAAACCCACATAGAAGCTTGTCGCAGGTGCTTGTCTACATTTCGTAATCGAGAACAGCAAGATTACCAGCGCATCAGAGACCCCAACATCGCTGCCGACAAGCTCGCTAACCACAAGCTCTACTGCAATGCCAACGAGCCTGGGGTGGCAGACTTGCCCGAACCTGGCACCGTAGAGCGTTTCCACATGCACGGTGCCACGGTGGAGCACCCTGCTATCATCATCGCGGATTTCGAGGCCTTCCTCAAACCCCTGTTTATTTGCGATCCCGATCCCGAAGTTTCCTCCACCACCCCTTACCAACTCCACGAGGCATCCAGTTTCGCATACGTTGTGGTGCGACGAGATCAACACATCGCCCCCGAGCCCTATGTGTATCGCGGTCCCGACGCAGCCAAACACTTCCTCGAGAGGATGGTTGTGGAAGCCGACGAGATAGGGAAGTTTTTGTTGACCCCCAAGCCTATGGAATCGCTGTCTTCTGACGACAAAATCAAGCACGAGGAGGCTACTACCTGTCCTGTGTGCACCTGTGAGTTTAGCATCAACAACCGTAAAGTCCATCACCACGATCACTTTAACGGTAGGTACGTTGGTCCTTGGTGCAACGACTGCAACCGCTTGGCCCGGGACCCACGCTTCATCCCTGTGTTTTTTCACAATGGCTCGGGGTACGACTTTCACCACCTGATCAAGCATCTTGGGTACGACGACATGCAAATCAACGTTCTCGCCGAGAACGAGGAGCGTTACATCAGTGTGAGCAAATGGGTTCAAATCCCAGGATTATGCTCTACCGTCGAGCTTCGCTTCCTCGACTCCCTGAGGTTCCTCCCGGCCAGCCTCGATGCCCTGACGAAAAAACTCAGCGACGAGCAAATGCTTATTACCTCTGCGAATTTTCCAAACTTGGACGCCGGTCTCTTCAGGCGTAAGGGGGTCTACCCCTACGAATACGTCACCGACTCTACCAAGTTCGCGGAGACGTCGCTACCTCCCCAGGCGAAGTTCTACAGTCAGCTACGAGGCTCGAACATCACCGACGAAGAATATCACCACGCCCAGTCCATGTGGCGCGAGCTGGGTTGTCGAACTCTCGGAGACTACCACGACGCCTACCTCAGACTTGATGTGACGCTCCTCGCTGACGTGTTCCAGACGTTCCGGGCGACCGCAATGAAGATCTACCACCTGGATCCCGCCTACTTCTATAGTCTCCCCGGACTGGCGTGGTCAGCCATGTTTCTGGTGACGAAAATCGAGCTGGAGCTTCTTTCGGACGTGGACATGATGCTGTTTGTGGAACGCGCTATCCGGGGTGGCATGGTCCAGGTGTCGCAACGGCACGCGCGCGCCAACAACCATCACATGGCTACTGGCTACGACTCCACCCAATCGTCGAGCTACATCATGCACACGGACGTGAATAACTTGTACGGGCACTCCATGATGCAGCCACTCCCTTTTAGAGGGTTCGAGTGGGCTGATCCTTCCAAATTTGACGTTGAAGGTTTCGACGATTCGGAAAGCGGATTTTTCGCCGAGGTGGACCTTGAGTTCTCCGAGAAGCTGCAGGATTTGTTCTGCGATCTTCCCCCTGCACCCGAGTTCAAGTGTCCACCCGATTCCAACCAGACGAAGCTCGTCATGGATTTCGAACCCAAGAAGAATTACGTCCTTCACTACCAGAATCTCCGGTGGTTGATGCAGCGAGGGGTCACGGTCCACGCAGTTCACCGCATCCTCAAGTTCGAGCATTCTCCATGGTTGCGTCCATATATTGAAGTCAACACTGAACACCGCACCGCAGCCACGTCCGAGCTTGATAAGGATTTCTTCAAGCTCATGAATAATGCGGTGTTTGGCAAGACCATGGAGAATGTACGGAATCGCGTGGACATAAAATTGGTGACGAGGAAAGAGCGATGTCGTCAGCTTGTCGCGAGTCCATTGTTCAAGTCTCGAACAATCTACAACGAGCAGCTGGCTCTGATTCACATGAAGCAAGGTGAGGTGAGGCTCACCAAGCCCATCTATGTCGGAGCCACGGTTCTGGATCTGAGCAAGCTTCACATGTTCGAGACGTACTACGACATATTACGTCCACACTACGGCCACAACATCTCGCTTCTCTACACGGACACGGACAGCTTGGTGTACCACGTTCGCACAGCCGACGCATACGGCGATATAGCCACAGTTCCATCTTTGGTTAACCTCTTCGACACCTCGGGCTATCCCCAGCCGAACCAGTACGGTATCCTGGCCCACAACAAGAAGGTGCCTGGCAAACTCAAAGATGAGAAGGACGGAGACGTGATTCTTGAGTTTGCAGGTCTTCGCCCCAAGGCCTATACCATCAAAGCCGAGGGCAGCGTTACCAAGAAGGCCAAGGGTGTCGGCAGACAGGTGGGTCGGGAGCATCTCACATTCGAGGACTTCGTCGATTGCCTCAAGACCAGGTCGTCGGTTCTAAGAGCAGAACAGCGCATCCAGAGCGTCGACCATGTGTTGACCACCAACAAAGTGAGGAAGATTGCCCTGGATCCCAACGACGACAAGAGGTGCGTTCTCCAATGTGGAATCCACACACTGCCGTGGGGGCACTATCGCTTAGCAGAAAGCAAAACCTGCAACATATGCCCATCTTCAACAGAAGATTCATAAAAAACAAAAACAAAAAAAAACAAAACAAAAAAAATCATTTTGTTAGTTATTACAAAAAAAAACACTGACTGTTATTACAAAAAAAACTTTGACCGTATTCTTAAATAACCAGCATACCTATGAATCTCTTTGGTTTCCGAAAACAAACCAACATGGAGACTGTACACCGCGCGACGACAGATCATGAATTTCTACCTTCCATGTTAACTAAACTCAATGGTCTACTGATTGTTCACCTTAACAGCATTTGGACAAAATTGGATGACGATGTGGGCAAGATGTTTTACGTCTTCAACAACAATTTACATTTCTACGAAATTCCGATCGATGGAAAACTTCAAATCATCGTGAATCCGGAAAACGTAGGCGAAATCAAAATATCTACCGGCAAGAACATTTTTCGAATCAAGCACAAGATGCTTTCTAACATTACGTACGATGTTTCTGCAGGAGATTGTTTATACGTGGAACTCCTAGAAGATTACGACAAACTTGTTCCTCTCTTCGTAGAATTACGAATCGTCTATCCTATTATAAATAACCGTTAACCAAAATGCCTAACGATATTTTCGGCAACACTAAGCGTGTAGACCACGCAGAAGAGATTCTCATGTTGGACGTCCGAATTAAAAAGTTGAGGAGCGATTTGATCGCTTTGCAGGAGACCTTAAACAAAAGTTTAGAGTCGGAGATCGCTACGCTCCAAACGCAATGTCTCGACCCCATTCTGATAATCGATTCCGAACTGAAAACGCTCATAAAAAATTATGTCGACGTACCTTCTTACGACAACGTTCAAAATATACAGTTGAGCGTGGATAAGCTTCAAAATGATTTGCTCAAATTGCAGCAATTTCAATCGAAAAATGAAGATTTGGAAAAATTGAAACTCGAAATCGAAGAACGAACTTCGGCAATCGAAAAGAATTTCTCTGAACTTCAAACCGTCGTGAAAGATATTGATGTAGAACGCTTGCATGTTGTTGTTTCCAAATTACAAGAAGAATTCGCCAGCACGTTGGAAGAAATTAAATCCAAGTTACAGACTTTGGAAGATACCATGACGAACCTACCATCGTCAGACGAACTGCAGGTCATCGGCAAAAGCGTCGCGAACATAAAAATTCAATTGGAGGCTTATCAAGATTTCGAACACATTCAAACCACCATCGCTACGCTTCAGGCGTCTCTGGAGTTGATCAACGAAGAAATTAAAAATATTCACGCTGAAGCGAACGCGTTGACGAGCATACAAGACACGTTGAGCACGGTTCAGCAGAAGATCGAATATATAGAAAATTTGAACGTCGAAACGAATCTTGCTCATTTTCATCACGTACTGGACAACATACAGGGTGACTTGGAATCGTTACGGACGAGTGTACCTTCGAGCGAAGATTTGGAAAAATTGAAAACGGCGGTGACGGCACTATCCGATTCGAGCGACATCAAAAGTTCATTGAGCGATCTCGAGAGTAGGGTGGCCAATCTCCCCACCTCAAAAGAATTGCACGCTTTGAAAAGGAACATATCACGTATGCTGAAACGACTGGAAACGGAAACGGCGAACGTGGAACAGATTCGAGACGAACTTACTTCGCTGGTGTCGACGCTGCCCACTTCGCAGAGCGTTGCCGACCTTCACACGCAGTTTACCGAGATGCGAAGCATCGTGAACGATCTTACCGAGAAGAGCTCGAAATTGAATCAAGTCGAGAACCTTCAGAGTATCGTTGTTAACATCAGAGATCAAGTTGGAGTGCTGGAATCCACGCAGGAATCGACGCTGGCCTCTTTCGGTGCCAAATTACAAGAACTCAACGAAAACTTCAAGCAGTTGAACGTGGAAGTGAAAATCAAACCGTCATTTTCTTCAGTAACGGATACCATCGTCGAACATTTGTTGCCCGTACAAAATACATTGGGACAGCTTCACAGCAACCTCGTTAGCGTCGATACTAAATTCGCTAAACTGCATTCTCTGCAAGCCATCGAAATTAACAGCGTACCCAATCAACAGAGAATCTCCACGTTCGTCGAAGGTAACAAACTGTACATGTTACATCCTTATCATCCGTACTACAAGTTTCTCGATGGCACGATTCAGATAAATGAATTTTCGTACTGGTCTCACGGCAGAAAAGCTAGCGTTCCCACCATGACCTTGATATCGAATCGTGGTGTCCAGAAAGCGGGAAACATTCCTCTGGCACGTTGGAACGAAACGCGCAACATATATGAAATACACGAAGACGAAGATCTTACCGTTTTTGACGTGAGTGCCGGCGATAAGCTGATCATTCAAAACACGAGCGAAGTGCCACCCTCTTTGAATCCCATCACGCTGGTGCTTCTCTTCAAACGTAATCTCTAAAAATGTCTAGGCAAGCCATCGTCGAAGAATTGCATAAACCTGCACGCCGCAACTACGAACGTTTGGCGGTGGTAACCAAGGGAATCGATGACCTCTGGCAAAGTGACCTCGTGGAGATGAGTAGCGGCAATCTAAAAAATGTACATAAATTGAACAAGGGCAACAAGTATCTCCTCACCGTCATAGACACGTTTTCGAAATTCGCATGGGCTCTACCTTTGAAAGCCAAAACGGGAACATGCGTCACGGAAGCATTCAAGACAATTTTTCGCGAAAGCGACAAACGACCACGGTTTTTGCAAACAGACAACGGTAAAGAATTTTACAATGCCGTATTCCAAAAGTTTATTCAAAAACATGACATTCGACATTATTCAACCTTCAGTCACATCAAAGCCAGCATCGTGGAAAGATTTAATCGAACCTTGAAAACACACATGTGGAAACGATTCACGCTTCGAGGAAATTACAAATGGGTCGACATACTGCCGGAACTCGTCGACACCTATAATGATACGGTACACAGAACGATAGGCATGAAGCCGGCTGACGTTACGAAATCTGACGAGCAGCGTTTAATTTCTACAGTTTACTGTCCAAAGTACACTCCCACAACTACCAAGAAATCAAAATTCAAAATTGGAGACCAGGTGAGGATCAGCAAATTCAAACGCACCTTCGAGAAGGGGTTCACAAAAAATTGGAGCACGGAACTTTTTACGGTGGTTCGAGTTTTACCCCGAAACCGACACACGTATATAATAAAAGATAGTAGCGGCGAGATTTTGAAAGGAAGATTTTACGAAGAGGAACTTTCTAAAACAAAACATCCCGACACGTACCTCATCGAGAAAGTATTGCGTAGGAAAGGCGACAAACTGTTTGTCAAATGGCTGAGACTTCCGGAAAAGAGTTGGATCGACGCGAACGAAGTGATCTTGTGAGTACGTGGAACGTGGTGAAGCGTCTACCGGATTCGGAAAGTCAAACGAAAAAAAAGAACGGCGAGTTGCTTCCCGACAGCATCCGCTGTCTGATCGTAGGTCCTTCGGGGTGTGGGAAAACGACACTGCTCGTGGACAATTTTCTCCTCGCACCGAATTGGTTAGATTGGAAGAACAGGCACCTCTACGTCTTCTCGAAAAGTTTGGAGCAATCTAAATACCAGCAACTGATAAAACTGTACGATGGTCTGGACATTGCAACGTTCGCTTCGGAAATAAAACCACTCGACGATTGTCGTGAAAATTCAGTCGTTGTGTTCGACGATGTCATCCTGGAAAATCAAAATGAAATTCGCAACTTTTTCACGCAAGGTCGTCACAAAGGAATAGATTGCTTCTTCCTAGCTCAAACGTTTTCCAAAATTCCAAAACAGTTAGTACGCGACAACGCTAATTTCATATGTTTGTTTCGTCAAGATCACACCAACCTCAAGCACGCGTACGATGACTACGTAGGCGGAGACATGAACTACAATCAATTTTCGGAACGCTGCTCTTCTTGCTGGAACAGCGACGATTTCGGATTTGCGACGATCGACATGACGAGGAAACCCAACGACGGAAAATACAGAAACAAAATCAACGATTTTCTAAACGTTGTAACGTTGTGAGAAACGACGTGTATAAATAACGTCATGACGAAACGAAAAATCGAAGACGAAAATCTCAAGCTTCGCGATTACCTCGCGAAACGCTTCAAAGGTTGGAAATCCGAGAATCGCGGATTCTACGAAGAGAAGAAACGTCAAGATCAACCTGTGATCGACGCCATCAGCGATCTAGGTAAAGAAATTAAAGGCGTCACGGAACAAAATAAAAATTTGATCAACGAACTCGTACCACTTGCAGCTAAAAGTTACACCGTACCCACGCCCATTTCGAGCATTCCTTCGACGCCGTTCGAACTGAAGGACGTACCGGCACGACGTCGAGCCATAGGTAGCACGCCGTCGTCTTTGGATAAGATCGAGTTGGGACCTTTGGCACGAGACTACCTGAGCACGGGGAAATTCGACAAGGATGAAGTGTTCGGATTGTATCCGAGCATGGAGAGCAACGAAGGCGGCGGTGTGGTTTGGAAGATTGGAAAATCGAAGGTGAGCTTCGAAGGCAACGACATTAAAGTTAATTTAGGCGAGAAGGATAGTTGGAACAGGTATCCGGGTACGGTGGGACTGTGGGAACTCGTTGCCAAAAAGCAGCCGAAAGATTACACCGACGAAGATTACCAGAGTTACAAGGAAATTTTGATCATGACGGATGCCTTATACCAGAACAACGACGCCTCGCAGAATAGGGTGAAATCGAGCAGCGGCGAGAAGTACAGAAATCTCATCAAACCGATTTGGAACCAGGTGAAAACAGGCAGCGGCGTCAAACTCTACAACACGTTACCCAAAGAATTCGTTTGGGTGGACGACGTGCGCAAGCTCATAGACCGATTGTTGGTTATTGCAGGAGAGGAGAATGCAGGCAATCGTAATTTCTACAACGAGAAGGTAGGAATTGTGGACATGATCAGCACAAAACTTTCCAACTTCATCGTGAACGACGACAAGGGCATAGGTTACCTCATTAAAATTATCAACACGCTGCCTCCGAGATTCTGGAACGTGGCCGAAGGAAAGGGACTCGTGAACGACATCATCAACAAGTTACCTTTCGAGATGCATTTACCCGGCTACCAGTACTGCGGACCGGGTACCAAACTCAAGAAAAGATTGGAGAGAGGAGACAAGGGTGTGAATCCGTTGGACGCCGCATGCAAAGATCGCCTACAACACCACTCGCACCGATCTGGATGCACGTCACGAAGCAGACAGAAAGTTAGAGCACGCAGCTTTCGAAAGATTCGTTAGAAGAGACGCTTCGCTGGGAGAAAGAGTTGCAGCACTGGGCACTACCATCGCCATGAACACAAAACAAAAATTTGGATGGGGTGTGTAGAAATAAAAAAATTTCTCGAACCGTGAAAAAAATTTCTTCGGTATATAAATAACACTACGTAAAAAAAAAAAAAAAAACTCCAGTTGTGTTTGTCATCTTATAAAAAAATGAGTAAACAATCACTAGACGCCCAAGCATTAAAACAAATGCTAAATTCATCAGTCGAATATGTAAAAATTCAGGAATTGGAAGTGGACAAACCTTACACGATAACTTCCGGTTCAATTGTTTCTACCCAGTATGGTCCCAAGGCGCGTCTGTTGCTCAACGCACAATACAGTCTATTTTTACCAGATCGATACGCTAACATGTTATCCGACGAGAAGCTAGCTATTTTAATCGAGAACAAAACTCGAATCGTGTACAAGGGTACAAAGGAACTTCTTGGTAAGAAAACAAAGCACGTAATAGAATTTGTGTAACGGCTCTGCGCGGAGTATATCCTTGAAAAAAAATTACACGGAACAAAAAAAAATCTCAGAACATTTATATATAAATAACATACCGAAAAAAAATTACACAAAACAAAAAAATCTCAGAACATATATATAAATAACATACCGTGAAGATAACATATAGAGCATCAACATGAAGCCCAAGGGTGTCGTGTACCAGATACCATACTCCAATCTGAAAAATCTAGGTGCCCTCGATGGGTTACTCACCAAGAAACAACGCGAGAAGAAACGCTCTTGCTTGACGAAAGGACACGGAATGAAATTACTTCTCAGCACACCTCAATTGAGACGCTTGCAGCGTTCGCGGAAACAGCAAAAGATCGGAGGTTTCATATTCAGCATCCCAGCCATCCTGGCAGCATTGGGGGCCGTTGGAAGTTTGGCCGGCGGTAGCGCCGCCATCGCGAAAACCGTCATCGACTCGAAGAAGAACAAGGCAGAATTGGAAGAACAGAAACGTCACAACCTGGCTATGGAGAAGAAGGGGAAAGGTATAACCAAAAAACAAAAAAACAACCTCGATGCTTTGAAGAAATATAAAAAAAAGAAGCCCTGTCCAACTTCGATATTGAATCTCTGATCGAACTGTTGGGAATAAAGAACTTCAGGGGTGTTTTCATGTCCGATTCTCTACCCTCTGCTGTGAAAAAAAAAAGAGTATGGCGTGGTCAACCTAGACAGTTACAAAAATCCTGGTACACATTGGATATGCTACCTCAAAATTGACGATAACAATGCATTTGTTTTCGATTCGTTCGGTGGCACACCACCTGCCAGGTTGGTGAAGTATCTCAGTGTTGCCAACCTCTACTACAATGACAAACGCATCCAGGGTTTCACCGATGTTAACTGCGGCCACCTATGCCTTTCCGTTCTCGCATACATGTCTAAAATAAATAACCCGTCGGTGGAACATTTTCAGAAAACATTGTGGAATCTTAAACACGATGGGCGTGTTCCATCTCACGAGCGAATCTTCAATCTTGAAACTCACGCTGCACGACGACATCATCTATCCTAAATCCGTAGCTCTGCGTGCATTCTACAGCATGTACCTCATACCTAACGTCACGCAGCACAACAACAAAATTAGCGTCGGAAGCGAACACATCGTCGTCACGCCAGGCCAATACAATCTTTCCACTTTGCAAGCTCAGTTACCCAAAGGCACGTACCTTTCTCAAAATTCGGTCACGCACAGAGTGGAAATCGTGTCGGCGACGGAGACCGTAGACCTGGGCACCATGGGAGAACTTTTAAGTTTCGAGAACAACACCAAACTCGAAGCTGGCATCAAAGATACAGCAACCAACATTCCTAAATTTCTAGCCATAGAGACTCTAAACATTCACTGCAACGTGGCGGAAGGCATGATCACGAAATCCTCGGACGGATTGTTAGGAAGTCACAAGCAGACAGGAATCATAGCTACATTCAAACCCAGTTCCGAATTCATGGAACCGATCATCTACACACCCTCTTCGCCGATCTATTTTCCAGTATGCCGCAACCGCATAGACGACATAGAGTTGGTGGTGACAAACGAGAAAGGAGACGTGGTGGATTTCGCAGGTGCAACGACCACTGCCATCGTGGAGATCAACGTATAATAAATAACACGCATAGTGAAAATGGAGCAAATCGAAAGTTACGAATTGCAATCTTTCCCTCCCAACCGTCGCACGTTCGCCAATCTCAACGAAGCGAACAGGGAGATCGAATACGACGTGGACGTAGGCGACGGGTTCGTTCATCCTCACAGAGCGGACCTCTACCTTCAATTCGACGTGGTGAAGAAGGAAAGCGGAGACGCGTTTCCGCCCAATGCAAATTTGATACTCGTGGACAACTTCGTGCCTCACCTGTTCTCGCAGGTGGAGGTGAGGAAACACAACACCGTCATAGACAGAATAGACTATCCAGGCATCACGTCGACAGCAGTGGGAACTTTGAAATTATCCAAAACGGACGCAGCATACTACCAGGCGGGAGGATTCGAAGCGGGGGCCAAAATATCGACTAGAAGTCACACGGTGCTTTTTCCCATGCGTCTGCTGCCGGGATTCTTCTCGGACTACAAGGAGATCATGTGGAAGGGAGGACTGAGGATCACGTTTCGAAGAGCGGCCAACGACAACGACGCACTGATGCGATACACCAACTTCAACGCCGACGGCACGCCGATAGCCAACACATTACCTGAAGCAGCCAAGTGCGTCATCCGGAACATGGAATTGAGAATGCCGATCGTGGAATACGAGACAAACTACGCCCTCAAGTACAAAGCGGAGATCTTGAAGAGTCCGCAGGTACCGATTCACTTTCACGGTTACCAGTGCGTGCAGAAGATGGCGTCGGGGAGTCACATGGAATTCGACGTGACGACGCAGATCAACAACATACAGTTCGACATGCCAGATTTCGTCGTGGTGCTCTTTCAGACCGGGCGCGATAACAACCAGGAAAAAGATTCCAGCAAGTTCGACGACTGCAAGATCAAGAACGTTTATCTGAAGAATGGACGCAACGAAGTCTTCCCGCGCGAGAATTACAACCTCGACATGACCAAAGACGATTACCTCAAACTTTACGAAGCTTACACCTCTTTCAAACGCGTGACCGAGGGAAGCATGGACATGTACTACACGCCCAGCGAATTCAAAACCCGCAGACCCATGTTCGTCATCAACACATCTAAGAGAAAGCAGGTGGTGGTCAACGATCGAACCAACATCAAGGTCGTCTGCGAGTTCAACAGTCCGTTGCCCGAGGACACCGTATGCAGTGTGATCCTGGTCGCCGAGAAGTCCTTCGTCCACGACGTGAAGAACGAGAGGGTCACAGAGCAGTTTTAACAAGTTTTTAACATTTTTTCTTGCACAATAAGAAATTTTTATACTAGCACAATCAGTTTCAATGGCACAATACGAAAATTTCACTAGTTCAAGATTAGTTACAATATCAATTTCATCAGTTATCAGTTACAATATCTTTTTTTGCACTATAGCACGAGAGACAAATCAGAAAATTTGCACAAAAAAATTTGTTGTTGTTTTTTACACGAGAAAATTAACAATAAAATTTCTTTTTTATCGTTTCAGATGCTGTCGAAACATCAAAAACACATACACACACACTAGAAAAAAAAAGCATGCAACTTTATTTGTAACACACACACATACATTCTCCATCTTCATCAAAAAATATTATAATAAACATAATTGTTTTTATCTATATCTCACAATAAAACTCTATATCCAAAAATATTACAACATCAAAATAACACTAGAGTCGTTAGTACACGTTGCATGCATTACGGAGGTCCTCTGTAGGGTTTCATGGAAGTTTGGGGGGAAAAAAAAACACGTGAAACTCTACAGAGGTGCGGTTATCTAGAGCCGCAGCCGTTAGAAAACCTTTTACTTTTTGGTTGGGCACCACGCACCCTGGCGAGGTTATAGGGGCCAGGCATCCTAAAAAAAAAAAAAAACAATAATTATTTATTTGTTTGTTTGCCTCACAATACGAAAAATAATAAGAGGCACCAGCGCGCGCACGTGTGTATAGCACATCGTGTTTCCCCCGAGAGAGGTTTACAAAGGTCGCGATAGGTCTCCCCCTCTTTATCTTACAGCAACATTGGCATCTCTATTTTTTTAGTTGTAGGTGGGTTGCCAACACAATCTAGTTAATAATGCTACATATTATACACACACACGCACACACACACTGTGTTGCCATCCATCCATCCCTCTCTCTCTTTTACGGCAGTATATATTTGTTGCCGGCTCTCCTTGCCCAGTATATGTATGTTACGCCAGTATATAAATTGGCTAAGCCTCAAGCAAGATAGCCCTTGCCAAGTAAAAAAAAGGCTGTAGGTAGGTGTTGGCAACACTGTCGGTTGTTTAACTTTTCCCTCTCTTTCCTCTCTCTTTTTTTTTGTAAAAAGCTATGGCAAAAATACCAGTAGGTTGGCAAATTGCTTTATGCACTGTAAGGCAAGCCTCAAGCAGTGTTGTCAGCTCCTTGCTTGAGGTTAGGTTAGACCAAAATAAAAACCTTGGTGACTTTTCGAGTAAGGTGTTGGCAACACTGCAAGGCAAGCCTCAAGCAGTATTGCCAGCTCCTTGCTTTAGGTTAGGTTAGACCAAAAAAAAACCTTGGTGACTTTTCGAGTAAGATGTTGGCAACGTTGGAAGGCAAGCCTCAAGTAGTGTTGTCAGCTCCTTGCTTTAGGTTAGGTTAGACTAAAAAAAAAACTTTGGTGATTTTTTGAGTAAGGAGCTGGCAACACTGCAAGGCAAGCCTCAAGCAGTGTTGCTAGCTTCTTGCTTTAAGTTAGGTTAGACCAAGATAAAAACCTTGGTGATTTTTTCGAGTAAGATGTTGGCAACGCTGCAAGGCAAGCCTCAAGCGGTGTTGCCAGCTCCTTGCTTTAGGTTAGGTTATACCCAAAAAAAAACCTTGGTGACTTTTCGAGTGAGGAGCTGGCAACACTGCGAGAAATAAGGCTCATGCCTTACAAGAGCAAACTATTAAGGCAAGCCTCACCGAGCCTCAGGCAAGGTTGCCAGCTCCTTGCTTTAGGTTAGGTTAGACCCAAAAAAAAAACCTTGGTGATTTTTTCGAGTGAGGAGTTGGCAACACTGCGAGAAAATGGGGCTCATGCCTTACGAGAGAAATCCATTAAGGCGAGCCCCACCGAGCCCCATTTTCGGGCTTAGAACCCGGCCACCTCACCTACTCGCTAGAGGCACTGGTGTCGGTACACGTGCATGACATTCGTCTGCTTATAATGGAAGTAAATGGAGTTTTCGCTGCAACGTCTGATTCTTTTACATGAAGCATTTCTATGAATGTGATAATTGCTATGATGTTTGGTACAGTGGTCGCGAAGATAATAACGAACATTCTAGACAGTCGACCACGTCCTGTTATCGTCATACTTTCGTTAATAATACGGGATAAAAATTCGCGTGGAATGCTCTTGACAACTAAATTTTTGTGTATGAATTAGGTTCATTATTATTATCATCATCATTTCTTTTAAAGATATACACACTGAAGCATTTGTATTTTTTATATTTACTGTCTCTTTTCTTCCGCTTTAAACTAATCGCGGCGATGATGATAATGATGATTTCAAGAAACGACAAGGGGAACCCCACAAAACTTTCTTAGTGCCATCGACTTGAGTGTAAGGAAACTTTCACACCAATGGGACAAGCGACACGGGATGTTCACACTGTCACACCAGTGACACACACTTCCAGACTGTAAAATAGCATTCATTGCACATGAGGGTCCAAAGAGCAAACGATACGTTCATATGGCGTATTCGCGTGCTACTTGTTGTCGGAAAGCTCCTTATAGGAAGGGTGCTCAGACCGAAGCGACGCGCTACAGGGGGAGTTCCAAACTAAGGGACAAGCGACATGGTGCCTTCAGTCTATTAGCAAGCGTTCGCTGCTAATTGTGCGAACAACAGATAGGCGACTCGATAAACCGCACATTACAACAATAGATCTAGGGGACACGATAAGCCACACGTGTCCCTTTGTCGCTTCTGCGTCGCTCAAACTGGGCCATTTCCTCAATAGCTTGCAACATGTTGCCGTGGTTTGTTGTTCGCGCATGCGCGATGCAATCAGTGTTTTGCTTTAGGGAGATTGCGCACGAAAGCGACAAGCGGCACGCGACACTCATCGCTTGAGGATTTCACCAACCGAACGCTGGCCTGTGCTTCCCGTCATGCCGCTACGATGTGAAATGTTGCTCTTGACTGGCTCCTTTCCAAGCAACATGTGTCGCTTCGGTATGAAAGTTGCCTTGGACCGAATGACCCGTGTCGCTTTGGTGTGAAATCCTCGTATCGTTTGTCGCGTGTCGCTTTGGTGTAAAATCTCCTTGAGGAAACGGTGCAATCAGAGCTTGTGTCCCTACGTTTCTTAAGGCTGCATTGATTACGGACTGCTCGCTTCCAAGCGACACTTGTGGTTTGTCGCCTCGGTATGAAATATCTCTCAGGATACTATTTATATTCTAATAACATAGAAAAATAAAACTCTAGTACACAATCCAACAGCTGACGTCCGGAATCACTTTGCGATGTTTCTTCTTGAGTTACGCATGCTATTTATTTATTAATTTTATTTTACTTTTCTTTCCAAATTAATGGCGTTTCGTGACTGCAAATCACTCCACAAATATAACTGTTTCCATCAATTCACGTACCGCATTTCAAGACCAACAAATCTGCACAATATATTCCAAAAACTAACTAAGCCACATTACTTTCATAAGAAAATTAGCACTCGTACTGATCGCATTGCCATCTATGTTTTCATCCGTCTGGGGAACTAGTTTCTTGGGTCGTTTTCCACACTACGTTAATCAATGCGCTGTACTTCAGCTATCAATCCGAGAGAGCTACCAATGGAAGTTACCTTCATCCAAAGTAGTGTTCTCGAAGAGCCTAGTGAACGTGAATGTGAACCGTTCAAATTTAGAGAATTTAAAGGGCCATCTCGAGTGAACTTAATAAGGCCCAGTATTAATTGTAGATTTTCCTCTAGGGTTAGACAACTCCTGTTATCCATCCGAAAGAGTAACCTAAAAGTCATTTTGAACATTAGTTGTGCACTCAAGTAAAGCAGTAAATTTGATTGAAAAAATAAAGAAATTTGTACATTCACAGCTGTTAGAAAGTAAATTAAATGTTTTTATTTTTATTTTTTAAAATTGAACCAGTATTAATGAGGATCTTCCTCTTAGGCTAGAAGACCATTTTAAAATGTGGCAAAATGGGTTAGTTTAACATTTGCGCATTTACACGCCTTCTAAATGTGTATGAATAAGTATAAATAGGCTCAGCATTCTTGCAGATGTGATTCTCAGGATTGATAACCTGCGTTACCTATACTAGCCCGAACGTTTCCAACTCGCCACTCTAACTACCCTTTAATATTCGTTATGTTTTACATATTAAGCGTGCATATACGTTAAAAAATTGAATTTTCAAACACCTGTATATGAACAAATCTGATCAGCCCATAATCATAATTAAGCCACCTAAAAAGCGATAATATTGATCAAGCTATCAAACTTTGAGTTAGCTTATAAAGATGGCATACAGTATTACGTATACTATCTAATTGGCTGTTGCTCTCACTTTGGTAGCCAAGAGCATCGAGGGGTCATATCACAATTTCGCCACAGATGATGCCGGGCTCGAACCCCGGCCTGCCTATGGGAATTTTTATGATAGGGTCATTCCATGTGAATTCAACACACCACTCAACCCGACCCTCTCCGATTGCTTTCAAATTTGGTGCATTCAATGATCCTGATAAGAGATGGAAAATTAACATTTTGCAGAGGTATATGACAATTGTGAGGAAAGTTACAGGTCTGCAAAATTTGGAAATTGTGTGAAATTTAAACACGTCTGTCTCGAGATAAATGACTATAATTCTGGTTCTAATCCAGATACAGCAAGGAAACTGAATATCATTGAAAAGCTAATGAGTAGAGCTTTGATATGCTACATGGCATGTTTCTAAGAATTTTCACGTTCAAGGTCGTTGACCTTGATCTTTGACCTTGAAAAAAATATATTTTATTGCTCCAATATATTACTATAAACATGGCAAATATCAAGATGGCACACCAAAGGCATCATGCCCAAAAAATTATTTTGTCTACATCACTACACTTTCAAAATGCAGTAAACAGCACTTACATTATGAAACACCATTAAATGATATGAACATTCATAAGTAATGTTGTACAAGAAATATGGCTATATCATTGCAGTGCTATTACAAACAATGCACAAGGTAGCTTCAATGAAAAGGCAATAAAACGTGGTTACAACTCGCCTCACAAGTCTCCAATTAAATTGCTAATGTTCAGCAGATCTGATGCAGGGAGATTGTAGGTCCTTCCAGTTGGTGTCACTGGATCCAGTTTTGTGAGAATGTCACGTCTTCTGATAATACAAATGTCTGGTTTGGCAGGAAACACAAATGATGGAGATGGTCTATGTTGATGCAAGAAGCTGGCCTGTATTTCATCTGTTTCTTCATAAGTTTGTAAGACATATGCAACCCACCAGTTATTGTCGTACATACAGGCAACAAATCCATGTATGTATGTTAATAGCATTTCATTCACCGTAGCAATCACAGACTCTCCTCTGTTCACTGATGAAGTGGAATATGCCTTTGCCTTTACTGTATCTTTGTTAATAGGTATTACACAATGAAGCTTCTGGGTACCTGGAATCGTTCTTGTATTTGAAAAACGTTGCTGCAGCTTGGCAATGTCTTCATCATGATGGGAAGCCGATGTGTAGTGTGGAATACACATGAAGTGATAATTACTTTGCACCACTGAAACAACTGTTGTGGTGTCAAAATATGGTTTTCATAAGGTAGCATGAGGCTGACAAGTGTGGCTAGTCTCTTTACAGTCCCTGCAACCCCATCACAAGGTATTTTGCCATGATATGTAGTAAAAAAAATGCCATTCTGCTGTAATAAGTCTTCCTGATGGTAGCACAGATTGATGAAATTCTTCCTGTTTTTGTATCGGGCAGCACATCCATCCGAAAAATAATAAATGTGCTTTGGAGTTGGAAAGTGGCATTTCAGGAAATTGATGAAATTGTGCTGGAAAGAATGGACACACACTGTATCATGATGAAGGCAGTCAGATATTTCCACATAGCTCCATACTGTTTAGATTACAAAAAAGAGCACTTCGAATTGTGGCAGGGGTCAATGGGAAATATTCGTGTAGAAATCTCTTCCGTAACTTCCGCTTGCTGACATTACCCTGTTTGTACTGGGTGAGTCTTTTAAAAGAGGCCCCGTGGAAAGTGTGTTCCTTGCTTGTAGGCAACCCTGGTACACCGAAGAGAAGAGCGGGGCAGAAAACAGTCCAGGATATGTCATGTCATGTTGTTGAATATGCTTGGCACCGATATCCTGGACTGTTCTCTAACCCGCTCTTCTCTTCGGTGTACCAAGGTTGTCTACATGCAAGGAGCGCATTTTCCACGGGGCCTCTTTTAAAAGACTCACCCAGTATATCTATTAATGTCTGGTATACATCAAACAAACTATTACTTCCTCTGTCCCATAATTATAGTCCGGTATGCCAAAATGGTAACTTTTTATTTATGTTCTTTTGGATACTTGATCGGCAAATTTGTACTGATCCTTGAGTAATAACGTTGTATGACTCATTCCCGTGTTTCATTTTCTTCTTCTGTATACACAAATGTCACAGTTTGAGTATCGGACAAGTATTTTGTGACAACCAACAAAAGTGTACCGGACAATAATTATGGGACAGAGGGAGTAGTACTTTTGAAACCAACGAAGATTTCCATAGCCTGAACACGAGAAATAAAGATAAAATTCGAATGAAGACGTCTTACTCTCTACAAGAAGGGACCTAAAAACTCAGCAGTTGACCTGTATAACGAGTTGCCCAGAGAGTTAAGACACGAACCAAAAGTGGAAAGGTTTAAAAATAAAATCAAAACCATGCTAATTAAACATTCATTTTACAGCATACAAGAATATACAGAGGCAACACTCATCTTTCGAATGCATGCAGACATCTAACGGTCAGAGTGTGAAGGACTCAAGGTCTTGTGTTGTGTAATCAGAAGCTGAAATTGTCAAGTATAATATCTTTATATGCGAGGGTTATGATACACCAATATATATGTGTGTATCTTATGTAAAAATTACCAAACTTTATTATCATGTATTTCTATTTGACATGTCCTATACTACAGATGTACCTACTTGTACAAAATTTTAGTCCTTGGATGCAAATAAATCATATCATATCATATGACACATGTGTATTTCATTAGTATTTGTAGTAAGCTACAAATGGGTGAATTGTGCCCTGTGAATTATTCCAATGGAATCCCTGTACTTCGTCCTGAATGATGGAGTAATTCTCTGCAAAATCACAAACAACAAGATATTCATTTATTTTGAGTTCTTCTTTAGTGGTTTTAAAGAATTGTGACTGAGTGTGGTAGGAGCTGTTGTAAACCCGATGCAAACGTTTCAATGAAATCATCTGTTGATTTTGTTAGTCTCGAGAACTGCTCTACCTGTAGTTAACCAACACTTATATGTAATTTCATCAATGCCATTCCTACCAAACAGGTCAAACAGATAATCAGTCAGTTTTGTCACACTTGGACAATAGGGACATGCACCTAAGAAACATGCTGGAAGAGCAGGATTGCATGTAACAAATGCTACACACAGTACTTGCATGACGGTAATGTATGTTCTTCACGGTTTGTTAGTTCTTTTAATTTACACCCTTCAACCATTAACTTACAATTCTGGTGTAAGACCAGTGGCGGTCCCTCTACTTATCGCCCTTTTTAGCTATTTAACTTATCTATAATAACATAATAAGAACACTTCTTTCTTCCGAAATCAACACGCCGAAGAAAAACTTTCACCGTGACTGGACGTTTATTTACTTCACCTACCCTCGTCGTCCCATCCTCTGCTGTCTGACGCCGAGTATTTCCGCCACGCGCGAAGGTAAACGATTCTCATGGTGCCACCTCCCACTACGGAAGCTGAAAACACTAGCTGTTCCCTACGAGAGACATAGCGAATTCGTTTTCCTTCGAGTTTTTGAGTCTTTGCTATGTGCTAAAGTTTAATTGCGTCGTAGTGATGGTTTTGAGTGTAGTAAGTCTATAGTTTCCTAATCTCATTGCAAAATTGCGTCTGCCAGTAATAACGAATTGGAAAAATCTTCTACAGTCTAAGCGTCTGCTAAATGCCTTGGCTAAACGCTGCGAAATAGCTTCCAAGGGAACAGCTCGCGTCCAGCTGTTCCACCAGCCCCAAAACTCACGTAGCGGCAGGACAAGAAAGAGAATGTTGCGAGCGTAGGGTTGATCCACCGTCTGAAGACGAAAACTTTTAGTTCATTGTACTTTACAGAATAGACAGCAAACCAACAACTATCCTAACCGAAATAAAAACTAAAACGAAATCGTAAACAAGGCATTTTCAAACAAGTTACTACAACTCTGTAAAATTATTAACTGGATACTCTTCCAGTGGCGAATTGTTGTTGTACTTGTTTCTTCCGGAGAAGGGAGTTTGGAACAGTTCGGGTTTTGTCACTATTTCTACAAATCTAGCGGACGTCATGAAAAAAATTGGCCATCTGATTGCCATTATTGCATTGAGGATGTTTGAATTACAAGAATGCTCAACTCAATGTCAACTTAATCTACAAGTAGAGAGATGAAACAGGTTTCGACAAAACATTCTTTCTCTGATCACTCATGAATTGCTTTTATTAATTTTTTCATTGTTGCGCATCAACAATTTTGTTTTTAATGTTTCCTTTACATTATATCATATTTGCATTAACATTGGTATTGTCATAATTTTAACGTGCTTCATGTATGTCACTTCTAACAATTTGTAACATGTATCGTATGTTTATTTTGTTCATTTCAACAAGGGTTGAATTTTACTTGGTCTACTGTATTATATTACGAGAGGTATGGGAGGGGAGGGTGCAAGTGCAGGTCACCTGTTCACTTGCCTAATTTAGCACCGCATGCCATTGTGTGAGACACATACACAAACTGCATAGGTCCCATTGGGTCCCACAGTGCTTTGGCCGCAACTCACAAAATTTTGAGAATCCAATTTTTACATCTGGGTGTGTGTCTTTGAAATATGCATACATTTCCTTAAGATTGTGCAACACTAGCTGCTTCTGCTTATGTATTCGAACTCCATTTTCTTTCACGGACACATAGTCTTTTCTTACTGGCATAACACGGCTCATATTATGATAGCAGTAAAAGTCACGTACACATTGAACTGTTTTCTCACACAATGTCTTACCTGGCTTTGGATTTGGTGTCACTAATATACCATGTTCTGCCACTAACTGTTTTGCTCTCCGTACCATGTAATGTGAAGCAAAAAATTCTTTCATGGTTTTCCTTACGCTCCAGCTCTTTGGAAGTACAATCAAAATGTGTATTTTGTCACACATACTCTCTGAATTGTGAAACTTATCTTTCAGCTGGGCTATGATTTCACTTTCTGCATGTTCTTCACACTCTTCTTTTTCGGGTTGTGCCACATAAGTATGCTCCAACACTGAGGCTACCTTTTTCAATTTTTGCTTTGGGTACTTTTTCCTCATGATCAAGTCCCTTTTTCTTCACAGGAGATTCACCTAGATACTATAAGGGGGGAACCCCCGAATGTTACCAAACCTCCACCCGTATGCATTCGAGGGCATACGCTTTGTCCCAGTGCCTCTGTGAATAAACTGGGACGTCTTTTGCTCGAATTACGGTTCCCCCGTTATTGTTTTGCTCTACCACTTTATTAAATTTCCCATTACAATATTTGAAAGTATACAAGAAAATAACATTACTACATACATATGGACACAGTATTACAGTACACAATTATTTCTTCGTGAGATGTAGATTCTGTATGAAAGTGTTTGCAGTTTATATTGTAGTTTGGTATGGCTGTAAGTACCGGATTCTGTGGTACCAGAATCTAAGAAATTGAGGATTTGTATGGCTCGAGTGCTCTATGTAATATAGTTGGTTTTTAAAGGTACGATTAGGCTCCTAGACCAGCCACCGAGAGAGGGTGAGTTGATGGTTGAAGACCATTTTAGTTTGTATTGTTTCGTCGTTTGCTCCACCCCAGAGGCTAGGTGTTCCGCCCTCGGTGTCCCGTCCCGTTTCCTTTAGGAGGAAGTGGACAAGGTATAGAGCACTCGAGTTCCATCACTATAGTGGAGTATTGCAATTTGTAGTGAGAAAAACAGAAGTTGTAGATAAAATAAAAGAAAAGATCGTCGCCATGTTTGTGTATATGTAGGCCGAAATGTGTGCACTTCAGCTAATTCATGGCGACGTGTATGATTACAATCAGATAACTAGTAAATGTAAAGTAAAATAACTTTTAATAAAATATTAATGAAAATAACAATTATAATACGAAAATAAGATAATATATTATTATGAGTATTAATAATGAAAACAAGAGTTTATGAAGCTCCGGATTTCCGGTGCTATGTTCTTACTGGCGTACCAGTACGTGTATCTACAGAGGGGGTTTAATTTGATAATTTTATGGATTTGGGTTGTGTTGTTTTGAGGCTGTCTCCCTCAGAAGGTAGTCCTTGTGTATTTCTCCTTGCATTCGCATGAAACGAAAATCTTCTTCTTTCGGCTGCTTCACTTCTGGCTGTAGATGTCACGAAGAATTTCCTTCTGGGGGCGTTTACTGGTGCGTCCTCCTTATCGCTCTTCTCCCCCGGAACTACTGTGGGTGCTCTCTGCACGTCGAGAGAGCATTTTGGGACCTCGTCACCTTTCTATCTTGAGGCTGGCTGGGAGTAATGAGAGGTGTAGTAGGTCGAGCCTGCAGCTGTGAGTTGAACCGTTTCATTTCCTCCAAGGAAACTGCGTTTGTCAAGCATTTCAATTTGTCTATTTGTTGCTGACAGAGAAGGATTTTGATATTCGTCGTTGGTAGTTCCTTCCTCAGATTCTTGATGTAGTCCCCAGCTGCCGGGCAGAAGAAGACCTTATGTTCTGGAGTATCCTCTGTCTCTCCACATGTGGCGCATACTGTTGTTTGCCTGCTACCATTCGGTGCAAGTGAACTCCATAAGGACCATGTCCTGTCAGCAGGTGAATAAGTCCTCTTATGGGGAGATCACCAGTAGGAATTTTGGCTCTTATGTTCGGGATGAATTCATATGTTCTTCTCCCGTTTTTCGCTCCTTCCCATTCTCGTTGCCAGTCCGTGGTTATTTTGTCGTGAATTTCTTGGAGTGTCGGGTGGAAGGTCCCTATTGTTCTTATTATGTCTGTTTCATTGCCCTTCTTGAAATGGTATTTAGTGGCTCTCCATCTCGCTTCCAGATCCATTGGCAGGTGTCCTGAAGCGCCTCAGTCGATGTTGTACCAAAGGCACCTGTCGTTCTTAAAAGTATCCTTCGTTGTGAGCCTCTTAGTGTCCTTACATTTTTTTGTTTTTTAGGCCATCTACCCACGTTGAACTATTACTATTACTATTACTATGTTACTATTTGTGCATATATGGATTTAATGTAAGATTGTATAATGCTAGGATGTAGATTAAAATTCTGGGAAGCCAACCTTGTCAGTTTATTCATGGCTAGTTCCCCTTTACTTGTAATAGATTGTATATGAGCTCCAAATTTTAGCCCCTCTTCCAATGTTACTCCCAGATATTCTACGGCATTTGCTCGCTGTATAGATTTCCCTGATATTCTGATTGTTGGATTTCTACTTCTGCTGAGGCGACCTTTGACAATCAGATACTTTGTTTTAGCAGCCGATATCTCAAGCTTAGCATTACGGCACCACCCGTTTAGTTCACTTAGAGCGTTATTTGCTTTTATCTCCACCTGAGCTCTCGTGTTTCCCGAACAAATGAAGGCAACATCGTCTGCATAGGCTATGACTCTATCGACATTATTGTTCCTTCCTAATAGTCTCAAACAGGGCTCTAGGTTTATATTCCATAAATGTGGCCCCAACACTGATCCTTGTGGGCATCCTTTTGTTGACAGTTTGGACACAATTTCGCCATTTAAATTTAATTTAACTTTCCTGTCTTTGAAATAGCTCTCCAAGATTTGGATTATGGTCACGGGACAATTCATTTTGTATAGTGTGGAGAAAAGGTGCGGCCACCATAAGTTGTCGAACGCTCCACTGATGTCGGCAAAAATAATTATGATATATTTTCCATCTATTTCCCTTGTTGCTTTTGTTAGTGCATTTATGGCATCCTCGGTGGAGCGACCCTTCGTGAAGCCGTACTGATTTCCAGTGTTACCAATCATTTTGAGGAAGTCCTGAAGTCTTCTATCTATAAGCTTTTCCAGTAGTTTACCAATACTATTTAACAGACAGATAGGTCTATAGGTTTTTAATGCCAGCTCATCTTGTTTTCCCTCCTTTTTACTTACTATCAATCTCCCCTCCTTCCATGGGGTAGGGAATTGTTTCTCAATTAGGCACAAGTTGAAGAGTGACGTAATGAATTGAAGCGTCTTAGGGAGAGACATTTTTAATATCTCAGCCGGAATGCCATCAGGCCCTGGAGCTTTGCCATTTCTTACTGTAGCCAGTTCGCTCAACACTTCTTCAGGTGTAAAAGGAAGAATTTGGGTTATTATTTGGGTACCTTCCCATCTCGCTTCTAATTATGGCATTAACCTCGTTGTCCGTCTCTTCATCATCATCTGGCAATAGTCCATACAGCAATGCAATGGCAGTTTCCTTTAAGTCCATGGTTATGGACCCATCAGGTTTCCTGAGAGTAGTAATTCCTGAATCCTGTTTAATTTTATTTGTTGCAATCCTGTACGGTATTCCCCATTTGTCCTTATTGAGATTTTTATTAACAAATTTTTGCCAATTTTTCTTCCTAAAATCCTTGAGCCCCTCTGCGTACCTAGCCTTGGCCCTGCGGTAGTCATCGAGTAGGATCGCTCTAGTGTTTGGAATATTTGATTTTTGATATCTAGATACTGCAGGCTAGTATTTAAACAATCCAGTGCCAGATCAGGTGATATTTCATCTTCACTTGCATCTTCTGTGGAAGTACCAGGCACAGCTGAAGCCACAGCAGGTGTTGATGGGTTTTGTGATATTTTGTTTCTACATTTGCTGCAAATTTTCCCACCTTGCAATGCATTAGGACACTTATTTACCATCCACTCCTGCACATTCATCAAATTCTTCAGTAATCTTGCATGACCTAGTTCTTTAAATGGATTGCAGCAGTACATTTTGGACTTGATATCCATTTTTTACAAACTATTACTACATATTCAAGAAATACTACCTAACAACACATGTACACTTCACTGCAGTTTGACTATATTAAGTTACCTTGAGTTTGACTAAACAAGCCACATCCATGAAACAAGCTAATGATGATTAGTTTAAAGACATGTTCACCAATTGGTCAATAACAGTGACTGTTATTGGCTGCTGTATTCATCCTTACTGTTCAGAATGAGGATGTCAGCCATTGGCACTGTGTTTTGTGTCATTGGTCACACCAGGACTAAAATATAAAATAAATTTCACTACCCAAGTGCAGATGCTACTTCATAACAACTGTCATAAAATTCAGACTGGATGAGATTTCAAAAAGCACTCTAATAGCTGTAACGACCCAGGATCGTCACAAGTAAAGACGGATCCACCTCTATGTATAATCAACTGTTGTAACTATTTAATGTTATTATATGTAGTTGAAGAATTTTCCGCTCGCTTACGCTAGCATCGCCAACCTTATATAAAGGCGTAGGCCTGGCTGGCAAGTTAGTTAGACTCCGCCTGCGGGCGAGAGAAGGTGTGCTCCGCTACGGCGGGAGACCAAACACCAAGAAGGAAGTTCCGCTTCATCTTCGGATGAGAGAAGGTGCCCTCCGCTTCTGCGAGAGTCCGAGCACCAAGGAGAAGATCAACTCCGCTTTCGGGCGAGAGAAGGTGCCCTCCGCTTATGCGAGAGTCCCAGCACCTTAGAGGAACCCCCACTCCGCTTTCGGGCGAGAGAAGTTGCTCTCCGCTAAGGCGAGAGTCCAAGCACCAAAGAGAAGTTAAACTCCACCTTCTGGTGAAAGAGATGAAAGGCCGTTTTAATATTTAGTTTCGGCTTACTCCCTCCCAATAGTAAGAAACCGCCTTGAAGTAAGAAATCTGTTTTTCCGTTTTCCCTACTTGTGTATATGTATAATTTTTGGTAAGCTTCACAAGGTACTTATTATTGTTGTTAACCCTGGGAAGTTTTTTTTTAAAAAAACGTATATATTATTTTGTTAAGAAAATAAACTGGCATATAAACTTTCATCACCTGTTGTTCTGTTGAGGTAAAGGTTATTGGTCCCATTTCATCTGAAATCTTTGGAGAAGCTCTTTTAACACCCGATCCCTGAGAACTATGCAGTCTCATCTCTCCGCTGAAGAGACAGTTAGCATTATGGGTAGATTTATGCACATTACGAAATGTTGTCGTCGTCCGCAACGTGCTCGCCGAGCTAAGGTGCGTGTCTACGTTGTCTACGGTTACAGCCGGAGGACGTTGCATAGCACTGAAGGCTCAGTGATCGGGTGCCATTGTTTTGATCGCCTGGGAAGTTCGCTCGCTGCAGTGAACCCGTTCAGTAGACATGGCGGAGCAGACGACGTGGAATCCACGATATGCTACACATTTGAGAATATAGTTTACACCGTCACAACTAGTGCAGAAATTCATAGTCGCCTACAAGCAAATACGTGGTCCTATACTTATATATTATATTATTTAGTTAAAAATAAAACGTTATTCGCAAGCTTTTCTGTATCAAAAGTAGCCGCGACTTGAAACTAATGTTTATATGCGAGAGGCATAGCACGGTCAGTATGTACACATCTCAAGGGTTTCGGCAGGCCCGTACCCACAATTTTTTGAGTGTGTGGGTGTGTGTGTGTGTATAGAGGGAAGCTATAGTTTAAATGTTTTCATCAAGTGTTAGATTTTAATTCTATTAATAATGGTCAATCAAATTTCATAATTATATTAGTCTTACATTCGTGTTTTATATTTATTTTGTTTATGTTGCTATACCCAGGATTTTTTAAAGGAGGAGGAGGTAGATCCGAAAATGTTTAACAAAGAGAAGATCAGAAATCCTGTGAAGTTCATTGAATTGGGTTATTTTCTTTTATTTGCTTTTCTTCCAAGTTTGTCTAATCGCGACGATGAGGATGAGCGATGATATTTATTTATTTATTTATACATACTCCCCATAACAGAGCTATTGCTCCACTTACAACGGGGGCTTACAAGTAAATAAACTATGGTACATAATATCCATATACATAAACATATATTAACATATACATAAACATAAATATTAACATATACAAACACATAAACCAATTGCATATACACAAATAATTAAATGATATTAATGCCTATTTTCAGTTTGTGTTATATTATATTGTATTATAAAATTATATTTAGCATTGATAAAATAACTTGAAATATAGAATTACAATTTTTTAAACAAAATACTAATTAAGAATAAAATTGTTTAATGACAGATAAATATTTCTTGTAGGACATAGCAAAATCAATATTAACATTATTTTGTATTAGTACATTATGAGCTTTACATATTTGAACCATTACTGAATTCTGATGTACAATATTTTTAGAATTAACGAAAGAAAATGGCAAATAAGAACGAAGCGTTCTAGGTTTAATTGTGAATCCTATCAACTGAAGACAATCTTGAGCATCAATTAAGTTATTTATAAATTTATAAAGTAAAATATGTTTGGCTAGTTCTCTTCTTGATTGTAATGAAGAGAACCCAAATTCAGATAAAATAGTATTATAGAATATTCTTTCTAAATATGAAGATCTTTTAAATTTTTTGTAATATAAATATCTTACGAACTTATTCTGAACATTTTCAATTAAATCACGGTAGCATTGAAAATAAGGATCCCAGATGACACTAACATACTCTAACTTACTTCTTAATATCGAATTGTATATTGAAGCAATAGCTTGAATATTATTAATTTCTCTGGTAGTTCTAAATATAAAGCCTAAAATTCTAAATGCATCCGATACTAATGTTTGTACGTGCTCTCTGTAAGTAAGCCTTGAGTCGAGTAAAAGTCCCAAATCCTTTATAAGTTTAACTCTATTTAAAACTATTCCATTCATAGTATAGTTATGAGTATAAGATAAGTTATGTCTGCTAAACGTAATAGTTCTGCATTTACTTATATTAAAATCTAACTTATTGGTGACACTCCACTGAAAGCAGTTGTTTATATCTTTCTGTAATTGCGCTAAATCACTTATATTTGTAATGGATTTAAATATTTTTAGGTCATCAGCATAAAGCAGATAATTAGAATTTTTTATAACAGAGGATAAATCATTAATAAATATTATAAAAAGTAAGGGACCCAAGTTTGAGCCTTGCGGAACACCAGATGTAATATAATATAAAGGGGATGATTCAAAATTGTAGGTGACATAAAATTTCCTATTTTTTAAATACGATGCTATTAATTTTAACAGTGGAAACGAAAAACCGAAATTTGCTAACTTATATATTAATATATCATGATCTAACTTATCAAAAGCTTTAGCAAAATCTGTATAAATAGTATCAACAGAGTAACCATTGTTAAATGAATCTGCCAAAAATTGGGTAAATGAGATAAGATTAGTTAAGGTTGATCTTTTGGATATAAAACCATGCTGATGGTGAGTTATATACGGTTTAACATGATAACAAATTCTAGTATATAAAATGTGTTCAAAAATTTTTGCTGGTGTTGAAATTAAAGATATAGGCCTATAATTGATGATTTCATTGGCGTTACCAGATTTTGGTATAGGAGTTACTTTACTTATTTTCCACCTATCGGGGAAAATTTGGGTGGTTATAATCAAATTAAATATGGTGCATAGAGGAAACAATAAGCAATCAGTACATCCTTTAAATATGTAAACTGGTATACTATCTGGACCACTAGTTTTCTTCGATTTCAGTTTTCTAATAGAAGTTTCACATTCAGATTCAGTAATACTATCTAATACTAATGGTTGATTTACTATCATAGGTACTTCACTAGGAATTGAGTAAGTTGGAATAGAATCATTAAAAACGCTCTTAAAGAATTGCGCAAAACCATTAGCTATATCTATGAAACTGATGTGAAGGAACACAAAAAACACCTATGCCAAAGCTGGGAATCGAACCCAGAACCCCTTTTCGTCGTAGCGTGCTGTGCTAACCACTTATGCCAGGACCACTGAACAAACACCATAATTCTATGTTTAGAAAAATATGTGTTTGTAAATTAAATGATACGTGTTAGCAATGATTATCGGGGGTGGCTCAAGATAAAATTTTTACTCGGGCAAGGTTGATTTTTTGCGCCCTCTACTTTCCACCCTGCCATCCCCTCCCAACTTTCTACCCTCCACTTTACTCCAATTTATAGTTTTATTTAGAAATATTATATGTCTTTAGGCCTGATTACTACATGATTTTTCAATGTTATTTTCGTATATTTTTATAGGTAATAATAACCCGTGGCTCGACAGCCCTTGAAGGCCCTTGGCCTATCTCCCGACTGCCAGTCTCCCTCCCACTATCCTACCTAGAGGTGTGGAGATATTCAACCAGTAATGGGGTGACGTGGGGTCAGCACGTCGAGCCCCCAGTCGTTATAGGAGATTTATATGACCAGGTTACGCTACTCATTCGTAGCTCCCCAATTTCCTTAAGGTGGTGGATTACCACCGGTCCCATTCACAGGCCGAAAACCTAGAGGCTGAACCCAGGCGGACTCGAACCCATGCCGTCCCGCAGTCGGAGTCCGATGCGGGTATGGGCATGGTCCTTTTCCTGGGCACGGGCAGTGCTTAAAGTTGTTTCATTTAATAGCACTAATGCCACAACTGAATGTACGTACACAACTACTACTACTACTAGTAATAATTACTGAATATTAAAATAACAATCGTTTGATTTCATTCATTTTTCTTCGCTTTATAAACCAATTCGACCAATTGTTGTTATTATTGTTATTGCATCCAAAGTAAATATATAAACACAAGATGTGTCACGTCTGTCGCTCTCGTCTTCTTCAGTTTCGTTCAAAATTACCAGTACAGTTGTGTTCCTTCGTAAGACAATTGAATTATCGCAGAATGTTCCTTTTCATTTTAATCTGCTTTCTAACAAAGAAAAGAAAATTATCGGACTCTGGTTTGATTGATTGATTGATTGATTTAAAAATTGTTTGGGTGCGTCGGCACTAAAGGCCATTTTGCACCCTTCAATGTATACGGGGACGTAGCCCCTTATCTAAAATTCTGACTAAAATCTTAAAAAGGGGTGTAAATAGCCCCTTGGGAAAACATTAAAAGTGCAAGGTTGTAAAAAGACCTGCACGAGACAAACACAACACATTAAAAAGTCAGAACAACCAAACTAAAAACCTCCTTACAGACGGTGGAAGAGTCCAGCTCTTCGTAAAAAACTAAAAACATTTGATAAAATGCTGCTGTCATCCCCCAAGAGGGATGACAAACAGCCGGAAAGGTTAAAAGTCTGCCGGAGGTAAGCAAGATCGACACATTCAACGAGAATGTGTCGAATGCTTAAAATAACATTACACACACGACATAACGGAGGGTCCAGCCCTTGCAGCAAGTGACTATGCGTAAGACGGCTGTGTCCTAGACGCATGCGAGTTAGAGTGACTTCTTCTCGCCGAGAGGGACGGGACGAGGAACGCCAAGCACCTGTGGTGGGCTTAATAGCGTGAAGCTTGTTCCCCGTTTCCGTATCCCACTCGGCCTGCCAAGTCTCAAGAAGGCGACAGCGGAACATGTTCTGCAGGTCGCTAGCTGGTAAAAGGTGGACGAGAACATCGCCGTCCGCATCAGCAGACTTGGCGGCAGCGTCAGCTGCTTCGTTCCCCTGAATGCCTACGTGGCTAGGGACCCAACAGAAGTGTACATCGGCACGGGCAGATAGGGACACAAGCCGTCTGAATATGCGTTGCGCTACCGGATGCCGGGAATACGGCGAATCCAGAGACTGCAACACGCTGGTCGAATCACTGCACACAAGGACTTTCTTCAGACCATTGACGTCTGCAAAGTCCAGTGCCTTTAGAATGGCGTACAACTCTGCCGTATAGATGGAACAGGCAGGATGTAGCAAGTAACTGGAACTTTGAGAGTCTAGGACGAAGGCGCAACCAACTTGTGACAATTACTTTTGTCACCAGTCTTTTTTGTAGTTTATGTAAGTGTATTTTAGAATTTCGTAAATACTCTTAACAACTTTCTGTAGCCAGTTGTGCTTTTTGGCTTTTCTTGGATTTTCGGTTCTAGACGCCGAGGGTAGGAAAACAATAGCGACTTGTGGAATTTTTGACACTAAGGGTGACTTTTACTTGTCCAGCAAAGGAAAGAACGTCCTAGTTGCTGACCGAGGGGGAGTTCTGTCGCAACACGTGTGAGGACTGCTCTGTTTTTTTTCTTCACCCCCAAACCTCCCAAGTGGACAACGAGCCTGGAAGAAAGACCACCGTCCAGCATTTTTTCTAAGCTAACGAACTGCGAGGCGGTTGATTTTTGAAGTTTCAAGTTTTCCTTAAATACCCCTGGACTCCAGAGGACTGAAACAGTTTAGCGCCATATTCAGATCGAACACCATCTCCGCGTCACTTTGCGCGAGTTACGGAACTTTGCTTTGTTTTAACTTTTCGACCGCGTCGTGTTAATTGTCGTGAGTGGTGATCACAGTGACAGTGCCAGGAATTGAGGCCGTGTTAATTACGTGTTTCACGTGCTCCAGGTGTTTTTCCCTTTTTGTAAGGAGGGACATTGAATAACTATGGGCGGCTGAAAACTACGAGAGGGACGGGACCTTCGGGTTTCCGATTACTGCTGCCATGAAGCCAAGAGAAGAACACTAACCCCTGCTTAAGTATACGACGCCTTAAGCCAAGAGAACCGCACCACGACGCTTGCATAACGGCGTCTGAGATGAAAGCCACGCCGCAGCGACAACTCGCATTGCCAACCCAGATGAGAGACGAAAGTACTACAACAGTGAGACGAATGCTACACCGAGAAAAGGAGAAGAGATAGAGAAAAGAGAGAGAGATGAGATGACGTCCGCCCTTAGACGACCCGACGCCCTGCGTATCCCCGAACGGCCATTGAAGCCATGATCGGATGCAACGCCCCGAGCAGACAGATGGAAGCGAGGTGCTTTTTCCGCCCATCTTCGTCGCCGCGATGGAAAAAGGGAAGAAAAATTAATGTTACGTCTAAGTCGAAGAGACAGTTTTCGCCCGCCAGGAGGACAGACTGGCATAGCCACGAGTGTCGTCGGGACGCCTCAACGAGGACCGCGCCGCCATTGAGTCGGTATAGTATCCTCCAGTTTTCTCTTTATGTGTGAGAGTGAACATTTGTCTACCTACGTCGTCACTGGTTCGTCATAACGCAAAGCGAGATGAAATCGAACAATGTTGCCTGCAATTACTAATTATTTTGGCCAATCAAATCAAAAGTACTATAAATCTTCAAAAATTAAGAACCTATTTCGCTCACCCTTCGAAGTTCTATAAATGTAAAAGACCTACGATTTGTTATTGTTTTCCTATTCTCGCGCCGAGTATTTATATAATTAATTATTTGACTTTTACCGTGCTCTTTGATATATATAGGTATTAGAAAAACTAGGTACTAAATAGTATAGCTGAGTTAATCATTTTGAATATATCCTAGTTTATATTACAGTCGTTTGTATTACCAGCACTCGTGTACTTGTAATCAAGTTTATTTCCTCTCGTCATTCATTTAGTGTATGCTTATTTGCATTGTAGTGCCTCAACAATGTGTAATGTCAATTATTATTCACTTTTGGTAACTATGACGCCTAGCTAATCGCGTCTCATACGTGACAGAGCGCTAGCCGCGCTTGTTTACATTGAAAGCAAGCCTAAGGGGCTAATAGAAATCTCAAATTCGAAGGTACACAGGAAATAAACCAAAGAGGCGGTTAGATATTTTATCATGTAATGCTATATTGTGTCCACCCCTGCAGTGTGTGTGTGTGAGTGCATGATAGAATGAGAGTGAGGGGATATGTAATGGTTACATTATCATTGTTGTGTTTATTTTTACCGAATACACGTATATATATTCGTTATCCTACAGGTGTTTTTGATTCATTTATATGTATGTATAGATGTATATCCTCGTATGGTCGATATTTTTGGTTTTAGTCCTGAGTTTGAAGCTGCATAGCTTGTCTCCATTGACCAGAAGGGTTATAGTTTTCTATTATTACAATTATTATTATTATTGCTATAAATGAATAACAGCACCACTTTATGCACGACGTGGCTTACCGCCGGAGGTGTAAATAACCGACCCGGTGACATGAACCTGGACTTAAACCGTTAGCTGGTGGTAGGAATCGTGTTTCCTTAACCGGAGACGCGAACCAAGGACCGACGACCGTCCAATCGGGCGGCCGCGGAACCCTGAACCTACGGACTAGCGGTAGAGTTGTTTGGCACCTCGAACTGGGGACTTCGGTCTTCCGGACGAGTGGTCAAACCCGTTACAAACTGATTCGAATGTCTTGGACCCATCCGTGTAAAACACATTAAAATTGGGGTGCTTCGCACGAAGTTCTAAAAACCGTTGCTGGTATACAACCATTGGTGTCTCTGACTTTGGAAGGGCAGTCAGAGAAAAATCGATAGAAGGTGCAGGAAACTCCCAGGTAGGGAGAGGCGGAATGAGTGGAGAGACGCCAGGAAGATCACTGTCAACACCAAGTGCTGACAGGATCTCGTCTGCACGAACACCAAATGGTCTAGTGACACTAGGGTGGAGCCGATACCTTGCCAGCCTACCCTCGTCTGAGATGGTGTGGAATGAAGGATGTGAAGGCATCGAGCGAAGATGGAGGAAGTAGTTAACTACCAGCCGCTGTCTTCGCAGAGACAGCGACGGCTCAGATGCCTCTACATACAAACTGGCGACTGGACTGGTCCGAAAGGCACCAGTGCACACACGTATACCAGCATGGTGGACAGTGTCTAGGATGCGAAGTCTAGATGGGCGGGCAGAAGAATACACAACACATCCATAATCTAGCTTCGACCTGATGAGTGTACGGTATAGGCGAAGCAATACCGTCCTATCAGCACCCCAAGAAGTATGGGATAAAACACGTAAAAGGTTGAGAACTCGAAGACAAGAGAACTTTAACTGGTGAAGGTGAGGTAGCCATGTTAATTTCTTATCGAAAATGAGGCCCAGGAAGCGGACCTCATTCACGAAACACAGGGGAGACTTCCCCATGTACAGCTCAGGATCTAAATGACATGTACGCTGACGACAAAAGTGAACACACACGGATTTCTCGGATGAGAAGGTGAAACCTGTTTGGGAGGACCACTCAACCAAACGGTTTATCGTCAGTTGGAGTTGACGAGAAGCTGACGCGAGATTCCGTGAGCGACAAAAGATCGTGAGGTCGTCGACATAGAGGAGGCCATGTACAGGGGAAAGAATGTTTGCCATAACACTGTTCACTGCTATGGCAAACAGAGTCACACTTAAAACGCTGCCCTGTGGGACACCGTTCTCTTGTTCGTGAAGATCTGAAAACGAGTTCCCAACACGTACGCGGAAAAAACGATCTGATAAAAAGTTTTGAATGAAGTACGCCATATGGCCACGGATGCCCCAAGAATGGAGCTGCTTTATGATGCCAAAGCGCCACGTTGTGTCATATGCCTTTTGGAGGTCCAAGAAAACTGCAACTAAATGTTCCTTGTTGAGGAATGCATATCGGACTCTGGTATATTACACAAGGGGGAAAATTATAAGGCCGCAGATGAACCAACTACAGAAAAAGAGGCATTTCATAGCACATAACTGACAGCAATAGGAAATAATTCTCCTCCTAGAAGCTAATCTGTGTCCTAGAAGCTTATATTCCGCTTCTGGGAAATCCATCGCTCTTCCGAGGCTTTGCGATTAACATATACCAAGAGAAAAAAGCGATAAACGAAACCTGTCTTGTCACCATGAAATGTCTGGCGCCTACTGACTGCCCGCCGACGTGAGATAAATTTAGTACAAGAACTTTCCCTTTTCCTCTTCATCTCTTGTTTGCAAGAATTAATGTAACAAGATATTATACTTATAAATAAAATGGACTTCCAATGTTGTGGCAGGAACTGAGATCCGGTACCAAACTGATTTGCCAGAACGCAGTTTTGGTGCTTCCGCCTCACTTGAAGCACTGGTACCATTACGCGATAGAGGCGGATCCCACTTTAAAACTGTAACTCCAGTACCGATTAGCTTATCTGTGCATAAAGTGGGCTTAAAACATCTCTAAAACCTGTTAAAGAAAACTGTAAAAGGGCCCTAAATATATGGTCATCCGTTGCAAACTTTTGACAACAGCGCAGCCAAGCTTGCTGTCCAGGACGACGGCAATGTTGCTCATTTGTCTGCAGCAGACGAAAATCGGCCGTGTAATGCGATCACTGAGCTGAAGCGTAGAAGAAATTCCAGTTTTCCCGTGATCGTTCGCAAGTGAGCCGCTCCGCATCGGCTTAGTCCTCCGAACGAAGCCAATTTGAAAGTGTGTTACGCTTTTAAACTATACAAACATCCTCTGACAAAATTCAAAATATCCGATTTCGTATCTATCTTTTCACATTCATTTTAAAACTCACTTGAGACAAGTATGTAATTTTTATTCTTGTTGAGCTTCGTAGTTAATACAGCAACTACTTTCAAAATGTTCACGCTAATCCTTTATTTGCTTGTGTTTGTGAAAATATGCACATTTTGAAATGTCTATAGAACTTAGTCCATCAACATTTACTCAAACTATTATGATTACTTATAAACTTTTTAGGTCCACTTTGTCCTCAGATAAGTTAATCGAAACTAGATCATCTGTTTGAAGTGGGGTCCAAACCACTGTGTAATGTTCCTCTACCGGGAATCGAACCTGAGATCCCTTGATTATAAGGCAACGATTTTACTGTTATGCCATCAGGGAGGCCTTCATAGCCTAAAACTTGTTAATAGCATACCTTAGTAGTCGGTTAGTATTTGCTTGCAAAATGCAAAATATTTTTCGAACGAAATACAAGGTTCTATAAAGGAATGTTAAATTATACATTTTAAAATGGCATTTTATTCTGATACGCTTACACGTTTAAAATGCATGTCAATATCTGCCACTGCTATCTTACTACTTTTATTGGCTTAAAAGGCATTAATCCAGTCGATATCCACAGATTAATACAAAGTGCTGTGCAAGTAGTGTGTGGATGTTTCCACTCTGAACACATTATGTAGCATCAAATGTGTTTTATCTGCAAGGTGAATCAGAATGGTGCCGTGTCCAACAATAAGTTAATAGGTTCAAAGCGCTAACATTTCGCAAAAATAAACTTTTTCATAGTGAGCAGCGAGTTACATCGTGATAAACCGTACAAATGTCCTCTCCGACATCCAAGATTACTTCAACTGCCGTTATAAGCTTACATTGTCCAATAAAAAAAATTAAGTTAACACACGATGTTCAGTCACGACGAAAAATGCCTGCACATCGCGCTACAACGCCAGGTCCCAGGTTCGAATCCTGGCCTGGGCATGGATGTTTGTTAGTGTTCATTCATCAATTTCATCACATCATCACTCATCCCCATCTTCGCAAATTAGCCAAAAGTGGCACAAAAGGCGAAGTAAAATAAAGCAAATCCATCAATCAATCATAACACATTGTTTATTTTCATTCAAAAAACTTTCGAGACAATGAATGTTGGTTGCAGGGGCGGCGAGGGTCGAGATACTGCAACACATCAGTTACATGCAAAATAGATTGACGTTTGTACTTTGCAGAGTAACAGAAGATTTTTTAGGATTACTAACTTTTGTTACTGTTATCATTGTCATATGAAATATTTATCAGTAGCAAAGTTCTCACAATCTCACCGTCGAAGGTTCTAGGTTAAAGATACGCCCAGGGTAGCTATATGTGTTTTCACATGATTGTTATTTATTCTAATTTAACTAAATCATCCACTTTTCATCATATAGTTATTAATCTAAAGAAATTTACAAGTAACAGTAAATAAGAAAGACAATCGACTAAGAAATGATCATATCACGAATTCACATTTTAATAAAATTATATTTTCAATTCTAAATACCTCAGATGTAAGAATAAGAAATGTACTACTTAAAATGACAAAGCTTACTATGCAAAATATTGTAATAAATTGGTATTTTGTGTAGCAATTAAGAAACAACACAATTTATAACACGTTATATGTAAATATATATAGATGTTTGTCAAGAATACTTGTAAAAAGACACCAAATTATACAGAAGTAGATCTAAAACAGATTTAAAGAAGTAATCTATGTCATCAACTACTTGGGTTCTGGTGCAAAGATGTCTCCTATACTATTTCCTAATTCCATTTTCCAAAGTCTTTCTATTGAATAAGTGTGTGTTTCTGCTACTGCCATTTTGTTAGAAGTGATACGTATCATTTGCAAGTGCGCCTTTGATGACATTAACAAGGACTTTCCACTGTCAAGTGACTCCTTCAATTGTTAGAAGCATATGGTGTGCATAGGCATACAATTAGGAGTACTTTTTCTGTTTATTTGTATTCATAATGCCCTGCGCAAGCTTAATGTTAAATAGTGACAATGCAAACACTGGTGAAAAGAATACCCAGCTTACGTGCGACATTAACCTACAATGGACACCTAAACTACAATTTCCTCAAACTCTTGATGATCGATTTTAATGACGAGTCTCCAGGGCGTTCGACGAAGCATGATGTCGAAGTTCTTTGTACTCCCAAAGGAAATTTACGTTATAATTTCATAATTATACACTACCAGTTTTTGTCGATTCACTCACTCACACCCCGCAGTTGTGGGAACGTAACAAATGTATAGGCAATCGTGTGTATATACTTGTTCATTAACCTACGTCATTTCCTCTCATCTTGTTGAAACTATCTCCTGCATATACAATTTCCTCTCCCTCTCTCTCTCTCTCTCTCTCTCTCTCTCTCTCTCTCTCTCTCGCTATGTCTTGTTTACTTTAGCAAAAGGGAAAAGTAGCAGAAATTGCAGCTTCATTAATGGAATATCAACAAACAGGATAGCTATTTGAAAATAATAACAAGGGGTTATCGTGGCGTGCCGGATAAGGTTTGAATGTTCAACCCCCACCCCAAAATAAAAACACCCGAAGTAAAATTAATAATGAAGTATGAAAAAAGCAATATTTACATTTAAATCGCAAAGCTGTATTTACCTGTCTACATTTCAGCGAAGAAATGCATGCTCGACCAGGACTCGAACCGGAGCCTCCGAGATACGTATACTTCGTGTATACTCCGTATACGGGCCGCAACCTGATGACGCCAAAGACTGATGACGTCAAAAGATTAGTCGTGTGTCTTGGCGAAATACATGTATTTGAATGAGAGATTTGTACGATAAAGAGTTCCTGTAAATATATTCATTTCAGAGTAAGAACAATAATTGTTATCGCAAACTAAACATAGTTGTCTCCTGATCAGTTACAAGTAAATGTATGCGTTTGTATGTAGTACAACATTTAATTAGATGTTAGTAAAAATAAAGTCTGTGTTTAATCAGTGCGATGTGTACGACATTTTGGATAATTTTGTACCTTTGTACTCTGTAATGGATATTATATTTTCGCTTTGTCGATTATTTCTGTCAAAAACAGGAAGATCTTTTTGATTATTGCGATGTAGTTAACAAACTAATTATATAAAAACGTGTACTTGTGTCACCAGCATTTAAGGCATTTGGAAATGTAGACAAGTTGTAGACAAGTTGCGAAAGTGAAAGAATAACGATTATTACATTTGCATAGTCAGTCATTGTAATTTCATGGAACACATTTGATTGATTTACATTTATGCTCTGTGGAAAAGTAGGAAGGCGAGATATTATCTCAACCTGTTCTAAATATCACAAGCACAAGGGCAAAATATAATTATCAACTTATATGTCAGCGAATATTTGCATGACACGATTTCAGTACATGTCCAGGTACAGTTAGAAGTAAATTGTCGTTATTAGGGATGAATGAAACACGCTGATATATATATTAAAACTTACACCTTATCCTGAAAAATAACTTGTCTCTTGGTTTGTACCATTATCAAGCATGCTTACCAAAAAGGAATATAATTATAAGGACTTTAGAATACGATATGCTTTTAACAATAATCTCCTGATAGAGCATGAGGTTTATTGTATTCTCTTGCTTCTTGCATTGGGCTTCATAATTAAAGTTAAGTTGCTTGCATGTTGCATTAATATTCTCAACGAGTTTCATTTTCCGTGTTATCGAAAATCCCTTTTCATAGGCTTGAATTACGGTTATTTAGGATTGGTATTCTTCGCATTTAGGTATTGCGAATAGGTTAGGCTAGACGTTTGTTGCATTACCATTTGTACACTTTCTCTCTTTGTTTGCATGTTAATATTTTGATGCGAAAAATGATCTTTAAAAAAATGTAACCTACAACCAAACCACGGGAACTTGTGCTTTAAAATATTTACCAGATTTCTAGAAAATTAAACATTTATCAAATTACACACGGGAATTAAGTTTCGAAAGTTGGAAAGCTTATTTAATACGAAATTCTAATCTTACAAGTTCTTTCCTCAACCATCTGCACGTAAACTTTTACAAAATTATCTTGCATACATAACTTGGACAGTAAGTTCTCATTCCACAGCAACTTAATATCAATTATATACTAACGACGATAATTCTTTACGAACTTACAGTAAGTTCCAAATGTAGGATGAAATTTTATCTATATCGCCTTTTTCCCATTGGTAATTTGAAAAATAAAGGTACTTTATGCAGAACGGTAAAGATTGGATTTTACTATTATCAATATTATTTATGTATTTTCCAATGTCATATAACATTTGAAACGTTCTTCAGGTGAAAGCAACGTTCTGAACGAATAAGAGAGGACTATTCACTCAGAAAACTAAATATTATACTCTTACAATGCACTTTGTTAAATGTTGTAAATTGACTATACTTGACTAATCCTGTGACGTGACAAAAGCTGGTGTGAGGCCCGTACATAAGTATAAGTATCTCTCGGAGGCCCCGCTCGAACCCGGTTCTCTGGCATACTATGCAATTCCTCGCCACCTGAGCCACCGGGTCAGCTCGGGTTTCGCTTCTCTGCAGTGTATCTCTACCTGCCATACCAATGCCAATAAATTCAGGAGTCTTTAAGGATCTGAAAACCTATGGCATTGTTGTCGTAAAGTTGAATTTTACGTTACATTTTTCTCTCACTGCATTAGTCGTGACGATGAGAATGAATGATGACATAACATACGTACAACTCAGTAAACGTTAGCCTTCCTGATATGGTTTGAAATAAGCAGTTTTACTTATTTCAAAGTAACATGGGAAATTTTATCCAGCTGTCTTAACCTGTTAACAGACAATCCGAGCAGCAGTCCTGCAACTGCTGTATCACTCAAAATGATTTACACACGCACATGTACTCCAGCTCATGATATAAGACCCAAATCTCCCCTAAACAGTGAACTGAGGTTTCGTTTCAGGCTTTCTCTGTAAGGGATACCAACTTAACTGAACAATGTGCCGGAAGCAGTAAACTGTACGAGCCTGCCAAAACAAGGTTGAAGCTACACCTTGTCTCGGGAATTTGAGGACCAAGGTCGCGCATAACGGTAGAGAGGGGGAGAAAGCGAGTGGGTGGAGCAAAGCAGTGCTGCAAGCGGTAGCTGCGTTTTCCCTCCATGCACTCACTTCTGCTATCACGCGTTCATTGGTCGAGCCGTATCGAGTGGTTACCTGCGCAGAGACTTGTTTTTGTTCGCTGTCCCAGAGATTTCCGAGACGGGGCATAGTTTAATTCTTTAAAAAGTTACACGAACGAGTTGTATATCAAAGAGGTACTCAAGACGTCTGCCATTGCAGTTCCATTACTCACAGGCCAATGGAATGTGCTTCAAAATGGGGGGAAATTATGCTACTGCCGCTAACATTCCATGCTATCAAAAAATCAAAGTACCTACTAAATGAACGTCAATATTACTTAAGAACGTACAACTCTTTTTCAAACTTAAACATGTCAAATATTAGTGGCGGCGATTAGGGGAGGTGAGGGGAGGCATTTGCCCCCCCCCCCCCATTTTTGCCTCTTTGGCCCCCGCATTATGCTAAACCTTATCTACCCAGGGAAAATATATACTGTCCTTGCTTCCCCTCCCAGTTTTGGCAGGTCAAAAATGATCAAGCAAAGTTCATGTAACTTTAAAGGATACAGAATGCAAGGTTTAATATGACACTGTCGCTAACATCAATGACATTTCTAGGCACTGAAAAAAATCTCTCTGAAAGATCACATACCACAATTATCTCTACACTCCTTGTCTGGAGGCAATTTGTACCCTTTAACAAAAGTGTTCGGAAATTCCTTCACGATCTATGTTAGCGAAGCACTGAATAGCAACCTAACAACTTTTTGTCTTCGGATGCATCAAATTCTAACTAATAAATTACCATCTAGATATCAAAAGGACGCACAGTGACGAGAGGCTGTTGAAATCCCAGAGCACATGCCACGGAAAAAATCCTTTCTCAGATCACTCGACAGGGGAACAAAACCCACTTATGTAAGTCAACCGTCAAATCGGCTGAACAACTGCAGCTCACAGCGTCTATGTTTTAACTTCGCATGACACAAAAGAATGAATGCATTATAAATACTGTTCATTTTCCTAACAAGACACCACAACATGTGCATAAGTCGTTTCAGCTTCTGCAGTGGTTACGTTTAACAGGTTATTGTATTTTTCGTAACGGTTCCGAATGTTTAATGATTTTTTGCAAGTTTTATAGGCGTATTATCAAGTGATTTGAAATGCTGGAACCGATTGTGGAACAAAGTTCAAAGCTTGGAGAAACTAATTAGCATACTTAAAAGCTTCACTAAGTATTATTTACTGGAGAGATTATCATTTGAAAAGTAGATTACGCTAGCACCGGCCCTCGTGGTGGAGTGGTTAGCACATCGCGCTGCGACGTCAAGGGCCCCGGGTTCGAATCCCGCTCGGGCTTGGTTGTTTGTGCATGTCCATTCATCAATTTCATCCTTTCATCAGTCATCCCCATCTTCGCAAATTAGCCAAGAGGCCCAAAACGCGAAGTAAATAAACTCAATCAATCAATCAATCAATCTAGTTTTATGGTCATCATCTCAGACAAGCAGTTCCGGAAGAGGCTCGAAGGAGGGTTTCATCCTCGAGAACAAATATTACACATTTAGATGTTGGGATCATTTACGGATGTTATTTTAATCTTAAGAGCCCCAAAACTGAGCCACCTAACCTAACAACAAAAGCATTTAAAGATGTTTTATTAATGTAAGAGCTCGAAATCTAACGTAACAACGAAAGCATTTACAGACGGAATACCCCTTCGCACCCCACACATATCAGGTAGATGGCAGCTTAGTTACTTTAGATGGCAAAGACAACAGTAAACGAATGGCTGCTTGCAAAAAATGATCATCTAACAGTTTACACAAGGAAAAATCGTCCTCCAGCACACAGGTAGCGAGTGGGTAATCACTAAGACTCGGAAGTATGTGTTAACAGACAGAAATACATATTGAACCATGTTAAAAATGCGTGTGTACCACGATTAATTCGGAATTAAACAATCTGAACTTGCGTCGCACTTTTTTAATAAAATATTGCATGTACTTTATAAATGTGGTATATCAGTATTAATTATATGCTGTTCGAAGTTAGGCTGCAAGTCGATGTTAACTGTTACTTATTCGGAAGACTGTTTTTTATCCTCTTAGAAATCAAATCCGAATAATTATATTTCATTGCTGAACAAACACTTAGTGCAGGTTATTATATATCTACGATTGATATTTGTCATTGATCATAGTAATAGCATTCTTACTGTCCTGTAAAACGAGCATTTCATTATACACAGCTAAATTCGGGTTAAGATTTTTTTCAAAAATAGTGTGAAACGAATAACATTCTTTTTAACTTCCTTTTTAACATTCTTAGCAATCCCACTGAAGTAGTTATTTATTGTAAAAACAACATAAAAACTAGCCACATGAATCTAAACAAATTTGAATAATGCATCATTCACATTAACCTCTACCACATCATAAAACTAAATACAACTTTTACGTAAGACGCAAGAAGTTTGAAACATTTCTCGTCGAACAGTTACAACTTATGTTGAAAACCAGAAACGAAAAATCAATTGTCACATGTCGCATTATTAGCTCTCAACTTTGGCAAGGATATCAGATTCTTTAAAAAGATGGTATTCATTGTCATCTTCCAATTCAACCTTCGTGCCACCATAGTTTGGGAGAAGAACTCTGTCTCCGACTCTCACTGACAAAGGTAGGTGGGTTCCTTCAGTACCTCGCGCACCAGGCCCGACTGCAATGACGGTTCCATGAAGAACCTTCTCTCTGGCTTTTTCCGGAATAACAATTCCTCCCCTCGAAACTCCAATGGCCTCAGCACGTTGAACCAGCACCCTGTCAAAAAGTGGTGCGATGTTTTTAAGTACCGCTTTAGCCATTTCCAATTACAATTGTACGACAACTTAAGTGCTCGGTGTCCACTGCAGTAAACAGACAAAACACGATCAAAATTCTCGATTCTTCTCTCTTAGTCCTCTAAATCAGTGTCGGGAAACCATGACAAAAAAGTGCTTTCCCAAACAGTAATTAACTGAATAAATCCTTTTTTACTTTAGCAAGCATCTGTCGAAATTTTAAAACTAAATCGTTAAATAAACAATTGAGCTTTGATATGTGAATCAGAAAATAGACTTTTCATTTCAGACATAGATCGCAAATCTTCAGAGATTCATTACAATGGTAAAGTGTTACCAAATTTTATTTGTACGTGTTGTTGAGACATAGTAAAAACATTTCCTATATGCATATGTATCATATATGCATGTATACACAATCAATGTTCAAATACACAATCATATACACATCATTGTCCAAATCAATAATATTATAAGAAAGGTTTACAGTGCACAGAGATTATTTCCATAGATCAATAAAATCCTGTGAGAAATATTCATTTAAGTTGTCACACTTGCCTACTTAAACTATAAGACAAGAGTATAGTTTTGGCTCATAAAAAAATTATTTTTTTTAAAGAAATAAGTTGAGTAATTTTGAATCAGTTTGGTAGATTCTATTTTTCATAAATTTATGTGGACATATTAGTAACAGTGTTTGATGTTCTACATTTACGAAATGTACTACTGAAACAACATGCAAACTTGCACTTTTCTAAATCAAATATGAAAGTCTCCTCCATAGTGAAATGGTCAGCTTAACCCGCTACTAAACCACGGGTGCCAGGTTCGAACCCTGGTAAGGCATGAATTATCACTGTGTTTGTTCTACCATGTATTCCTCAAGTTATTCTTTCATGATGTCACGATTTACCCAAGAAGTAGAAAGGCGACGCAAAATAACCGAAAGAAAGACGAGCAAATAAGAAGGCAAGAGGCGTAGTTGTTTCGCGTAGCAGAAGTGCATGAACATCGATTGAAATATTTACTCTTTCCGTGTTGTCCCTTTGTCTACAGTTTTATTCCTGCTTATTAGAACAGTTACTTTCAAAAAGTTACAAGCACTATGAAACAACACCGCGGTTGGCAGCACACATGTTAGAAGTTGGAAAAAAGTTACATCGCTGTGCATCCTGGGTCGTCTCTTATTTTATTTTTACTTCTTGTACGGTTAATGGCCAGACGAGATGGTTCACCTTGACTTATCAACTAGCAATCAATCTTCAATTAGTAGATGTCGAAAGTTAAGCAACAGCCTCGGGAGGCCTCATTGAGGCCGCCTCAATACTGTTTTACTCTAAAAATATTTTATCTCAGTTTTCAGAAGCGGCTAGGTACAGTGCGATACACAAGTATTGCTCCGTACATTATCCACGACTCTGTTCACTGATTTTCTCTTCTTTCATACGTGTTTCTAAGAAATTGATTTTTCTCGTGCAGAGTGTCAGAAACTAGTTTGTCGTTTGTTTCAATTCTTAAAGCTCTCACAAATAGAAAAGCGTAAACAAATAGAATAAATATGATGATGGTAATACTTATGCATCCCACTCTACCATATTAGGTAAGCTTTCTGCCCGTGGCAACGATAAGCCCCCCTTCCCCGCGGTGTGAGGGGAAGCAAGAAAATCGGGCACTCTACAAAATTAATGTGCACTGTAGTTGTAATCGAAAAAATTGCTTATTAATCAAAATGTTTCTACTTGTTTCTGAAACTCATATAACCAATAAAAGAAATTAACATAATTCTAACAATATATACAATTTTGTAAAATGATCTGTGACCATTCATACATGATCTAGCCTAATTATTATCAAAGTTCAAAAAATAGTATTTACTAATAATAATGATTCCAAAGTATGGTGGATTTTTTAGCTAGGGCATAGGGACACATGCAACTCTTCCCTTCATAGATATGTGACAAAGTATTATGAAAAGGGATGATATCGTTATATCCCAGCGAAAAATAATAAAGTTTTGAATTTCTTTCTTCTCACCCTCCCATTTTTTGACAATATACATAAACACGATTTATCCAAAACGTCAGCTCAATCGAATAATATTTAGGGGTCGCGCAACACCATCGAAGTTCTATTGCAAATTAACAGAATGTACATATGAACGATATGAAGGGTAATTTATAATACCATTGTCCTAATATTAATACTTGTCAAAAGGGTATAATGTTAAAAGTTTAGCATCTCTGCAGGTTAAACAGTGTACGGTCTGTTAAGGAAATAATATTATCCCGCTTGTCTTGGCTTTCACGAGTGCAATCGCGATGGCGCTCCCCTTGTCGTTGAGCTTATCGTGTACTGTAAGATGCGGACAGGTTTTCCCAATCTTTCCTGCGTAGAACGGGCAGCTGTACAGTTGTGTGGTCTGTGGTTTTTGTTGTGTGTGTTTATCCGGCCTGCATATTATGTTCAGGAGCAGTAGTCTAGTCGGTATGGCGTCTGACTGCCATACGGGAGACGCGGGTTTAATTCTCGGGGTGTGCTCGATGGTCGGAATTTTTCAGACCTCATTCATTACCTTCTCTATCTGAAAGCCTGATGGCTTGCTCTGGTCACGTGACTAAACGTCAGCAACTGGAGGCGAGATAGCCGTCATGTTTGATTTGCTTCTTGGGAATCAATGTTGGACCTTTTTAGTGAATGTGGAATTGTCATACATGACGTGTAAATATGCTTAAATGTACAAAATGTATTGCGTATAAGTGTTGTGTGCTCAATTGCAGAGGCAATTATGGTGAAAAAGATAAGAGTAACGTTCACATTTCTTCAAGATGTTGCTGAAAATGAGAAATGTGTAGGGCAATTCCATGTGATTCCTACGAAAAAATGCAACTTAAGTAACAAAGGTTTCATACTCATAAATAAATAACAGAAATAGTTCATGATGTAAAGATTTCATGTGTCCGGAATAGGCATCTAATGCGAGTATACTCTTAGATTGGGTCAATTTTAATCTCTTGTCAACAAGTTTTTTTTTTTTAGAAATATCAAATAATTTATCTAAATCTGAATTACAACGTTAAGATGCGTTGTTGCTTATGATTGCAAAATTATTTGTTTCAAGATTTATTCAACGTTTAAAATATTACCATCATGTCTACCAAAGCAGTTTGTTAGTGTAACTGTTATGGAAGCTTTCGATAAAATATTCATATAATTTAAACAAATTTTCAGTTTCAAAGTATGCTTAATGAAAGAAATCTTTACAACTGGGCCAAATTGATACATGTGTACATTTTCATTCTTATTTTACTCCGCTGTTATGCTTCTTTAGGCTAATCGAAGGCTAATGGAAGATACGAATATGTTATGAAATCAAATACAAGGGTACGATGTGTAACAAGAACTTTAATGAAATATTCGTGTGTAAAATTATCCAAGAATATATTACTTATGTTTCAAACACAAATGTTTTCACACAGAAAGCATTTTATTACCTAGCTATGTTAATATGAACTACAAGTGTAATACATTTTATAAAATTGTTTCATGTGAACTGTTATTCTATTTTTTGTCTTTGTGAAGCTTCGATGTTCGTAATTTTGATTATTAAATCAGTGTTAATGTTTCATAATTCACTAACATTCTTCACGATTTTATTAACAGAGTGTAAACACAGTGTAAGGAAATATTCCAAATGTTTATTTTCCAAATGAACGCTAAGATCGAAGTATTAATCTGTTGTTTTTTTTTCAATAAAAATGTTGAAAAACTGTCACACATCCTACTAACGACAATCAAAAGATTCAATTTGTTTAGATTATATTTCGTTCAATAAAGTCAAAAGGGTCGAAATTACAATGTGACAAGTGATTTAGGTGTAGTCTTTATTCTTTATTCACATAAATGTAACATTGCCCTTGTACCAATTTCTTTCACATTTGCTGAGAGGTTATAGAAATTAAGTTTTTGTATTGAGATTGTATAGCTACACAGAATATCTGCATTATCTGGTTGATTAATTTTGGGTAAAGTTAAAGAAAATTTAATTGATTAGATATATTGGCAAGTTTACGGTCGACCTAACATGCGGGATTTTGATTTAATCCATTGATTTTTACATACAAAAGTTCATACAAAAGCTGTAACGAGTTTTACTGTAGCTGACAAATATTTCGGATAATATTTTGCAAAGAAATACAATGCTTAATTTTTCCGCCAGGAAGTTTCTAACGGTTTTCAACTCTTTCTTTGTACTATGGAAGGAATTTTTGTTATGGCCATAGTGACTTACTGAATGAAAATTTCAGTGCAAATATTCAATAATCTACTATTTTCGTCGGGAGGGTAAATATCAAAATTTAACATCATAAAATAAATAAATATACCTTAATTCTCTACAATAAAAATACGGCAATGGGTTTACACGACCGTTAATACGATCGCCTACAGATGATGACATGTTGACTGAGCGCTGCGGCCTGAATCTCAAGATGGTCTTGCCTCATTCCCCGCACATAGCGGCTCTGGGCCTCACCCAGCCTTAAATCAACGGGTACCTGGGGGCAACCCTGGGAGGTAAATGCGTTCGGAGCGTGATGCTGATCACATCACCTCCGCAATGGCCGAGATAGAGAATGTGTGGGGCCTACCCCTAAAAGTGGCTTCTTGACACGGTGCTGTATGCATGGGGAACTTTACCTCCTTGCCTTTACATATTATGTTAATTTAGTGTTTTCAGACTGTTTGACCGCTCCCTCACTCCATTACCGACAAGACGCAATACGACAATTTACCTGTTAGGAACGTCATAAGAGAGTAAAAATAAAGGGAGTAAACTTCCATGTAATCGGCAAATTCTAAGTATTTCATTTACCAACGTAAATCACTGAACTTGACTATTCGAGAGAGTGCACGATCTGTGTCAACAGAAGTTGCATTATTTTGGTCAAAGGCCTGCACTCCCAATCGCGATGAACTAAACTCCATTGCCAAGGTGGGAAAGCATTTGATACGTGGAACCGACCAACGAGCGTTCTGATGAAACAGCATTCGTGGATAAATTAGATGACTTCTTCGATATTGTTCATACTGATGCCATAAACACGATTAAAATCAACGAGGATAGATAATTTCTTATTGGACAACGAGAAAAAGATTTGCTTCGAACTGCGTCAGTATAATGTTCTTTTGCTATTATGTAGTTCTTATGTTCGAAACCACACATTTTATTTGTAGTTACTAACACTTTTCCTCCAGCGGAACCGAGCCAAGTGCCGTGCGAACCAGTGTTTCAAGACATTAATATAAAGCAAAATGTAAAAACTTGACTAAATCCAAATATATCACTTGTTCCATTCACTGCCACAAGAAAACCCACAACCACAAAGTAATGTTTGAATCCAATCTCTTTGCCGTACCCTCGCCCAGACCCACAAAAATGTCTAATCAAGCGGTCACATGTAGGTAGCTGAATCAACTCCTTAACACAATCGATTTAGATTTATTATGTTAACGTGGCCCTGATTTAATTATAGCATATATTAGAAGAGAAAATGAGAGTTGAAGTTTGGGATATTACTTAATACTATATAAACAAGACCAAGTAAAATATCGGGGTTTATACAGGGTGTACCAAAAGTCCCATTACCCCTTTGAATTGTAGACAAACCTGTAAAATGTTATTTTAACAGCATGCGTATGATGAGAGGAGGGTATACCCTTCAATCAGACCAATGACCACCATATACTCCAGAGGATCTGTGTGCACACAGCTATTTTCATGGCACAGTATTATTCGCCTCCAGGTGCGGATAGGCGGAATTCTGGAGGGGCCCTGGAGCCTGCACCCCCCCCCCCCAACTTAAGAAAGACTAAAAAATAACACATGATAACAAACTATCCTGCGCTTGTTGCTGTACTCACTTCGACAGCGTCTGATTTAAGACATTCTAGAAACCCTGAAGCAAAAGGCCTGCTTTCAGCTATAAAATCGTTGGAGTTCATTGTATGTTTATCAGTATTTTCTGAATATCTCCCCCTCATAAATGTTTTATCCAAGTCCCTTCAGAAAGCTGATACCTCAATAGCTCAAAGTTCCAGTGTAGCCAACGGAGTGATTAAGGAGCTTGAGTCCCAGCGAAACGAAAACACTGGGGACAGAAAATGGAATGGAATAAAGGGTGTTGACAAATAATTAGGTCTAAACATTTTTGAAGATGGAGGTGAGATGAAAGAAGGTACAAATCCAAAACGGCCTAGACTGATATTAAAAAAAATAGATGCTTATCTGGTTTTTCTTCAGTTGGTCAGAGGACCAGAGAAGAGACATCTGCTGAACCACTTTACATTTCAAAGTGAAGATTGGAAGGAAAAAATACAAGTGTGATTTTTTTATCCATTGCTGTATATTTTGATTGGCGAACTAAAAAGAAGATTTAGTGGTGAAACTTTGGAAGTTTCTGAAGCCAGTGAAAGATTTATTCGTCTGGATGAAGAAGGAGCTGCACGTTTCATTGAGATTTACTCCATTCCTGGTATTGACACATCAATGTTGACGGCAGAAATGACCATTTTAAGAAATGTAATGCAAAGTTCAGGTTTGAGTTTGAAACTGCGCCTTTGAAGAATGTTTTTCCAAAGATGTGAGAGGACATTTTCTGCTATGAGACGAATCCACAACAGGTTGCGTTGCAAAATGGGTCAAGAGAGATTGAAGAATTTAATTATCTTATACTCTGAATCAGATGTTAAAAAATTAACTTAGATGATTTGATTGATGTGTACAGTTTGAAGAAATAAAAACGTAAAATGACTTTGTGTTGAGTCAACAGTTACTGTTGAGGCATCAAAAGAACTTTTCAATTTATTTTTTTCTGAAGCTTACTATTGTACCGTAACTTTTCTAAAATAATACGAGTATTGTATCAATAAAAAAAATAATGAAATGCAAAACGCAATAATCGTACTGTTTTGCTTCTTTTAAAACTGACAACCAATATACTAATTAATATTTGTTTACTTAAGCGAGGAAATTTAACATTTTCAAATCTAAAAGGCCTAAAACTCAGGGTTTTTAAGTTGTTTTTGTTAATATCCGGGGGAAGGCCTCCGGACCCCTTATAAACTAGGAGATATTCAATAACCCTCAGGTACATCATATGCTTCTCCCAGAGTCTGCACCCCCCCCCCCCCCAAAGCAAAAGCTCAAACTCCGCCCATGCAGGTGCGATGTGAAATCCTCCGTAACTTGGCTCGCGTGAGGGAAGCAAACGCACTGCGAACAGCTTCTTGAAGTTCCTCAGTTGTCTGATAACGATTATGGGCGACTTTGTTTGATGTGCCCCCATAGCGCATTATCACAAGATGTCAGATTTGGACTTCGGGGTGACAATTTTAGAGGTGCTGGTAAATTTGTCTCTGAACACATCATTAAGGAATTCTCTTAAAATGGCCAATCCGAAATCCAGATCTGACATCTAATGTTACAGAGGATTTCACATCGCACCTGGAGGCGAATAATAATGTGCCATGAAAATGGCGGTTTAGCACACAGATCCTCTGGAGTAAATGGTGTTAAAATAACATTTTGCAGGTTTGTCTACAATTCAAAGGGAAGGGGGGTAAGGGGACTTTTGGTACACCCTGTATAACAGCAGTTCCACCGTACCACCTAAGATTGTGAATTCGATTCCCGGTGAAATTTGTGCAGTGGTAGAAATCCCACTTTAAACAGTAAGTTCAGTTCAGTGCCGATTGGGCTATCTGAACATAAAGTGAATTTTAAACAATCTTTAGCATCCAGATACATGTTGCACACACGTGTTCGCCTTCGCTCAGGTTTCTGTTGCAGAGGGTTTGTTCGCAAGCGCCTACAAGTTAATAGGGAGAACAGGTCTGTGGCTGTCAGCGATGAAACAGTCCGATGTACCATCAGAAAACATCAAACACGTATAATAACGGAACGGTAATAGGGTGAAATATTTTTCGACTTGTTATAATCCGTTACAAGGGAAAACTCATGTTAGGAGTCACGATAAATTTTGTTTCCTCAATAAGCCAATCGGGACTGAAACCCGATCCACTGCCACGTTGTTTCCCATCGGAAATCGCACCTGGGTCAGGAAGCCGGGTTGCATTCTGTCAAGGGCAATGCTGTCTTATCAAAACAAGAATTTACGATTTACACGAAGTGCATTATCATGAAGCACGTACGTATATGCATATATCTTGGCAGTACGCATACACACGCGTATATACTGATATACTGTAAGTGCTTTCGTTAGAAAACCAAATCCTGGCATTCGACCTTGTGTAGACGAGGAAAACGACGGAAAACACCTAGGTAACATAGTGGTCGACTGAAAGATTGGAATCTCTGACCTCCCGAATGGAAATCTGTCGCCTTAAATAATCACGTAACTACTTTGATTACTTGATTTGTTGTTTTACAAGGTAATGAAGCAAACATTTCATGATGACATGGTGAAATGTCAGAAGCACGTCTTTATAACGATTATTCAAATCATAATATTGGTAGACATTGAAACAGAAACGAGTCTCGGCCTTCATTCGCATAATTCCATTCGTTTGTTACTCAAAAACAGCACGAGAAACAGGAAAGATAAAAAATGCCAATAGGTACTTACCCTGACTGCACACACACACACAGCGATACATCCTACTTGAATACTCCCTCTACTTCAAGGCAGGTTTTAGGTGGAACGATAGGATGATAGGGCGAATGTTATAGAACACAACCGAACTTATAACTAAGAATTTTTACGAAATACGGAATGTCCAGTTTCAGAAGAATATGTAATAGCTTACGTATTAACTCCACCTCAACTGTTCTTTTAAACATTTGCAGCACTGACAAACGACCTATTATACGAACTTCACCACTATAAAATATCGGAATGAATTCTTTGCATTTACACTTGCTTCAACACGCTAACTGGACACCTGAAACTGCTTACAAAAGAACTTTTATGCACGATAATAACGACGCTAATTTATACACACAAAAAATGCAAATAAACACGCTATACCGATGGCAAAACAAGCAAACAAAAAAAGAAAACTTCCATATTGCACAGCATTCATCGCGCACTGACAGACCGACCACCCTTGATATAATCGGGTCTCACTTATTGCACAACACTTGAGCAACCTTGTGTTCTGACGTCACGAGACAAGGCTTTTTAATTTTAGGCTAAATGCCTACGTTGTTAGGCTAGCTATGTTTAGTTCTCTTAGCCTTAATAATAATTTTTAATTGTATTTATGCTAATGGAACCTAACCTAACGTGCCTAACATAACTTCGTAGGCATTCCTCCTCTGACGTCAGAAACAAGGTAGCAAAACTGTTGTGCGAAGAGGAAGACCCTGATACAATCATCCTCAGGTAGATGGCGCTGTAAAAAGCGTTGCCAGCATATCGCCTTAAAACATCTTCTAAGCAAATTGAATGTTTTAACTCTTTCATCAGTGATATAACCTTAGCCTACACAATATTTATACATTTGCTATAAAGTATATACGATGTAAATAATATACAAGTACTAAATGAAGGCGGAAAATGTTTTTAAAAAGTATGTAGCTTGTGTCATTAGATAGGGTTTGTAGAAGAGAACGGGGTTGATTGTGACGGGGCCTGGTTGTGACGAGCACTGTTGTGGAGAACATATCCGTTTGGTACCAAATTTAATTCTAATGTATCAATAAGGTGATTATATCTCCTCCTCTAAATGTCATGGATAAGCATAAAAATTAACATGCTGCTGTCCTTGACATTGAACTTGGCATACATAAACTTTTTTTATTAAACGTCGCTTTTCTACTATTTGCGTTAATCGCGAGGATTAGGATGGTTGATAAACAAATAAAAATATGTGAAAGAACCCAATCGTCTGGATTTGAATCCAGAACTTGCACTTGGCTGGAGAGACAACGAGATTAACTGATTAACCGAAAGTTCTTAGTTCGAATCCCGAATAATGCATCTTGTGGAAGTAGAGAAGCTTCGTAAAGCAACCGAAATTAGAAATTAGAGTTTGATTGACTGACTGATTTGCTTTATTTCCCTTCGGTTTTCTGTCACTTTTGTTTAATGACGAAGATGAGGATGAAAGGTGGTAAGATGAAGTTGATGAAAAGACAATCACAATTTTTTCGACAAAGTGGCTCTGGTGTTTACCCAGCCTCAAATCAATGGGTACTTGGGTAAAGGCGGCCGGAGCGTGGTTCTGATCACATCACCTCCAAAATGGCCGAGATCGAGAATGTGTGGAGCCATACCCCTCAAATCCCTTAAATGTACCTTCATGGCACGTAATGCATGGGGAACTTCATCTTTTACGTTTACCTTACAATTTTGAATTTGAATTTAAAATTTTGAGAGCATCAGCACTTAGGCTATTTGGAACCCGTCACTTTATACGAGGTCCAGCCTCTTACCAGAACTAAAATAACATAACTGTAATGTCGTGTCGTAACTAAAAGATTAAAATATTCTGACTTAGGCAACCTAACCACACTAACCGAGCATTGCATTACATTCTGACTTGATGGGGTGTAAGGGGTGACCTTCCACGTAGTACACTCAAATGTCAACCTCACTTCCACGTTAGTACACCCTGGACTGAAGACTAACGAGGCTCTGGCGACTGGCCCCGTGGCCAGTATAAATTTGTTTGTATTGTCCTATTCTTTTGTCCTTATGTGTGCTGAGTGCCCCTTTACAGCCTCAGCTTCTAACGAAAGTCAGAACATTTTAATATTTTATGATTTTAGTTTTGCAACGTTAGAGTTGTGATTTGTAACGATAAGGGGCTGGACCCCGTATAATGTGACGGGTGCAAAATAGCCTTAGTGCTGACGCACCCAAAATTTTAAATTCAAATTCAAATTCAAATTCATTCTGACTTGGGCGCCACAGAAAATCTTGAAACACTAAGGGCGCCATGAAATGAAAAGGTTTGGGAACCCCTGCTGTAGGCAATTATCGAAAACCACAAACAGACCACTTGAAGAAAGAAAAGAAAAAAGTCATAACAACAATGCTGACGAAGAAAAGAAAAACGGCCACTGGTCTTTATAGAGGCTGCCGCCAGTACAGGAAAGTATGATATCGGCACCTCTTTCAGTGTGCTTGCCTGTTGCATACAATAATAACGGTCTTACTTCGGTACCTTGTGTTTTCAGTTGAACGTAGGGGGTGCGGAAGTAAAGTAAGGGTGCGCAAGCACCCCCTCGCGCCACCCTTACAATCACAAACACATATGCACAGCACGTTTCACAAGTCCATAGCAGATTATAATGGCTATAAGTCCAGACGCCAGAGCCTCGTTAGTTTCAATATTTAATTAGGTTAATCTACGCAGCTTTTCTTTCACTTTTGGCTAAGCGCATTAAGGATGAGTGATATGATGAAAGTAATGAAAGAACACCCACGTCCTAAGTTGGGATTCAAACCCGGGACTCCTAGCATCATAGTGGGCTGCGCTAACCACTCCATCGCAGAGATCGGCTATTGGTCTGCAAAATGCAATCACGGATGTACTAATGGAAGAGAGGTTGACATTTGGGTGTCCTCAAGAAAGGTCACTCCTTACACCCCAATAGAAATTAGAGTATTGATTGATTGATTTGGTGTTTTAAGTCCACTTTATGCACAGTAAGAATAATTGGGACTGGACCTACAGTTTAAAGTGGGATCCGAACCACTTTGTGCCTCCATCGGGTATCAAACCCGGGACTCCTTCTTATAAGGTGACGACCCTACCACTGCGCCACCCGGAAGGCCTGAAATTAGAGAAAGTATGATTAACTGTTAAGTGACAACAAAGAACACAAATGAACAGATTGTCTTAGGGAAATATCAGATTGAAGCAACAAAGACACGTGACACATGTCACTTGGGAACAATCCAATCAACAGCAACATTTCACAACATAGAGGTATAACAGGCTGCACAAGCTTGTGTTAGATTGGTGGACTCCTCAAACGATATGTGGCATGTGTCGCTTCAGTGTAATCTCCCTAAATGGCTTGAAATTCCAGTCCATTGGCCTCACAGCATGAAACACAAACCACTACACCATGTAAGCCTGTGGCATGTGGTTAGGCCAGGGGAGCCTTAATTTTTGTGTTGTTTCATATTTGTGTTTTATGAAATTGCACTTTTTGTTAATCATGCTGACGAAGCTGATTGAGATGAAGAGTTCAGTGACAAAAAAACATCCATGCGTAGGACTAGACTAGAACATGGGACGATTGGTGCTGAGATCTTGTGTCTGGCTCTCAATGTGCTTAGACTCCAAGGTGACTTGTGAACTTTATTTAGTTAAAATATGAGATATGCTTTATGCCTAACTTTAAAATTCATAAGATCTTCCATTATATTTAACATTGTTTTCCTACTTTAAACTAAGTCCATTTTATGATGATATACGTGCCTACTGTTTAAAGTGGATTCCAAATCACTGAAAATGCCCCCACACAGTGAAACGATTCCTGGTGCTGTTTATTACAAGGCAACAGCATATACCACTAAATTATCAGATGTGAGACTAGAAACTGTTGACCAATGATCCTATAAAAATTCATCAGAAATACATACGAGGGCTCTTCAGAAATCATCTTCCAAATGGCTATAAAGAAATCCCAAAATGAGAGACAAATTATGTATTAAGTGCAAATGATACCTGAATAGTGACACTATTTTCTACATAGTCGCCACCCATATTCAAACACTTGTTGTACCTTTGTACGAGCTTTTGCAGTCCGTCATCATAGAATGACGCTGCCTGGGTTCTCAGCGAGGTATTCACTGAATCAATGAGCTCCTCGTTGTCTTCGAGGCGCTAAGTAGCCAACCATTACTTCATCTTGGGGTAGAGATGGAAATCACTTGGTGCAAAGTCTAGACAGTAGGGAGGATTATCAAAAATTTTCCAGTGGAACTTCTCCAGAATAGTCCGTGTGTGAGCAGCAGTGTGGGGCCTTGCATTATCGTGCAGGAGAATGACGCCCTTCCTGAGCATCCCACGACGTTTATTTTGGATCAACCTTCGAAGATTCTGCAGTGTTCTACAATACACATCTGATGTGATGTGCCCAACCGTAAATTTCCTGCACCAGTTTCTCACAGCACTATCACTCGTAACACCATTGGATGAATTTCAGCTGCATTGACTCCTTCTGCTTGGTGGAATCTAATCACACCACGCACCTCACAACTGGCAGGAGGAGCAGGACAGTAGTCAGAATTTTATTTTATTACGGAGGGGGCTCATCCCTTATCAGCAGGAGGGGGGGGCAAGGTGCCAAAACTAGGGGGTCAAAGACAGTATATTTCCCTTTGTAGATAAGATTCAGCATAGTGCGGGGGCAAAAGTGGCAAAAACTGGGGGGGGGGGGCAACTGGGGGTTGATTCTTAGTTCTAGTACAACAATGAGCTTCAAGATTATTTATCTTGCTTCTGGCAAAACATGACCATAAATTTCTAAAAAATTATGCATATATTTGTTAGTTTGGGAAGCTGAAGAGTCTTGTTTATTTCATCAAACACTGAGGAATTACCGGGTGTTTCAACAGAAACGGCATGATTTCAAATGGCATTTTAAAATATGTATTAGACTACACACACAAAAAAAATACATAATCTGATGGAGTAAAGCCAAAAGTTTAATGGAAAACATGTTCGAAATGTCCATTTTGACGATTTATCACTTCTCTCACCTGATTGCACATGTTGTCAAATACCTGACAAAGGGTTGCACGACTAACTTGTGCATTACACTGTTCGATGTTTGGTTTCAAATTATCTAGTGATCGCGGTCCTCATTTGAAAACTTCCTGCTTTAGGAAAGAAACCCCACAAAAAATAGTCACATGGGTTTAAATCAGGGCTAGTTGAAGGCCACTCTAAACCATTTTGAAAGAAATGTGTGTAGTGATTTGAAATCACACGATTGTTGAATTTTGAGTGGAGGAAGGTCAGGACAGTTTCAGTTGTATGCGGCCTAGCTCAGTCTTGCTGGAACCATTGCTGGCGAATTGGACAACTTTTCTGACGAAGACCAGGATATGTATTCTCCAGCCGGAACTGTCATTGGACAGAAACAAGAGAGCCTGACTCAATAAACCAGGTCAACAACCAAATCTTCTGCTGCAGTGAAAGTCTCCTGACCTCCATTACTGTATTACTGTACTCTACAAACATCTGACAAACACAGATAAAAATTAAATTAAATTAAATTTTAGACTTTTGTCAATCATAACAAATACAAATTATTACTGTGAATATACTAAATTTTTTTTTTAGGGTCATTTGAAATCGGTATAAACAAGATGTAATTACAAACAATTGTTTGGAAGTAACTAGTTAGTTGTAACTGTGTTAAAATTTGACAACCTTGTTTCCCACTTGAACTATGTCTCTTCTCTGATCTTATCTTTGAATTCAATGTTCCCCAGCATTTATTTAAGTAAAAAATGCAATATTTCATAGATTCCAATAATGATAGAGGAAATATTGTTATATAATTAGCAGTACTAAACAACTGGAATATTTGAAGTCTGAGAAATCATAGACCAGCAACACAATTTTGAGCTTACATTCTGCATATCATTTCTGGTATATTTTCTATGCTCTACCACAATGTTCTTGCGTGATAAAAATTGTAACAATGATACATTTTGTATTATTTCAAAATTTTCAGGATAATTAGTTATTTTACACCTAGTATTTAAAGCTCTTAATTACTGCATGTACAGTCAGTCTCCCACCCAACAACGTGTATTGAATTAAAAAGAATTAGAATCAGATGTGTCAAGTTGTATTAAATGATAGTGTTCACACACAAGCACATTAACAATAATTTTATTTTAGTCATTACCTGATGAATATATGATGAGCGTGTGTGTTTAAACAATTTACAAAACCAAGATTTCTTTTTTTTGTTCAAACACACAAGCAAATAATTCCATTAGGTAACATGCCATCGGGGCATTGTTGAGGGTTATATTCCCTCAGACATCCTTATACAGGGTGGTGCATATTGTATCTACCAATTTGAGTTGGCAGCCCTGCCAGAATGCAAATACACGTGTGGAGAGTTGGAAGTCAAGCAATTAGTATACCATCAAGTGCTGCCAAGTGCAGACGCAGATTGCAGTGGTGGAAGCTTTCATACAAATAAGCACTGTAGCGAAACAATGAAGAATGTCTGACATACTACAAGCACCCACCTTCCTTACATTGTCATTTGAAGCTGGTAGTTACAATATATACCACCCTGTAAAAGGTACATTCGATACATGAAAATAACACTGGCATGCCAAAAAAAAGTGGTCACAACTCTGCATAAGAAATTCCTAAACATGATACTTGCTTGGTTTCATTTTCAGTTTTTCCCTACTTTTCTCTTAGAGTACGCATCACTGGTTACTTGAATGTTCACAGTGAACACGATTACAGTGTTTCTTGCATGAGAAAAACTTATAAAAGGGGCGATTAACATTACCAATACATATTAAACAAATTTTTCTTCTACACCATACTAGTTTTTATTTATTGCACAAGAGAATAGTGTGTCTAGTTCCCATGGATTGAATCTAAATATGAGACACTAATTTCACAACAAAGTAGTTAAGTGATTTGATTTGAGTTGCTGTTTTAAGTCCACTTTATGCACAGTAAGGCTAATCGGGACTGGACCTACAGTTTAAAGTGGGATCCGAACCACTTGTGCCTCCACCGGGTATCGAACCCGGGACCCCTTGATTACAAGGCAATGACGCTACCACTGCGCCATGGGGGAGGCCTCAGTAGTTAAGTGAAAGTATCCACGTGTCCTCTGCAAGAAGTGGTTGAAGTTCGACCGGCAAGATATTGTATAACTCAAGCCTTTCTTCCAGGTTCATTGTGAAGGGTAAGTGAAATAGATGATGGGACAAACACAATAAAATACCTATGCCTTAACCAAGGGTCAAGGTTGGAACCTCTGAATTTTAGCATATACTCTGCCATTTGGAGGCTGGAGCACATGCTTTCCAGGGACTTTTCAATAAACACTCCATGTTAGATACTGGGAGCATACTTGGAAATCTTATTCCAAAAACAGGGCATGTTAATAAAAGACAAATAAAATATCGCTTTTCAACAATTTATTCAAAGTCTTTATTTTTCTGTTTTTCACTCAATATAATTTTAATTGTTATTGCTGTTCTTGCACCATTGCACATCAAATGAAACAAGTACCAAGTTTCTAAACACAAAGTTCCAATTACAGAATTGTTCCATTTAAGAGAGAGATTCTTTTTGTTCAGATTTAAACAGCTTTTGAATTTGTAAAAAACTGGTATATTTGTCACAACCTTGCTTGGGAACTGCTAAATCTGTCCCATGCCTACCACATAATAAACAGGTTGATGCAATGTCATCTTTTTTCAGGATCTTAAAGATAATGTTAAACTTTACAGGAGTTTTTACTCTTCAGTTAAAACCAGTCAGTATTTTTACAGGTTTACATTGAGCGATTTGGTTTATTTTGCTTCACTTTTCTACCACTTTTGGCCGATGGTGAAAATTATATTATATGGTAAAACTGATGAAGAAACACTTAAAAAGAAAACCCATGCGTAGGTCAGGATGCAAAGCTGGAACCCCTAGCATCGTAGCATGTTGTGCTAACCACTCTGCCACAGAGGTTGGCTTTACAAGTTTCCACTGCATTATTTATTATTTTTTAGGTTATTTAACTACATTTTGCTCCTTCGAGATTGGTTTGTACATTGACGTATTTTTGCTTCTCCCAAAATTCTATTATAGACAGTTCATCTTTTAGTTCAGCTCAAGCTCAAAAGAAAGGGTAGAGGGGAGAGAACGAGAGAAATAGAGAGAGAGAGAGCACCTTCTTTGTGCCTCCTCATACATAACAGAAATATAAAGAAACTTTACATTGTAATATGCTGCAAATATATAGTACAATAGCACATGATTTTTTTTCCTCCTGAGTTTCATTACTTCAAACCACCAAACATCTAGTTGCATTGAATTATTCAATTTTACAAGTGCAGAACTCTTATTATTTACGAAAAGTACAAACTTACGTTTTCATACATAAGGTAATTGTGTAAGCTATTTTTTTAAAAAATATATTTAGGTCACACTTTTTGAGAACAAACTTCTAAGCTCTAATAACACTGTTTGAAAATTTTCAAATAGCACAAATATAGCATAACTGATTTAACTTCTTCTCTGGATTTGTGGCATCCTCCATCAAATGTTACTCTCTTTATTTCACTTCACACTGACAAAAAGATATAAGTACTCCCCTGTGCTTAGCACTATGCCATGAAGGCATAGAGAGGGTGTGGGGGTAACGCTCCACACTTTCTTGATCCGGTCGTGAGTGGGGGTGATGTGATCAGCATCACGCCCCTGACCACCTTTACCCCCCAGGGCTTCCCACAGGTACCCACCCATGTCATTCGATGCTGGGTGGGCGCCGGGCCCGCTTCCAATGTTAGAAAAGTTCCTGGATTTGAACCGGCCAGGGATCGAACCCGGGACCTATAGCATAGTAGTCAGAGGCGTTACCGACTGAGCCACCACATACAATAATTTAGTTACAGACGGTTAACACCAAGGATAAAGAAAAAACATAAAATGTCAGTAAATCACAAAACATGCAACTAGAGTTAATTACATTTTAATCTTTTATATACATAATGTAAAATGTAAAAATTGTAGATTAAGGTATGAATTTTTGGATTGCAAATTTTTTTATATATATTTACCTGGAATATTTTATCACATTGAACAGGATTAACAAGAGGCTGCACGAGAAACAATTAAGTTAAAATTTTAAAAAATGTTTTGCACTAAACTAAAAATAGTACACATTTTAAAAAGGAAAGATGGCTTCTTTGTGAGCATGTTTTATTTCTTCAACCTTGGTGTCTCAATGCACAAAAGAATATTCGGCACAGCACATGATAGACCTTTATTAGTCCAAAGTCATAAAGATTAAATTACAAAATTTATTTGGTAGTACCAAGCTTGAAACCTGCGGTTAATCGCTTGTTACCATTTTATTCAACCATAACAAACATTGATATTAATCATTGAAACATTAAGGTTCTGAAACTTGATGCTGTGATGAATCATTTTACTATTGCTTCCACATAGCTTTCAACTCCCACAGGTTTAGAAGCTAGAATATGGAAATGGTTTTCCTAAATATCATATGTTACCCATTGTACTCTCTACACTAAAAATCTTGACACTGAGCTTTCAGTTCTGGAAATCACACTAAGGCACAGGTGTTTGTGCTTATTATAGCAATCCAAATCCAAAAATAAAACATGGTTTTATTATTTAAAAGAGAGGATATCAAGTGTGAATGTTAATAATAATATTCTATTTTTAAAAATGTAATTAGTTACCATCTCATCATATTTCACTTTTGTCAGTTGAACAGTGTTCCTATGATTTTTCTAGCAGTTATTGTTGACATGAAGTATTATCATCCCTTATCTCATCTTATTGATAACATTTTTTCTGGTAAAAACTCCATGTATAGAGTCAAAACATTGTTAGTAGAAACAAATTATATTTTCTTGATGTCACAGCGAAATTTATATTTATATTACTTTAAATATACCGTATATCAGAATTATTACTTAATATTCATGTAAATACAAAAAAAATTGGTGTTGTTGAGAATGTACTTTACAATTTCGTTACATTTGTAATATTTGGCTATTATGTGGCACAAGTTTGTACCTTTCAATTAATCACAGCAGTAAAAATTATATATCTATTCAAATGTCTCACCTTGTAATTAAAGTCTGGAGTAATGCTATACAGAAATATATACACCACATATGAAAATATAATAAATATTTTAATTTTTCTATTTTCTCTTTCTTGTATTCACAGCTTTCCAACTATGGTCTCTTTTTTACATTTACCTTGTGTTTTCTAGCTACCGTCAATGAAATATTCAATTCAAACAGGACAGTATTCTCTTTAATATCGAAGGAAACATTTTCAGTATATTTAATAACAGCACAAATTAAAAAATCAATTGAATGATTGTCAGGACAACAAATTAATGAACATGCAAATTCCTCTCAACATTGAAAAAAAGGGGTCTTTAAAAACACACCCAAATGCTCACAACAAGCAATGCTTCATTCCTAAAAATGTTACTTTTAGCCTTACATAAAACACACTACTGACTACCATTATTAATTATTTTATATAAAAGGAGTAACACCTCTTGAAACACCACAGCCTACTGGTATTACTTAAAAAGATATGTCAAGTAAGAAAGATAAAAAATATATATACGTTTCATCATATAAAAACATGTCATATGGTAAAAAAGTGTGCAGTCAAGATGAATCAAGAATCAGTCTCCTGGGTGCAGTAGATGTTGTTGTTCTCGTGTTCCTTTGGCACGGAGTAGCAAAACTGCATGGAGTGCTTGGTAACACATCCATTGCTGCCCTGGTGAAAAGGCGAGAAGGAGCCGAATGGGAAACATTGAGATTCATTGCTTTCCTCCGATGGAGAACTGCTGGACTAGGCCACCTACAAACAAGATTAATTCTGGAGTCATAGTGTGAAATATGTTAATACATGTGAATAATGTAAAATCAAGGTTCCACTGTATAAGGTATATGTTTTCATCCACTTAATTTTATGTATTCATCTTAGGTAGTTTCTGAGAATTCAGTGTGTATCAATTGGGGTCAACTGTTGATTAGAACATCATCACGTAAAGCAACTCAAGACTATAAAGATGATATTTTACAGATCTATCAGCTTACAAATTTCATATTTACAGCACATTTGTTTTTGGATATACTGACTATCAATTGACTGACTCCTTAGACAAACAACAGTATCAAAATAATTTGCCACGTTACACTAGCATTTGCTAGTTCTTGATGTTAATATAATTTGAAGGGCTCGGGTGTAAAACATGGTAAGTAACAAAATGCAGGTTTCGAGATATTGAAAGTTGATATTTCAAAAAAATCTGATTTAAAAATTGAAATAGATTTCTAAATTATTGTACTATCATACAAACATGATATTTCATACAATTTTTTTTTTTTCGGTGGTGCTACTTGCAATTTGTTTGAGGCTTGTTCAAGGAATTGTTGTATTTACCATGCTTTACATGCAACAATATTATCAAAATGAGTGATCAGATACCGCTTTATTCAAGCTAACTTGTGATGTCAGTTCAATAATAATATTTTGACATTATAATTTTTATAGCAACCATAACAATAATAATTTTATTCAATAAACAATATCCTAAGCTACTTGTTGTAACAAGTTTTTGCTTTCCTATGTCTATGACTGAAATGAACACCATTAGAATAGTAGATTTCATCATTTTATTACATTAGTATTTAAAAAAATAAGTTCTGAATGCTTGTGATTAAAAGATTAAAAATAGCTTCCTTATATCTATATGGCAATCAATATTTGTAAAAAAAGTTTATATATGAGCGGTTTTTCAGCTTTACATATTTACTTCACACACACACAGCGGCTCTATTTATTATCTCAGTGTCAGCATGGCAAGCAGAATGCGATTCACAAGCCTCTCTTGATACAAAGCTGTGTTATCTAGACTATCCAAATTGCATACAATGGCAATATTAGGTTTTTGTGATTCAATAAGTAATTTATACATAAAATAGGGATGGTCCCTTTTTTTTCGAAAAATTGAAAATCTAAAAATTATTTTTCTCAAAAATGAAAAGTGGAAGTACAAATTCTTTTCGAAAAACAAAAAAGTGAAAAACAAAAAGCGTTTTTTTTCGAAAAGCAAATTCTTTTTCGAAAATGAAAACAGATTATTATTTTTTTCAAAAACTGATTTATTTTTCGAGAAACGATTTTTCTTTCTCGAAAAACTCTTTTTTTTTTTTTTTTGGAAAACGATTTTCTTATTCGAAAAATTATTCTTTTTTTCGAGAAACGATTTTTTTTTCTTCGAAAAACGAATTTTCTTTCGAAAAAACGAAAACCCAAAAATTGAAAAATTTCATTTCCGAAAATCGAAAAACAATTATTTCGAAAAGTCCATCCCTAGTTTAAATCTCCATCTTCAAGTTAACAATTACCAGCCCCCATGGCGGAATGGTTAGGAAATCATGCTATGATGCCAGGGATCCAGGGTTCGAATCCTGGCCAGGGCATGGATGTTTTTGAGTACTTATTCATCAATTTCATCATATCATCACTCATCTCCATCTTCACAAACAAGCTAAAAGTTTAACAAGTAAAAAAAAGCAAATCAATGAAGACACAATTATGACCTTGTAATTTTCTGTTGTATTTTTCTTTAACTTGACATGTTTGTAAAGAATGATTTCAAATGTACACAGGGCTTAAGTTTTTAATAGTCTTCCCTGATGTTTAGCTCTTATGGATTAAAACAGTTATAATTTCGAACCAAGAAGAAGATATATTTGCAATATCAACAATAAAATAATTTGCTTTCATCAAAGTCATACATATCATAAATATGAAAGTTAATTAAATTACAAATACGTTATTAGGTCCACCATAAAAATATTATAACTTTTAAAATGCGCATTACAGATTTATGAAAGAAGTATTAAAAAACTAAACTGTTCCAAATAATTGATATGATTCAGATCAAATTACATATTCCTTAAGTGTAATACATTTTTGACGTTGCTTGTAAGGCATGGTATCTTAAAGCGGCCTTAAATGAGCATACCCAATAAAAAATTAAACAAATTTCTATGTGACTACAGTTATTTATATCTAGTAGAAGAAAAGTATGTGCTTCTCTACTAGATCACAGTTCACATCCAGGTACGAGAGAACAATTTAATTCGAAACTGCCATTATGAGCACTGCTGCATGTAAAGAATGGTGGGTCATTCCATGTCAAATTAACCAATTTTAAAATAATTGGTTGCATGACCATTTTAGAAAAAAATTCACTTTTAGTACATGTTTCTAGATATCAAAACCAATGTTCAAAAAAAATTTTGTCTCTAGTTCTCTTGGGGCAGCCATTTTTTGCTCATGTAGCACTTTTCAGAAACCTTAATATCTCAAAAACCATTAGAGCTAGAGACATGAAACAAAATTCATTTTGTAGGTAATGAAGTATACTTTCTATGATATTCAAGTATGTTTTGCTCAAAAATGCATTGTAAGTATGAAAATTATGGTGGAAATTGGGGTAACAAGTTAAAAAATTAGATTTTTAAGCCCGATTTTTTCATGTGTAGACCTGCCTGCAGGGTGGCTGTAAATAAAATATCAGTGCTTAGAAATCCAACCCTTTTTTACAGCATGGGCTCAAACATGGCCGTTCAATAATTTTTGACAGTTTTCGGGGTTAAATATCTCAGATAGGTCCTCTTGAAAAATTCTGAAATTTGGCACAAAGGAAGCCCTGCATGAACGTAACTCACAGTAAAAATCTCAACTTTTAAATTCAACTTGTTTTGGTCAATATGAGGTAACGTATGTCACCTAATTTCTGACATTGCAAAGTAAGGTTAAACTACATCCCATACTTAGAATAATGAAGTCTTTTCTTTCTCTTTTTTAAATTTAGGTCAGAAAATATAGTAACATAAGGTTTTCATACTTGCCTTACCAGAAATTGAAATTACAAGGTATGACAGTTGAAAATATGCGAAATATCATTGTGAAAGGTTTGATTTATTAGGTACCCATGACCAGTTGGTGTTGTCAGCTCCAGTTTCCTTTTCATTCTCTGTCAAATCAGGCAGAAATCTTTGTTCTTTCACTACGTTTCTAAGTAAATTATGAGAAACCTTCAGTTCATCGCATATATCTTTTCTTGACCAAGTGGTAGCAATCACACTGATGATTCTGACCTTTTCAACATTAGTTTTCGCTAATTTAAATTTTTCTTCTTATAATTTCCATTGTATGATTGTACTGGCCACGCAAAGGATTGTCACACTTGCCTTCCTTTTCTTCAGTTCTAATACTTTGTGAAAAGCAACTTTCCAGTTTCCTTTGCACTCCTTGTATGATATTGATTTAACTGGTATAAGGCTTACTTTTTTGCCTTACCATATGATGCAAATTAATTTTAAAAATTCCCTTACTTAACTTTTTTTTTAAGTGGTACTTCTGAAGATCACAACATACTTTACCATATAAAGCTGTTTTCAATGGTATTTTCACATTGTCTCTAAGCCATCCACCTGTAGTCTTGACGAAAGAAGTGTTTTATCATTTTCACTGAGTTCGTTAAGATTAATTAGGTCTTTGGGGACCTTACCAAAAGTGTATTCATAATGGTCCTCTCCAGTTAAAATTCTACAGAACACTCCATTTCCAGTCACAGATAACAAACATTCACAAGTCACTACCCTCGGCACATAGGCATAGGAAGAATGACAGTAGAGATTGTCCATGCACAGATCAATTCCAGGCTTGCCTTACATCCTATCAAAACATGTCTCTGAATCTTCTGCTGTGCAGGACTCGCATCTACTTCAACAAATGCATTTTCTTGTAAAATACATAAATAAATAAATAAATACTTGTAAAAAATAAAGGAAACAAAACATAATATATTCTACTAGTTTTTAGTTATAAGTATTGTTGGTTGTGCAACAAAAGAAGAAGTTAGTACACTGCTCGATAAATATTTATCTAAATTACCATCAAAAAGATCAAAAGTTAGAGATATCCGTAAAAAATGTTGGTCCTCCAAAATAAATAGCCTACTTTCAGTGGAGTGCCCTAGGAGGGGTTGGTGGGGGTCATAACCCAATACCTTTGGCCTAGTATTCCATAAAAAATTACGTCAAAGGCAGGATAATGTGACGAAAACAGGGCTGTATACTAAAAAAAAGTATATGTAACCCCCCTCCCCTCCCTTTTGAAATTCCTGGACAACCACTGCCTATCTTAAGCTGCATGTACTGCTACATTTAGGAAATGTGGGGGAAGCTCAGTTTTGGAGCTGACAACACCAACTGGTCATGGGTACCTAATAAATCAAACATTTTGCATATCTTTAATTTCTGGTAAGTAAAGTATTAAAACCTTATGTTACTATATTTTCTGAGGCTTTATTTGACCTAAATTTAAAAAAGAAAAAGAATAGACTACATTATTCTAAGTATGGGATGTAGTTTAACCTTACTTTGCAATGTTAGAAATTAGGTGACATACATTACCTCATATTGACCAATACGAGTTGAATCTAAAAGTTGAGATTTTTACTGTGAGTTAGGTTCATGCAGGGCTTCCTTTGTGCCAAATTTCAGAATTTTTCAAGAGGACCTATGTGAGATATTTAACCCCGAAAACTGTCAAAATTCAATGAACGGCCATGTTTGAACCCATGCTGTAAAAAAGGTTGCATTTCTAAGCACTGATATTTTATTTACAGACACCCTGCAGGCACATGAAAAAAAGATCAAGCCTTAGACTAAACCCCTTCATTGAAAAAATCGGGTTTAAAAATCCAATTTTTTAACTATTGTTACCCCAATTTCCACCATAATTTCCGTACTTACGATGCAATTTTAAGCAAAAAATACTTGAATATCATAGAAAGTATACTTCATTACCTACAAAATGAATTTTGTTTCATGTCTCTAGCTCTAATGGTTTTTGAGATATTAAGGTTTCTGAAAAGTGCTACATGTGCAAAAAAAAAAAAAAAAAAAAAGCCATGCACCATGTTGGAAAAATGGCTGCCCCAGGAGAACTAAAGACAATTTTTTTTTAACATTGTTTTTGATTTCTAGAAAAATGTACAAACGTATGTACTAAAAATTATTTTTTTCTAAAATGGTCATGCAACCACCATTGGATCGTTTGGCATGGAATGACCCTGGTATCTACAGTAGATATCACGTTTTACATGAAATAGGATGTACCTGGCCATGCACAGTTTTAGTCGCATTTTTGATTGGCAACCTCTTTATTCTCCTCATTCTTAGTCGGTGGTACATATTCCGGGTCATTATGTGGATCATGTACACTTTCTAACTCATTCTCATCTTTGCTGTTGCCTCAATACTCGCGAACTTTCTGAGACACGTTGTAATTCAGTAACAGCCGTTTCGCCGCCATCTTTGCTACTTACCATACTTTACATGAAACAACTGGTAGATACCATAACTTTCAACACGTCTAGCTCTGTCATCTGTTGACGAAACGAAACACTTCGAGTACGATTCGACTCCATTTATGATGGACTAAACGATACACACTGTAACTCAAAAATGACCAAAATGTCACTTACCATGTTTTACACCCGAGCCCTTCATTTTATTTCTTCACATGTGCTACTGTTTGAGATGTAGATAAGTTACTTTTGTTCAATTGTTGACTATCATTGCCAAACAAACATGCTAATTGAAATGTTCATATCTTGTGGATCTATTATTCATATTCCTCAAAAGAACTGGCCTTCCCTTCGTCGCTTTACAGGGTTGCTACGATATTTTGATTATGAAATTCCCGACATTTCCAGGTTTTCCAGTCCAAAAATGAATTTTTTCCAGACATGTTTATCATCATGATTTTTGCTTTTGAACCTTGTGTTTTTCAAATAAATATATAATCCATTAATTATTATGAAAATTCACTATCACAACTTTTTTAGCAAATTTCATTCTACACACACACGTAGAATACATGAAAATTCGAAGAGTAAAATGTAAAATTACAATCAGCATCAAATGTATTCAGGGTGGCTACAAACAAGCAGAAATGAAATTCCCTGACTTTTCCAGGTTTTCCAGTACAAAATTTACATTTTTCCCTGACAATTACAAACTAAACTAAATCGATTATTTTTGCAAATGGAAATAATAAACTCATACAGATCCACGTATGGTTTTGCTAAGTACCAATATTATCTTCTATTAAATTGACTTAATTTCTCTATTCTCTATGATTTGAATTCAAACTGCAAAATAGTGAATTTCGAAATTACAATTCACAAGCTAAGCAAGGATTATGGAATTTTGTCATACGCAGTAAGTTTAAAATAAAATACTTTATTATTTTTAAAGTTACGACTAAATGAGATAAGAGTGAAGAGTGATTGATTAAGAAATACAATTTGTAATTTATCAGCTTCCTTATACATTCTCGGTATTATATGTTGATATTTCCACTGAGGTTTGGAACCCTCTGCTTGCAAGAACCATGAGTGCGGACTCATTTTTCAATGCATAAAGCTACTTCTCTTCTTCTCTGTAAAGCAAATAACTGAACTCTTGCATATAAGTGAATCAATTGAATTGTACAAAAGAAAGTGTCATATTTCCTTACATTATCAATGGGATTTCTGCTTCAGTACAGTATATCCATGTGAAGTACTCTGAAACTACCATTATTGCTGACGGAAAGGGTATGTAAGTATTTGAAATTTAACGCAAGGAATTTATAGAATTGCATTGCATAGATACCTGATTTAGCTTAACCACACATTAAAACGGATCTCTCTAATAATAAAAGCTTCTGAAAGTTCATATACGAGGGGCATCCTGAAAACAGCTCCAACGGTGCCTACACGCAGCACTAGTGGTCGGAGAGCAACACACACACATGCACGAAGAAGTGGCATGTAGCTGTAATCTGGTACAGTTGCAATGCAGCAGGTTTAGGACAGTTCTAGGTTAAAGATTGCAGCTCTCATAAAGTCTCCCACCGACTGCGATGTAGCTAGCCTACATTGCACACTCAGAATTTGGCACAGAGCCACCAGCAATCGTGTGAGGTGTGCAGATCTGGACGTCGTGAGTGATAGTATGGTCAGACGATGGTGCAGACAATTCACGGAAGGCCAATCGAATGTGCACAACCCCATACAGCTGAGTACACACGGGCCCTTTGCATCACTTCAGGTGAGAGATCTTGGACAACTCCCTGAACATCCCTGGCCTTGAATGTACCGACTTCCATCTCTTTAACTGAAGAGGTTTCTGGCAGGGCAAGGATTTGACAGCTACACTGCGGTAGAGATAGTTCCAGTCTTTGCTGTCAGACACATATGTCATCGGCATACAAAATTTAGTGCCATGCTACGACACATGCCAGAATGGTGGTGATTATGCCGAAAATTATGTTAGGACTCACTGTTACTAATGCAATAAATTACAACTGACATTCTTGTTTTATTTATGCCTAATCGGTAGGGACCTTGATATTTTGTTATTTTTTTTTTCAAATTGGTGTATTTTCTTATTTTTTATTTTTTACTATACTATTTTCCCCGAAAGTCACATTTTCATTTTAGCGCATTTTCTGGCAAATATCTGAAATTATACCTTCATGGTGTTTTTAAACTACTGTTTCAAATTGTAAGTCACATGGCTTACACCTCTTCTTGAGAGTTTGATATCTTGAAAGTTATTTTGGGAAAGTAATTTTGCATACCCCCCCTTTTTAATTTTAAGGTAAGGATTTTATAATGGAATTTTCCCCGTATATACTGAAGCGTGCATAATGACCATAAGTGGCGACGCACCCAAAAAATTAAAATCAATCAATCCCACGTGACAGATACCAATATTTTATGATACCAAAAATTGGCATTATCTTTTTATGACTTGTTAGTGTTAAGTTTCCCAAAATTCGCGTTTTTGTTTTAGAACATTTATCTGCCAAATATAACGAAACTTAATACTCCATTGTGCTTTTAAACGATTATTTTAAATTGTAGGTCACATGGTCTACGTATTTTCGTGACAGTTTGATATGTTGGAACAGATTTTTGAGGAAGTAAAAGTAAAGTGCTCCCCTGCACTTTTCCATGAAGGTGTATAGGGGTGTGGAGTTAGGACCCCACACTTTCTTGATCACAGCACCACACTCCTCGGTAACCTTTATCCTTACGTTTAGTTTATGTTTTATAATAAAATAAATTTCTGCCTTGGTCAGCATATTTAGTTTTTATATCATGGAAACAAGGCTTTGGTGTTATAATATCCCTAAAAGTTTTCCTCAAGGTACCAGCTTCATATGTTGCTGGGTGGGCACCGGAGAAGTTTGAATAGGTGGAAAACATCCCGGTTCTCCCCCGCAGGGGATCGACCCCGGGTCTCTCGCATAGTAGTCAGATGCCCTAACAACTGAGCTCCATTATTACTCGCTCGACAAATGCCGATAGTGCACACTTAGCTTGGTAATTCAAAACATATCTCGTGCGACAAACACGAAGATGTGGCTCCCGTGTAACGGCAGATACGCACTCGATCTCCTGTTAGAACACTGCCACTTTGCTCTGTGATGCATTGATAGAAGTTGAAAAAATCGTGGGAAATAAATGATTTAATGTGGCTGTCGGATTTATTCCATGTACGTATAACTCTATAGTTTACTCTTGAGTAAAAATGGTGGAAAACTTGCATGTTCTATGTACACAAACATGGCCTAGAAAAGACAAGAATGTTGGATTTCATGGAATTTTTCGTTGTTTTAGGACATTTCTGTTAAAAAAATCGCTAAAAACGTCAACAATTGCCATTTTATGCCAAATTCGCATTATTTCGATATTTCGAATGGGCGAAAAATGTGTCCAGATATCACTTCACATTCCTAAACATAACTTCACAGCAATTACCATTTTTCACGGTTTTGACGTTTGCGAAAAATCAATGTACCTACTAATTGGAAATTACTTTCTGGCCACCCCTCCTATAAATCAGTAGATGGAAAGTGAAAATTTAGTAGGGCTGGCAGAGAAAAGTCAATTCTTGAAGAAAGTGATTTGCTGTTATGATTGAATGATTCGAGTAAATATGATATCAAAATATTTACGTATTTATTATTAGTATTTTATTTCATAATATTGGACATTAACTTCACTCAGTGAGAGATTAATGACCATCTCTCATGAGTTTAAACAGACAGGACAGAGAGTGGCATTAATTTCATTGCAATACTAGTGTTGCAGTAAATTTGAGGTTGGGAGCATGCACTTGCCAATTTTTATAACGTTCGCCAATGCAGATTTATGTTTCACTTTTTCGTGATAGTATTAAATATATATCCCGCTTGGTTGGATTCTTCTTGATATCTAAGAATATTGCAGTCATTGTAAACGTATGTTACCTTGTGCGAAACCAGTCAGGATGAAGAAAGAAAATCTTCGTAAGCACTGCTACATTAAATAAGGTGAACTGAGCCAGAAGAGTCATAAAATTCCAGCAGCATATTTGCAGTCTAAAGCTCTTCTTGTTTATGAATACGATTTTTGTTGGATGTTGCAGTCCATGCAATTTCTGTCGCATGGTTGTAGTGAGATACTTTGTCGGGTGGCGATATTTGACAAAAATCGTTTGTATCAATGGAACATATTTGTTTCCATGTTCCTTCAGTTTGTCCATCAAAATGCTTTACTACGACGTCCGACAACTATCGGACGGCACCACCCGCTCCGATCCCCTCCACCTATTGACAGTTCTGTCCCCTTACTACTCCCATACGGACAAGTAAAAATGATAATGTTTAGAGGCTTAACCTTTACTCCCCCAATGATACCATATGGTATCATGGTGCTGATTACGAAATAAATGTGCTTTCTGGACCTTCATACTCTTATGTTTGGGTGGAAACTCTGACACAGGTCTGGAGCAAGCCTGGGAAATTCATATTGATGACCAACTTCCCCCTTCTCCGCAACATATCCATGCAACATTTCCGAACAGAGTTTCACATTTTGGGTCATTATTCAACTTGTATGGCACCCAGGAACATGAAACATGTTTCAATCTCTTTGGAAACGTCCATTATTTGGAGAGAATACTAAGGTTTGCGCATTCTCCCCAAAATAGCGGGAAAAGAGGAGGTAAACTCCATATTTTTATGTGTTTTTTTTCCATTGAAATTCGGTGGTGGCATGCCCAAACCCCACTTCCTCGGTTCGGTGTTCTGAATTGTACACGGTTGCATGCTATGATGTTTTAGCTGAAAAACAAAACTTATACGAAGTAGATTGCCCCCATAGTGCCCGAGTTATAACAATTTTCCTCCAAAAATGCAAATTATCTATTTTTTGTAAAAAAAAAAATAATAATCACATTTTGGCTTATTATTCAACTTGTATGGCACCCAAGAACATGAAACATGTTTCATTCTCTTGAGAAATGTCCATTCTTTGAAAAGAATACTAAAGTTCGCGTCTTCTCCCCAAAATAGCAGGAGAAGAGGGGACAAACTTCAGATTATTATGTTTTTTCCATTGAAATTCGGGGGACGTGCCCCCAAGCCCCCCTTCCTCGGTCCGGTGTTCTAAATTGTACACGGTTGCATGCGCTGATGTTTTAGCTGAAAAACAAAAGTTATCCGAAGTAGATTGCTCCCATAGTGCCCAAGTTATAACAATTTTCGTCAAAAGAGTGTTCGAAGTAAATTAAGACTAAATTCCCTGACATTTCCCTGACTTTTTTTGACACCTCAAATTCCCTGACTTTTCCCAGTTTTCCAGGTTTTCCAGGTCTGTCGCCACCCTGGTATTGGATGCTACAATCACGTGCATCTAGCCTTCAGGCTAAGGTAACAGAGGTATATTATTTCACCATAACAGATCTCCACCATTACACAATTTTTCCATTTTCTGGCAGATTTATAGTGTTTTAGAAAATGCAGCATTTTTGCTTACATTTATAAGTACACAACATCTGGAGAAATTTTGTTACATATAGGAATTCTAGTAAATAAATGACAAGAAGATAAAATCTATAAAATACAAAGGCTGTCGCAGAGAAGGTGAGACAGATTTTTTCCTGGCTTGGCAACACTGCCTATCGTTTCGTCAATAGTCGCGTCGTGTAGGATGACCCATTCTGTTTCCGAATCAAGTTATCACATGTTGCGAAACGACGTTAGTGAGCAGCTGTGTTGATTTACGTGGAACGTGTTTCGTTTGCCCCTCCAGGTTTTTGTGTATAACATTGCTTTTCGCGATGAGTATTCAAGATGAACAGCGACATGCCATAAAATTTTGTTGGCGTTTAGGGAAAAGTGCTGCGGAAACATATGCAATGTTTCAACAGGCATATGCCGATCAAGACAGTCTGAGTAGAGCCACAGTATTACCAAGGAGTCATTGAGACTCTGCACCAGCACGTAGCAAAAAAAGGCAGCATTTGAAGAATTCCTTCATATTGCACCACGATAACGCATGCCCGCACACCTGGTGGGCTTTTCAGGATTACGCGACGAAGAGAAAAATATATATTTTCCCGCATCCAGCATACAGCCGGGGCCTTGGAGCCTGCGACTTTTGGCTCTTTCCACTTTTAAAGGCCGCTTTACGTGGTCGTCATTTCATGACGAACAAAGAAATGATCACCGCAGTGCAAGTTTTCTTCAGTTCGCTACCTGACGACGAATTTTCAAAGCCATTCACAAAGTGGCAGGAGCGTATGGACGCTTGCTTAGCTGTCAATGGTGCCTATTTTGAAAAATATGTAGGTCTACTCGATATGGCTGATTCTGAATAAAAATTTTGTGGTTTGTAACTTTTTTTTTGTTTCATTTTCATGATTCTTGGAGGGGTCCATGTACATGCTTGTCTTTTAACTGCTACGCAGTCACGACTTTTTGACCTATTGCGCTCATTTTGGTATCAATCAGCAGCTAATGAACTAAATTTTCACCCTAGTACATTTGCTAGCCAATGGAGGTCGCTGTTTTCCTATACAGGAATTAGTCTCACCTTCTCTGCGACAGCCTTTGTAATACACAATAACCTCACCTATACCAACCTTTCCGATAATTATGATCATATTGTCAATGAACTTTTGTTATCAATCATATATCTGGACTGCAAGTTTTACTTTGATATTGTTTCTAATATCTAGTATTATAAAAGTGAAAATTTATTACAGAAATTTGAAGGAACCATAATTTTGAACAAGACTGAGAATCATAAGAATGAAAGAAACAAGTTTCTAAACTATCCATTTCGGGAGTGTTGAACTGCTTGTTCAATTTGCAACTTTTTCTCTTGCAGACTCCAAAATGCATGTAAATTCCAGACAATCTGCAAAATTCCCTGACATTTCCCTAATTTTTCCCTGACAAGGCAAATTCCCTGACATTTCCCGGTTTTCCAAGTTTTCCAGATGTGGAGCAACCCTGCTTTATAAAGAAGGGGTCATAGGTTCAATACGCAGTGGAGGCATATTGCAAAACAAAAATTCAAACAAACTCAAAGAAGCTTTCTTAAAGCAATTGTAACAACTTGAGCATTGATGATGTGTAGAAAACACCTCATTGTTGTAAAATCACTTAACCTGATGAAAGTTTCACAAGCTGATACATCGCTACTTAGAATCTTTCTTGCTTCTTTTATTTGTATTGAACTAAGGGCATTAGAGACAACAGCACTGGTAGGATTCAATAAGAGCACTAATAAATTTAACTCGATGGTGTAACAACTCCCAAGGGCAAATGCCTGTCAAGCAGCTATTCATTGGGGAACTCCTGCCAGGAATTGAACCCAGAGCCACTTGGATCAAAGGAAAGCTGCCTAACCATTCAGCTACATGGGAGCTCAAAAAGAATATTGGCATCAAAATGAAACTGAAGTGGACCAGTCGAAATTAAGAGATTTTTTAAAAAACTCCTTCAATGTACAAGTATCAGTATACATATTGCAGCATAAAACTATTAGAATTTGAGGCATCTGGTCATTCCTAATTTGAAGATCAACTTGTGGAAAACCATTTTAAAGCAGACTAACCTCTCTCTGTCCTCCTCCCTGTACAGCATCACCAGATGTCTCCACCTGTACACACTGGGATAATGTCTTGAGTCAATCTCTACTCCTTGTATTGCATGCAAAACATCCAGATCCAATTTTGTCGGTTCGAGGCTAAAAAAAAAGGAAAAATAAATAAAAATTGCAAGCAAGTACTGCATAAAAATTAGTATTGTAGGAATAAATACATATATGCTAAAAAATTGCTTGAAATAAAACATGGACAATAAGCCCTATTTTGGAGGGGTGTTGTATTTTCTTTCACTTACCAAAAACTTTACAATTCACTTATAAACAATGTAAATACCAATACAATAGAGTAGTATGCTTCACTACACTTTGGGCAGTGAAAGGATGAAGCTCAATGCAATAAAAAAAGTAGGAATGGACCACTGTGCAACTTTTAGGAACATATTTGAGATATAACACCATTAAGCCTTGTTTCCATGACATGAAAAACTCAATATGCTGACCAAGGCAGAAATTTATTTTATTATAAAACATAAACTAAACGTAACATTTCAACCTTCTAGCAAGGTCTTCTTCAGACTCCGTACCATGTACAAATGAAACAAGGTACAAAACAGGATGATACATATACATAAAAATTAATCCCCTCCAGACACAAGACTATTAGAAAGTTGTTTTCCTGGAACATTCCAGCAGGTGGCCTTCCCTTGTCAACTGTACTTTCACCTGACAGGAGATTTAGCTAAACATTTCCTTTCATCTGGAATGTGGTTGGACTCTTTATCTCACACTCATTTTCCTTTCTTTCTTCCTTCTTCTCTCCTCTTTCTTGTCCTTTCCACTCTTTCTAACACCTTCTTCCATTCTTTGTTTATCTTCAGTTCCCCATTCCAGTTCATTGTCCTCTTCACCTTTCTTCTCTAATACCTTGGCCTCCTTCCAAGAAGACAAGATAAGCTACCTAGATATACTGATGAAAACGAGGAGAGGACAAGAAATTGAAACCGCTTGGCATCAGAAGAAGTGTGCAGCAGGGGTATTCTGCCACAAAAGAAGTGATGTAAGTGAGGTGACAAAAATAAATTTTATAAAGAATATAGAGGACAGAATCGAGAAAATTAGCATGAAAGAATGTGAAAAAGAAGGCAAAATTAATAGCCTATGGAAACAGCTGGAAAAGAATGGCTACGAGGAGGAGGATAGACTAGACATAAACAGAAGAAGGAAGAAAAGTGGCAGGGGAGAAGAGGAAGAGAAAGAAAAAGAGAAGCAGTTTGGAGTAAGGAGTATGGGGAAGACCACAGAAAAGATATGCAAAGTGTTTAGGAAAGCGGGCATTAAACTTACAGGAAGAGAGGGAGAAGCATCTTAGGAATAGCGAAGAATGCAAACAAGAACAAGGAAAACAGAGAAGAGGAAGAGGAAGGGATTATCTACGAAGTGAAATGTAAAGAATATCAGTGTGTGTACATAGAAGAAACGAAAAAGAGGCTGAAAGACAGGTTGAAACAACATAGGGATGATGTACGACTTAAGAGAGATAGAAATACGATATTTAAACACACAAGAGAAACAGGACATGACATAGAGTGGGATGAGGCTAAGCAGATAGGAATGGAGAAGAGAATGCTAGTGAGAAAATGGAACAAAGCCAAGGAAATAGAGAAGAAAGGTGAACAAGACACAATGAACTGGAATGGGGACTGAAGATAAACAAAGAATGGAAGAAGGTGTTAAAAAGAGTGGAAAGGACAAGAGAGAAAGAGGAGAGAAGAAGGAAGAAGAATGAAGAAAGGAAAAAGAGCGTGAGATAAAGAGTCCAATCACATTCCAGATGAAAGGAAATGTTTAGCTAAATCACCTGTCAGGTGAAAGTACAGTTGACAAGGGAAGGCCACCTGCTGGAATGTTCCAGGAAAACAACTTTCTAATAGTTTTTCTTGTATGTACGCATTGCTTGCATTGTAGAATTATTTTCCTGTAGTTTACGGTTATTACAAGCATAAGAAAACAGTTTTTTGTTGTGACGTTTCAGGAGAACACACGCTCCCTTAATCAGACATTTATTTTCATTTTGACTAAAGATACAGTTATAACAATGGTTAGCAATTTTTTAAACAAAAAGAACCCGTTATATAATGGATGTTGTCAATGTTACATTATTGTAATATAGCAACTTAACTGTGAAAAGAAGCAAAATGAAAATAAATGTCTGATGAAGGGAGCGTGTGTTCTCCTGAAACGTCACAACGAAAAACTGTTTTCTTATGCTTGTAATAACCGTAAACTACAGTAAAATAACTTTCTAATAGTCTTGTGTCTGGAGGGGAGTAATTTTTATGTGTATATATATCCTCCTGTTTTGTGCCTTGTTTCATTTGTACATGGTACAGAGTCTGAAGAAGATCTTGCTAGAAGGTTGAAACATTACGTTTAGTTTATGTTTTATAATAAAATAAATTTCTGCCTTGGTCAGCATATTGAGATTTACATATTTGAGATAAATTGTAAATCAAATCTGTATATAAAATGTAATTTTGGTGTTATTACAACAAATACATTCTGAAAGCTTCTTTTTAAGCTACTTACTAAATTAAATGTCCTTTTATCTTTGTTCAAAACCCTACTTTCAGTGCACTACTCAGTAAACTACCCTGATATTTCAATGACTTTTTCAGAAAAAGTAAATTCTCAGACTTTTCCAGGTAAGCCAGATTGGTAGACACATTGAATGTTACTTTAAGGTGAACTGAAATAGCTTAGGGATCAGGGAGGATAATATAACTACTGCAACTGAAAAGAGTTATGTGAAAACATGGCTCTACTAGGGATCAAATCTACTGGCCTCCCCACAACTTTCAAAACTTGTGTGATTTCTGTGAAATGTATATCCATTTCAGGTACATTACAAGTTCTCATTGAATTGTAGTATGACTTTTTTGTTTTAAACCTGCTATATGCACAGATAGGTCAGTCAGGACTGAACCTACAGTTTAAAGTGGGATCCAAACCACTATGTGGCTTCACCAGTTATCAAACCTGGGAGCTCTTGATTGTTGTGACATAACCACTTTGCAATGGGGCAAACCCTCATTGATACTGGAACCCTTGAACATGTAAATACTAATACTATCTCCCCATAAGAGAACTAACTAAATTGAACTATTAACTATCCTTTGCCTGGTGGAGCCACAATTTTTCACATACAGTAACAGTTTATTTCTATTTATCTGTTCCGTTCCTTAAAAATGAGATTTTTAAAATTGGAATGAACATGTTTTGTAACACGTTGACACTATAATTATAAAATAAATGCTTACCCTTTAATAAACACCTCTATGCCTTCATCAGGAGTTACTGGTTGCTCTGGAGACGAAGACCCTGATGATGAAGGAGGTGTATGGAACTCATCACTCCCTTTAGTAACAATAAAGACAACAATTTAGCATAAAGTATTTCATGGCAGTTACAAATTGCATTTTAAGAATCAGTTTAATATAAACGAAGGAAAAAAATCACAGGTGTCCAAAAGTTAAGTACAATGAAAGTAAATGTTGAGTCACTCCATATACTGGATATCTTCACATCTGAGAAAATCTTTCACCATATATAATGCCTATGAGAATTCTCACATTAACAATACTGTCACCAAAGATGTGTAACTGAGTATGTCTCCTGAACGTAATGGTTGCTCGCAATGGACCACCACCAGGAACTAGTCCCCTTAACATTTTGTTCATGAGGTGGTAACAGGTTCCTGCTTCTCTCAAGATCATTGTGTATGTGAATTGGTCTATTGACTGAGAATAAAAAAAAATGAACCACTAGTGATACTGTTGCCAATATTCTGACTCTCAATAAAACTGATAGTTGAAAATTACAATTAAAAGTTGTTCAAATGTTGTATAATGTCAATACGTAAATTTTCCAATGCAGTTTTTGCATAAACTTACAAGAGTTTTGCTTTAAAATGTTCAAGAATTACATCAGAATATTTAAAATGATGTAATTTAATCACAAAATCCATTTATCACACAAAAATAGTGCAAAATAAATGATAACTTCAAATTTTCCATAATTTTCTGGATAATTAGACTCTGCAAAAGTGTTTCATGGCATTTTTGTGGACCCTGAAAAATAAATACCCCAACTCTGGAAAAGTATCAGCAGGGATTAGTAAATATATTCCAACCAATACTTCCTTGGTATCGGCTTAAAGTATACACTGAATCTCATCTGAGAAGAGCTTTTGCTTCTACTGATTCAGGGACCAGTGGAGATGTTTCTGGCACCACAGGCCTGCCTTCTTTGCAAGGGTAACCGGGACACACAATACTGGATGTCTCACATGTAGGCAACTACACGGTTTGTCTTCGAACATGTGCTCTTGAGGCAGCTGCAAGCTCATAAGATGTCTGGCGAACATCATGCTGAGGGGTTACGACTCCTGGCGACCTGGTACTGGTCAATATGAAACCTCCCTTTGCCTTGAAAACTCACCAAAGTCTAGAGAAGATGCTTTAAGCACATTGAGGCCTGTTCTGTGCCTGCCTTACTTCCCGTCCTCTGATTATTCTACTCTGCAAAAAGAGGGTTCAGATGGTATCTTTGTGTACAACTCTGTACATTCACTAGCAACACATCTGCACAAGAGGAGGACTGCTGCTATTCCCTTGCCTTTAATTCTTTCATTTCCTGATTATATTTAACCTTTGGACACCAATGTATGAACAATATTTATGTAATTCCAGAGATCCACTGCCTCCTATGTCTACAGTTTAATGGTCTCTTAAATATAGGTAATAGCCAGTTACTGTTGAGTATACATTCAGCTATTGGGTTTGGTTCTTCTCTCCTTGGAGAGCAGCCAATTGGAAACTTGACAACAGCATTTAAGAAGCCATTAACTTGTAGGAAATGAATGCAGTGTACCTTTGAAATTAATGGATTTGAAAGATGAAAGCAAAATGAGGAAAGGAACTTTATTCTATCATGTGTAGTAGCCATGTTTCCCAAAGTATCAAAAATAGAGTTAATTCTAAGAATTTTATCCTCGTGAAAAATATCAACTTTAAAGAATATTCTACATTGCAATAATGAAACACAGCCTGCGATTTCCTTAACTGGTAAGTTAAAGTTCACAATAATAAATTAACCTTGTTGCAATATCAGATTATGAATTCTAAGACTTGCCTTATATCACCTCCTGAGTTATACACTGCTAATCTTCTAATGTAAAAATCACCCCCTTCCCCAGGTTCTGAAAATCATAGACCACTTTCATAAAACGTAAGAAGACGAACCAAAGATCATCCAGGAATCCAATGATGCAGTTATATTAAGTAAATAATTACACCTAAATATACTTGATAACCACTACATACGTAAACCACATACTTGCACTCCATTTTCAGACAAAGCTACAAATCAATAAACAAAAAAAAACTTATGCTGCCAAAAACCCTATAGGCTAAAAACATTAAGGCTCACCTGAGTCTTCAACATCAGATTCCTGAATCACAGTAGGTGAACAGTCTTCTGTAACCATCTCTTCAACATGATTTTCCTCCTTCGGTTTCGAAGAAACACTCTTGCGAAAAGACTGAGTTGCCTTTCTAGCTTGCCTGAAGTTCAGTGCTTTTGAACACAACTTTCTTCCATCTGCATCAGTTTTGGCACTTAATGGGTGAACACTTGAATATTCAGAATACTTACTAATTGAATGGTCAAAATCATGTACGCCAGGTTGCCACTCACCATCCACCTTATCAAAAGCCAATTTACGAGTTACAGAATCTAAGCTTGGCTCAAGATCCTTCTTAGAAAAATGGCTTATACCATTCTGAATTGCACGGAACGTGTTTCTCTTCAAAGATGCTGTCTTGCGACTGTTTCTTACAAAATGTTGAGGTTCCCAGCTGCAAGTACACTCATCTGTATTTTCCCACAGAGTGCTGTAGTCTTCCTCTGTAAGATTCTTTGAAGTTCTTTTGTTTTTCTCTGAGAACACGTCTTCGTTGCAAAGATCACTATCTGAAGTCAAGGCACTGTAAAGATTAAGAACTATACAATTGATGTGGTTCATATTTGCTGAACTGTTACTTCTAAGTTTCCTGTAATGATCCACATTATCTTCTTCGTCAGACGAGAAAACAGTTTCCGGATCAGGAAGGAGGACTCTTTCCAAAGACGACACCACGAACTTCAATTCTTCCTTACTCAAACTCTCAAGCAATTTACCTGCAACGATTATTGCAATTCTTGAGTGAACTTGTTGAAAATTTACGCTACTAAATTTGAAATCATCTTTATAGCTGTTAACCAGGTTTTGCAGACACCGAACTTCTGGTTTCAGAACTTCCTTTAATGCCAGCGATATATCTTTACACTGGACGAGATCCATGGGTATTGCAGTCCTGATACCGTTGCCAATTCTTGTTGCAAACACTTGGCATGACTTTTCCACATACAAAAAGGGACTTTGCATAGCTGAACTATGCAAACTTTCGCTTTCACATCTTGCTGACTCACTGACCATATGGCTCTGACTTTCCACTGACTTGTTCCTGATATCATCCACAACATTATTTAGAGGTGCAAAGGACAAGCCTTCATCCATTGGTTCAGGAGTGTCTGAATCCAATAGCGTGAACGACTTAAAGGCAGTGCAGAGCTCCGAAATTGGACTTAACGGACAGACTGGGTCTGTACCATTTACACGCTTCTGAGAAACTGCTTCATCCTCAAGAGAAGCTTTCCATGTCTTGAATATGCTTCTCGTATGATCCTCAGTGGATGCTAAACTTTGGAGTTTTGCATTGAGGAGATCTGTGTTAATGCCTGGAGTATACTGAAATAATAAAAAAAAAATACATTAACATGTAGAATGCACACAAATTCTCAACAGCAACACTTACTGCATTCTTGTGAAATATATTTCCCTGCTGATTTAATTCAATACACAGATCAACTCATGCTAAGAGCACAGGATATTTTTGTCATGGTAGACTAAAACACATTCACATCCAAAGATTATAGATGCTGTCTAGGGAGGTCAAAGCAGTTTCCCACCTCCACGCAAAAGAGCAAAAGTCCCATAAGAACACATATATATTGCAGCAGAAATCCTCAGTGATAAGAAACTAGTGTAATTATGTTGAACAGTTGTGTGTCAAATATATTATTTCATATCTGTAAGGGTGTCAGTAGAAAACAGGCCACCTCGTATATCTCAACATGTAGATGGCAGTCATGTCACAGGCTTGGGTCGAAGTGACGTTCTTCCATGTGACACCTCTGACACTACTCCTTCATCTGCGACAAGAGATATAAAATCTTCCCCATACACTGCCGTCATTCGACAGTGAATGTCTCCCGTACAAGCGCCTTCCGCCACCTGGGAACACACAACTGCTCGCTGCTCTTCCTTACTGGCCTCAATGATATGCTGGATGGCACGTCCTGACTTCACATGGCTCACACTCGCACTGATTCACACAAGCCTGCAACGTGACTACCATCCACAGGGCAACAACGGAACAACCTTCCAGTAGCAGGAGTTTCGTGAAGCATTGGCATCTACGTACATGTTGAGATATACGAGGTGGCCTGTTTTCCACTGACTGGCCCTTATAAATAGGATTTCAAATGTAAAATTGGCAAAATTCTTTCTATAACTCATTGGTGGCATTTTGCCTGCCAGTGGCGGGACAGAAATGTTAATTTGGAAGGGGTGTATGTACAGCTATGCTCTGCCCACTCGATTTCCTCCCCTTTTCTGATGCTATGCGCACCCTTGCTCCAGAAATAACTGTGACAGGGAATAGTTGAATGAATCAAAAACTATTTAACAATTCTGTTAACATAATCTGTTCTAAAATATTCGTCCAACAGTTTGATTCTATTCTTCCAGGAGGGTGTAATAGTTAATACTGTTGCTTTGTGATCAGTTTTCAGGGTTGCATTCCCTGAGGAGGCAAATACTTTGGAGTATCCAAGAATCAGACTACCGAAGGGTGGGGGTACAAAATATGTTATGACCAGTGTTTTTTCCCTGGTAGTCAACAACGGTACTCCATACTGGCATCTTATTATAAGTGAGGACTAATAACATTTTATTCTAACAAGAGAAATGCCTACGATCCCAGATAAGAAGTCCTGGGTTCGAATCCCAGCCTGGGCATGGATATTCTTTGTGTCCCTTTATCAATTTCATCATATCATCACTTGTTCTCATTTTGCAATTAGCCAAATGTGGCAGAAAAGAGGAGTAATGTAAAGCAAATCAATCAGTGAAACAAACAAGAGAAATGCATGTGTGTGTGTGTGTGTATGCTTGGATGCATCATCGTTTATGAACATAACACAATTTTGAGTAGTTGTTATGATGAACAAAATTTTGAGTAGTTGTTATGATGAACACATTAACAAACTACAAGGTAACATATCAACTTGAATAGTGCCAGAACCTTTCTTCCCAGAAAAAGAAAGCAATAAATTGTAACTTTTTAGACTTAATTTTATCACAGGTTTGCTACCTTTATCCTCCATAATAATACTCAAATTTAGGCATCTTAAAGTATATGTTTCTCAAGATTAAGCACACTTTTAGTTAATACGCATAGTGAATATTCCATTCTGAACTTCGCCAGCTCCCGTGGCAGAGTGGTTAGCACATCGTGCTACGATGCCAGGGGTCCTGAGTTCGAATCCCAGCCAGAGCATGGATGTTTGTGACTGTGAGCGTCCATTCATCAATTTCATCATATCATCACTCATCCCCATCTTTGCAAATTACCCAAAACTACAAATTATTTTGTGAAAGCAGTGTTGTGCCTACGTTGGAATGAATTATGCTACAGCTAGAAAAACGATTTTTCTCTCATTTATTTCATATGTCATAGACCATTAAATAATTCAAAAATACTATGTAACACAATGTTTTAAATCTGTTTCAATACAGTTTGTTCACAGTTTATCACAGTTGTGTTTTCCCACTATTTTTCTGGATGTTTCAAACAAAAATACCTCCTCCATGTATTAACTATGCCAAATTATAAGTTTGCCATATTTAATTGTCTGGCTGATTTCATCCAATGGAATACCTTATACATCTTCCAAAATATCTGGCTGCTATGAGAATGGCAATTCCCATGGTCAAACATTGGTGACCTCCAATTTGGTCCACAACAGTCCTCAAACGTGCACTATATTTCAAAACATTTATTGTTAAATTATAGCTTAAGCGAAGCCCTAAAATTCTGAAGAGTCTCTTTTATGAATCTCCAAAAATGTAGTTTAAGTAGAGATTTCAAAGTGTCATCGGAATTTGGAATCTACCTCACACATTGAGGGTGTGCTCTTTTGTGCAAGCTCTGAATAAAGTTATGATTAAGGAGCCCATTGATTGCAACGAGCAGAGATTCCAATTCAAATTGCTAACATGAATAGTGCTAAACACTTTTAATGTGAACACTTCATGCATTATTTTTCTTCAATCATACTTACCTCTTTGGTAACTTTCTCAAATCTGTCCTTCAGATACTTCTCTAACTTATCAAGTCCCTCAGGTTCTGATAAGTTACAAAACATTCCCAAGAAGGGCCAAAACTCTTTCCATTTTACTTGAAATTCTTGTGCCAAATTCCTGAAATGGAAAGCAAGAACATACATTTTATTTTTCGGAAATCAGCCCCCAAAGGGCACGTTCTTCGCTGGAAGTGAAATATTTTCCGGCATTCCGACCCCACTAAAGCATCCCCTCACCTATCCCTAACCTTGATCAAGCATTCCCCCAGTAGGAATTTCCACTTCGAGAACTGATCTCAACGCATGTAAACCTTTCCCACTGCCCAGGATATAGTATGTCAAAGAACCATGTATTGTAATATTCATGGTGTTTCTACAAAACTACTTTTCATGTTTTTTTTTCTTTTTCAATTAAATACATATGAAGATGAAACACTTGAATTATAATGTCATAGAAACTATTGAATGTCTGTCAAAAAGCTATTTCAAAAATCGATTAGGATCTCAAAACGAAGGATTTTCATGAATGTTGTTACTTACCAAAAAAAATCATAGCAGGTGAAATATTCTAACAGAGATATGAAATGTTTTATTTGGGAAAAGGGTGGAGGAGAATGGCCCAGGCTTTCACAGAAAGTGAAAGTATGACACAACAGAACCAACAAGAGCACTTAGGAGATAAAGGGAAAAGTATTCCAAAATTTCACTTACAAAAAGAGGCAAATTCTTTAAAATAATTGCAGTAAACAGTTGATCATCTACAATATTTTTGTACACCACTGCACATTTGAAAAGCATACACTTGGAAACTTACTGGAAGCAGAGGCTTGTGTGAATAAAATGATCTCTGAGACTAAAGGTTAAGTATGAGACCCGTAAGTACTGATTATTGACTTATTGTGACATATTAGTATTGATTCATTAGTAAAACTGCCAATACTTTTATCAAAATATCTACAATTCTTTGTCATTTTGTTAATTTTCTTGTGGATATAAAAGCAAAATTCTTCATAGCAATCTTATTCGATGAATTACTAAACAAAATACTATGGATAACATTAATTAATCAATGCATTAATTCTTGTTAATGGTGTGCAATGCTTGTTGCTATTATTTTGATTCATGTTTATTCAATACAAATAAAACAAGCACAAGCATTTTTATTAGTACTACTACCACCACTTAAAATTATTATGCTTCTTTAATTTGCATTGAATTATCAGTATTAGTAATCAATGTACAGTAATCTTTGATAACTGCTTGCATATTCATATATTGGTTAAACTGCTGATATTTTTAACAGTACAATTGATAATTTTATAAATAAGTATTTGTCATTTTATATCAGATCTGAACTGCTGCTATGATTATCGCTGCAGGAAAGTTGAGAAAACAACATGGAAACTCTGTAGAACTCTGTGTTAATGCAATAAAACAAGATCGAATTTTGTTGATTATAATGAACAAAAAACAACACTATCTTGTTGTTCTAAAAATAAATAATATATTCCAGCATGTGCACAAAGCACATTGTTAAATGTACATGGTCACAGATCTTTCCAACAATATAGTTTTAGCTTCTGGACAGTTGACTATCTTCCCAAATCATGAGATTTTAGCTTAGAGATAATTTTAACATTCTTCTAACGAAGAAACGAGTCTACAAAAACTGCACCATATTAAGGCACTTTGTTATTTAATTAGAAATTAAGGCTTGGCAACCCATAAACTCACCTTCCTTCCCTCTCCAACCCCTTCTCCACATCATTCAACCTGGATGCTGTAGATCCGGTTTTAGCTGTAGGAACCTCTCGGAGCATGCGAAGTCTAGGAGGGGTCTTCCACTTCTTATGGAAGATCACAGCAGTCTCCTTTGGCATTGGACCAGCATATGCCTGAACTTCGAGTTTTGGAGATACAGGATTTTCCATGAAACCCTATAATATAAAAACTAGTTTAGCTCGACCTGTTATGACTCATAACAGAAAAATAGTGTTTCATGAATACAATCTATGCTTTATAAAACTTGCTTGCAAACAATCAATGCAGGTTTATTTTATAAGATTTTCATCTTTCTCTGAGAATGATAGTACAAATTATAGTAAATCATCCTCTCTGCAAAAATCCTACTAATAATACCCTATTAGTTTACCAGTTTTTGTATGTTTGTTTGAATTGTTGTTTCAAATCCACTTCATGCACAGATAGGCTAATCAGGACTCGACATGCAGTTTAAAGTTGGGTCTGGGTCCGAACCACTGTGCAATGGCCCTCCACCGAGTATCAAACCTGGGACCAGTTGATTACAAGGCAATTATGTTATAGTTTGTCAGTGAAAACTAAAGTAGGTATACTGAGTGAATTCCTGTTTCCCTCCGTTTCTGACACCTTTAATACACTTCACTACTAAAAAAAAAAAAAACATTTATAAAAGAAGACTTGTGTGGTAATTTTGCATTATTGTCAATTGGACCATGATTCAGAAAAGAATTCCCTGAAAATTCAAGAGGCTCAAAATTTAAATGAAATGAGATAGTCAAATATATACCAACAAAATCTGAAAGTACACGTGCTATGATCTGGTTGAACAGATGTGGGAATAAACCAATCACATAAACTGGTGAGGTACAAGATTGAAGCAGGCACCACATAAAAATATATAGATGTTCTGTGACCTGTGACCACTAATTTTAAACACATGCATGACCATAATTGTTGTAACAACCTTAGTGACAGTGAAGAGTATCATTACCAGGCATAAGTGCCTGAAACTGTACATTACTTTAATAACTTAGTTAACTGCACTGAACAGTCATGACATTTCTTTGTATATTGTCCGTGTAACCACGTTCAATACGAGAACTAATAATATTATGAAACGCTATAACTGAGAAAGATCCATGTCAATTACATCAAAATGTTAAGTGAATTCAAAATGCCAGTCATTGCACAACTACAGTTATTAATAATACCGGGTGTTCCATTCAAATTTCCATAATTTCAATTAATCGTAGAAAAGAAAGTATGAATGATAGAGCAATGAAATTTCAGAGAATTGAAGAAAAACTCATAAATTTTATTTTCCTAAAACTAATAAACACTAATACACCTCCACATGTGTCTCATTGGTAGCACGAACAATATCCAGTCTGTATTCAACTTCTTGCCATGTTCTCTCCAACATGTCCCCTGTTACTGTTGCAATCGTATCACGTATGCGGGTTCGTAACTCTGGGATGTTATTCACTGGAGTCGCAAACACATGATCCTTGACGTACCCCCAGAGGAAGAAGTCCAGCGGAGTGAGGTCAGGTGAACGTGGCGGCCACCGTATCGGTCCATCGCATCCAATCCAGCAATTAGGAAATGTCAAATTGAGGGACCTCCGAACATCCAGACGCCATTGTGGGGGAGCCCCATCTTGTTGGAAGATGATGTCCGGTTGTAGAGCAACTACCTGGGGGTACACAAACTGCTCCAACATGTCCAAGCACACAGGGCCTGTTACTGTATCTTCATTGAAAATGACCCTGCGCTTCATTAGACCACACCAAACATTCAATTTTGGGCTATCGCGCACATGTTCTCTCTACACATGTGGGTTTTCAGATCCCCAGATCCGTACGTTATGCCGGTTGACAATCTCCGACATGTGAAACGTTGCTTCGCCTGAAAACAGGACGTTGTCAAGGAAGTGAGGATTCATGTTGATACGCTGCAGAATTTCCATACCAAATTCTTTGCGACGCGGCTTATCATCTGGCTTCAATTGTTGCACAATCTGTACTTTATATGGATACAACCGAAGCCGCTTGTGCAGAACTCGATGCGTTGTTGCGTTGTTGTTGGAGGCACATTGAATTGCCTAGATGCCTGGCGGATGGATTTACTCAGGCTTCTCTGAAACCCCGCTCGAATTGCTTCCACCTTTTCCTCCGACACATGATGGCGAGCTCCACCAGATTGTTTTAAGACACTGCCGGTTGTTAGAAACTTACTAAATAAACCACAACCTAATTGATTTAGCATCAGGTGCAACTCCTCCGTACACTCGTCTGAAATTTCGTTGCGTTGCAATCACAGATTTTGTCTCAGCATATCACACCACTGCCTGCACGCGTTGTTGAACAGTCGCCATTTCTATTTATGCGACCATGGCACTGCGTAGTGAGCAAACGGACAACTTCAAGTCATGAAAACAAAACTTGAAGATCTGGCCTTTCATTTGATGTTACAGTTATTTCACAATTCTTCGTACTTCGTTCACAGTAATTAATTGAAATTAGGGAGATTTGAACGGAACACTCTGTATTATTAGTTATACAACTCATAATGATTATGAATGTTCATTTTCATGATTTCCAAATGGCATCCCTGCAACATTAATTTTTCATGCCATGTACAACTTATGTAGAATCTCTGCAATTAGTAAGGTCTTATATTATTTTTCAGTAAATCTTGACTACAAGCTTATGTAAACTTGCCATGATTGCAAACCAAGGTATACATATTGCTCAAATATCTTTACAATTGATGAAGCAGTAACTTCTTCTAGCATCATAATTGCAGGAGACATCCTACTCAAGCACCAAATCAATTACCAATATGTGCACACAAGAACTTTACCTTATAATTGTCAAAGTCCAAGTTATCATCTACGTGATTATCCGGGGTAAAAGGTTCCCCTATCACAGGTTGTATTGCATTATCTTTTGATCGTAACACAGGAACAAAGTAGATGCCATCAAGAAGGATCCTGATCTCTTCAACAAGATGTGGATTTGGGTTTGACATCCTGTTGCAAATAATCTGAAAAAAAACAAAACAATGAGACATTATTTTTATTTAACTCTTAATTTAGGCTCTTATTCTTTTCAGTTTCAATTGACAAACGTTATCTTAAATGTTGATACCATGAAGTGAAATGATAATATACAGGGTACCTACAAAAGATCCGACACGTTTCAACTGTGAATAAAATACAAAAGAATGTAGATACAAACACACTAATATTTGTATTGACCCTTCCACCCCACCAGCCTTTATTTCCCTTTACCTTTAATCTCTCTCTTGCACACCTCTTCCATGGTGCCTTGAGAGCTGATCAATGTTGTCGAATAGGGGTCATAAATACAACATTTTTCCCAAGCCTAGGTTCAAACTACAAAACAAAAGCACATAATATGAATGGAAAACTCGAATTGGAAGTACTTGATTAGGGAAGTTTATTCGTAATTCAAATATTTATTGCTAGAGGTGATTGGCACAAGGTTCATTATATGCTGCTTCTATTTATAAACAAGGCTGATTCAATTTATAACTGGAAATATGTTGTAACAAATATTTATTACAAGCACCAAATGAACCACAGTACTATGTTTCACTAAAAAGTGTTTTCTAAAAGATAATAATAATAAAAAAAAATGTTTACTTACGTTATGCGAGTATATCCCGTTGTAAGCAACGTTTCGGGGTTCTTACCGCCCCCTTCTTCAGGCTATTTTCTTGGCACAAGTCAAACCTGCATGCCACGTTAATTATGTAAAACAAGGAATAGGGTAAAAGGTTTCATTTGGAATAAAAATTGTTAAAAGACTTGCCCTTGCCTTGATAAAAACTTTCCATATCCATAATCAACCTGCATAAAGAACCACCGAAAACGTATAAAAGTTAAAACTTAAAACTGTTAAAAACGCCCTCTCCTCAGTCACCCATGATGGTATCTGCTTGCCCTTCTTGTGGAATGCAAGATGTTGTTTCTGGCTATTCCCTTCCCACGTTACTCCCCTGCCCTCTGCCCAATCCCTACGACACTACCAGCTCGAAAACCGAAAACCCGTGTTTCCTGGGCTGCGCAGATTACTTAAGCCATGACATGAAATCCTATTTTATTTTTCTTAAGTACATCCCATCTTTTAAACATCCTAGTCCAAATTTCATCCAGGTTCCCGTCATCCCTGTTCAGTTTCCTGTTCCTTTCTTTCCATATATTAGCAGCCTCATATATGTTCCTATTTATTAGTTTATTTTCTCTTCTGATGGCCTCCCTTTTCTTAATTTTATGCTGTTTTCTATGATATGTTCAGATAGACCTGTTCTGGGTATTTCCTCACTAATGTCCTTATCGTGTTCTTTCCACCTCACCCCCATGCTTCTTCCTGTTTGACCGATGTATTCCTTAACACAATCACACCTAATTCTATATACACCCTTCTCTTCTTCCTCTTTTTTCATTTCCATTCCTTCCCTCTTGTACTCAGTGAAATGTTTTTCAATGTTGCATGGAGCCCTCATTCTGCATTTTATGCCATATTCTTTTACTATTTTTTCAGAAACCCCTTTGAAATACGGAATCCCCGTAAATCTATATTTCCTTTTCCCTCCCCCTTCTTCTTTTCCCTCTTCCTTATTGGTCCTCCTTTCCTCTTTTTCGCAAAGTTTGTGTGCTCCCCTTTGTATTCTCCTCATTTCATTCTCTCCATATCCATTTCTCTTTCCTACACCCATGATCCATTTTTCCTCTTTTATCAATTCCTCCTTATGATTACAAAGCCTTCTTGCCCTAATGGAGAAATTTAAGAATACATTGTTTTGTACATTTGCAAAGATGGCTGATGGAAAAAGGTTTGGATGCCGTAGTCGTGTGGGAATATGTTAGGTGGTTTCATCTACAGTAGTGCAAAATTAAAGCAACACACACACATGGAGGAAACACACATGAACATTGATTTATTGCCCCACACTCCCTATACGCCTTCATGGCGTGGTGCTATGCACAGGGGAGCACTTTACCTTTTTTTTGCACATAATTAGTATATACCTTATAAACCACAACAAAAGAAACACCGCTTCTATCCCCAGAGTTCTTCGGTGGGGGGGGGGGGGACACTTTTGTGTGCATACACACATTCAGTTAATTGTAGAATCCAAAATCAAAAACCGCTTACGTCAGTTCAATATGGTATGTGACCATCTCTGGCAGCAATACAATCCTGACAACGTTGTGCCATGTTGCGAATCAGGGCACAGATATCATCTTGTGGCAATAATGCGAATTCCTCCCGTAGAGCATTGCTCAATTCCTGGAGAGTGGTTGGTGGATGCGATGCTAACGTGCTCTAATGCGTTGTCCTAGAGAATCGCCAACATGTTCTACTGGATTTAAGTTGGGTGAGCAAGCAGGCCACCCATGAGCACAATATCTTCACCTGCCAATAAGTCATCCACCAGCCCTGCTCTATGAGGATGAGTATTATCATCCATGATGACAAACTCTAGGCCGACAGCACTTCAAAACAATCGAACATATGGAGCCAAGATCTCATCCTGGTACCTGATAGCATCTCCTCTGTGCCATATTGTATTGTTTACATGTTACAAGTTAATGATGGACTGATAGAAGCAGTCACCAGAAGTTACACTTGCAGCTAGCAGCGCTGCAGTAATCATCAGACAGTGGCCATACAGTACTGCAGGACACAGCTTCCATCTTCCATTTGAAATACACATCCATGACACCTTGTATACCTTTACCAGCAATTAGGGAGATTTGTATGGGATATTTCTACCTGCAGGCCAGATTTGTGTTTGTTGCTTAAATTTTGCTCACTAGTGTAGTTACAACTACTTCTGCTTTAACAGCAAGATATATGTACAAAAGAAGGGCTAGCTATGGGTAATCCCTATACATTAATAAAGAATCTGAGCATGCGAAGAGAACAAAAATCAATGTATTCTTAAATTTCTCCATTAGGGCAAGAAGGCTTTGTAATCATAAGGAGGAATTGATAAAAGAGGAAAAATGGATCATGGGTGTAGGAAAGAGAAATGGATATGGAGAGAATGAAATGAGGAGAATGCAAAGGGGAGCACACAAAATTTGCGAAAAAGAGGAAAGGAAGACCAATAAGGAAGAGGGAAAAGAAGAAGGGGGAGGGAAAAGGAAATATAGATTTACGGGGATTCCGTATTTCAAAGGGGTTTCTGAAAAAATAGTAAAAGAATATGGCATAAAATGCAGAATGAGGGCTCCATGCAACATTGAAAAACATTTCACTGAGTACAAGAGGGAAGGAATGGAAATGAAAAAAGAGGAAGAAGAGAAGGGTGTGTATAGAATTAGGTGTGATTGTGTTAAGGAATACATCGGTCAAACAGGAAGAAGCATGGGGGTGAGGTGGAAAGAACACGATAAGGACATTAGTGAGGAAATACCCAGAACAGGTCTATCTGAACATATCACAGAAAACAGCATAAAATTAAGAAAAGGGAGGCCATCAGAAGAGAAAATAAACTAATAAATAGGAACATATATGAGGCTGCTAATATATGGAAAGAAAGGAACAGGAAACTGAACAGGGATGACGGGAACCTGGATGAAATTTGGACTAGGATGTTTAAAAGATGGGAGGTACTTAAGAAAAATAAAATAGGATTTCATGTCATGGCTTAAGTAATCTGCGCAGCGCAGGAAACACGGGTTTTCGAGCTGGAAGTGTCGTAGGGATTAGGTGGAGGAGAGGGGAATAGCCAGAAAAAACATCCTGCATTCCACAAGAAGGGCAACCAGATACCATCATGGGTGACTGAGGAGAGGGCGTTTTTAACAGTTTTAAGTTTTAACTTTTATACGTTTTCGGTGGTTCTTTATGCAGGTTGATTATGGATATGGAAAGTTTTTATCAAGGCAAGGGCAAGTCTTTTAACAATGTTTAATCCAAATGAAACCTTTTACCCTATTCCTTGTTTTACATAATTGACGCAGCATGCAGGTTTGACTTGTGCCAAGAAAGTAGCCTGAAGAAGGGGGCGGTAAGACCCCCAAAACGTTGCTTACAACAACGGGATATACTCGCATAACGTAAGTAAACAGTCTTTTGCTTTTTTTTTTTTTTTTTTTTTTAAACACTTTTTAGTTTACCAAAGTGAGTAATTTGCACGTGTGCAAATATGAATACTATGTTTCAACATAGTCCCCCTTAGTTCAATGCACCTACGCCAGCACTTGATAAGGGCCCTGATTCCAGAGGAAAAAAAATGTCTTGGACGCGTGTGTAACCACTCATGCATTGCTGACTGGACTTCGTCGTCATTCTGGAACCTTGATCCACTTAGTGCATCTTTCAGTGGGTGAAAGGTGTGAAAATCGGAAGGTACGAGATCGGGCAAAAATACAGGGTGGGGTAAGCACTCAAACTTTAGGTCCTCAATGGTAGACAATGTGACTCTGGCAGTGTGTGGTCTTGCAAGCACACCAGTGGACACCAGACCACGTCCTGGATAGTTTCAGTTTTTCGCACATGAGTGTGTCATGACTGATATGGTGGGCTGATCCTACACTTATTTCCATTTGGGAAGCAATTTCACTGACAGTAATATGCCAGTTCTCCCATATCAAGTCCTCCACTTGAGCAATGTTGTTTCCGTGACTGCAGTGACAGAGCGACCTAGACACGCAGAGAATCTTCAACACTGGTTATGTCCAGTTTGAACTTAGCCCACTCGTACACTTGTGATCAACTTATACAGTTGTTACCGTACTGAACTGTCATGCAGCAATGAATTTCTATCAGTTTCACGCCTTCACTCAACAAAAATCTCACGACACTTCGCTGCTCCAGCTTGGAGCACTCCTGTAAGGGTGCCGCCATCTTGTGTAATAGTTTCCCAGTGTTCCGTGTGTGAGGCAGGCGTGCCAGGCCCAGCTATGAATAGCTTACAGATGCCTTCACAAAATAACAAACATATAACAATCACAGTTGTACTTTACATTTTTTATACAATATTTCTGGTTATTTATTGAATGCACCTTGTATTTGCAATTTATCCACAGGTACATTATTCAAAATGTAATAAATTCTCTAATGTGCAACTGTGGTTTCCACCATTAGCATTTCCATTAACACAGAAGGAGTATATCTACCTCTGTGGGTCTACCCAGTACTTAATAAGATTCTGATCACCAACAGCAAGTTCCTAGCAGAAACTATGGGAAGCATTCTAGCACGTTTCCTTACGCAGCATCCTCTTTCCATAGCCTGCTTGGCATACAGTATCATAAAATTGCAAGGAACGTAATAATTTGGTGTGCTCTCATGAATGATTGCATCAATGGCCCATCTTTTTTGTGGAACATACTTATTTATTTATTTATTTATTTGAGAAAATTTCAGATACAGCACAGGTGGCCATTTTACACTGAAATTGTCAACAATGAGAAAGCAATAATTATAATAAGCATAAAAATAAAAAAAATAAAATAAAATAAATAAATAAAAATAAATAAGAAATAATTAAAAGTAACAAAACAACATAAAAGTGAATAGCAAATGAACAAAAAAATAAGTAAGAGATGGCACTATGTGATATTAATTACAAGTATTTCTTCTGATAGAAGACCGAAAGGCAAACTCGGAGGAAAATATATCAATACTTGAGGGGAGATCACTGTATTGTGCTGCAAGTCTATAAAAGAGAGATCTTTTTTGAATTTCTAGTCTAGGTTTTTTAGTATAAAATAACCTTGTATTGCGAGTTGTGCGCATAGGTACTCTAAAGTGGAATTCCTCAAGGAGTGTGTTGCAGCGGATTTTGCCATTCACAATTTTGTATAAGTAACTGAAATCATTCTGCAAACGTCGCTGATAAGCAGTTTGTAAGTTTAGAAAAGACAAGAGATGAGGAGATGAAAAATTGCGTAATGAGGGAACCCTGTGACGGACTATAGCTAGGAAGAAGTTAAAGACTGAATCGAATCTGGAGAGGTGAGTGGGACATGCCATGGACCAGACGGGAGATCAGTATTCTATTATTGGGGAGATGAATGATTTGAAGTACAAAGTGAGGGCTGAGATGTCACTAATTTCAGTGAAACGGTAGAGTAAACCTAAGAGACGCATGGCCTTTTTTGTGGTGCATAAAATATGTTCCTCAAATGTGAGCTTTTGGTCGAAAACAATGCCTAGGTCCTTGTGAGAGGATACTGCTTTGATGTTATTGCCAGAGATGGAGTAAGATGACTTTAACAGATTCTTCTTGAGAGAGATAGTGAGAGTAGTACACTTGTCAGGATGTAATGTAAGGCCCCATGTCAGGCACCAGGAAGTAAATGTTGCTATGTCATTCTGAAGAAGATGAGTATCGTCGGAAGTGGAGATTTCCCTGAAAATTTTACAGTCATCTGCGAAAAGAAGGTAATTGCTAGAGGGAGCTGTGAGATGGTCGGCAAGGTCATCGACGAATAATATGAACAAGAGAGGTCCTAGAACACTACCCTGTGGAACTCCAGAGAGGACAGGAAGAAAGTTAGAAACAGTTCCAGGAAGAACAACACGTTGTTGGCGATCGCTAAGGTAGTCTGTGAGAAGGGTGAGACATTTGCCATGAATGTTGAATCTATTGCATAATTTGTGAATCAGAAGACGATGACTAACAGTATCAAAGGCTTTGGCCAGATCAAAGTATATTACATCCAATTGTGAATTATTTGAAATGCATTCCATAGCATGTGAGAGTAAAACAGACAGGTTTGTAAGACAGGAGCTACCAGGAAGAAAACCATGTTGCTTAGAGCTTAAGTACGGAGAAACAAATTTGTACAGTCTGTCTTTGATTACTTTTTCACAGATGATGGACAGAGGAGAGAGTAAGGAGATTGGTCTGTAAGATGAAACAAAATTTTTGTTACCACTTTTGTGAATCGGTGTGATGTTAGCTTGTTTCCAAGCGTGAGGAAAGATGCCTTCCGAAAAACATCTGTTCAAGAGAATGGAGAGGGGATAGCACAGGGATTGCACAGTTTTCCTGAGGAACATGGTGTTGATATCGTCCGGTCCTAGGGCACGGTGAACTGAAAGAGACGACAATAGATCCTTCACCTCATCGGGTGTAGTGACAAGCATTGTTAGGGAGGAGGAACAGACTGATCTTACGTTTGGCAACGCTGCAAGGGAAGACGGGGTGCAGAAGTTACCATGAAAATAAGCGTTGAAGAGTTCTGCCCTTCGGTCCCCTATCGCACTTTCACTATCATGCGTAATTTCAGCTGGAATCCTACTGTTATTTTTCCTTGAGTTTATTAGATTAAAAAAGTTTTTTGGGTTTTCCGGGATTGTTGCAGTGATATTGTCTATATGTTCCTTATATTTTTTTCGAAGGAGATACTTTGAGTGTCGTCGCAGAGCCGCAAAGGTATTGTGCGTGTGTTCACTCGGGAAGCCCTTCCAAAGTTGCCATGCTCGTGTCTTGTTGGCCAGTACATCCCGCACTTCGGAGTCGAACCAACACGGAAATCTACGAGAAGATATTTTCCCTGTAGGCACGTGGTCCATCACTGCTGCTTGAATGACACCTGTAAATAGGTCAGCTGCCTCGTCGACCGTCCCATCTTCCAAGATGCACCAGGGGAAGGAGTCGAGGGAAAGTCTTATCTCCTCCCACGGCGCTCGGTTCCACAGGTAGCGTTTGTTCTGGATGGAGGGGCGATGACCTCTTCTAGGGGGTGGGGGGATGAGAATAGAAACATCCAAACTGTCGTGGTCGGAGGTCAGGAGGTTCTTACGTGCCGTGATACTAATATCGTTTAGGGTGGACAGAACATAATCCAGGTTGCTGTCCTTCCTGGTGTTGAACAAATTATGTTGTTTCAGGTTTAAACCACAGATGAAAGTTTCAATAAACCATGCGTCGTTCGTACACTTCGCTGTTCCATTCACAGGGTCTTGCCAGTCAATTGAGAGGTTGAAGTCACCGAAAAGCGCAAAGTCTCCCAGGGCAACTGCCGCAAGCAAAGAATCTCGACATTCTTCGAGGAGGAACAAAGGACTGTTTTTATATGGCCTATAGTAAGAGCCAAGGAGAAGCTTCTTGGCACCGGTCACTGAAACTTCCACCCACAGTATTTCACAGTTCCGTTTTAAGTCGTGGCGTACTTTGCTTGGCCATTTTGAGTTAACACAGATCATAACGCCCCCACCACGAGTCGCACGATCGTTCCGATATATGGTGAAATGGCTTGCGAATGGCAGCCACATCATCCATTTACTCAGTAATGTTGGAATATTTTGCATTCCCGCAAATCAAGGAGCTTCAAGCCAATCAACATTCTGCAACATGACGGTGCACCACCTCACAGAGGTGTCACTGGTCCTCAGGAAGGAGGATTGGACTAGGTGGCCTACTTCATTGAACCCTATGGTCACACAACATAACCCCTTTGGACAAATTTTCTCTGGGATGTAAAGATCAGATGGATCTTTACTGGTTTGTATATGTATGTGTTATACGTACACTACCGACAAAAAGTTTAAGACCACCATGAAAAACGGCCAAAAGATCAGTATGGAGTGTTATATGGAACCAACGATTCCTGTCCAAGAAAGACGTGACGATGATACACATGGAACATGCAATGTAGTCTAGGTTGAACCTCGCAAGATGCGAAACCATTTTTTTGCTGAATGTGTAGCATGTGGTTGGCAAACTGGAAAGTGACAAAAACATTGCTGAAGCTGGCAACATTGCAGCTGTGTGCGTGAAACCGGTCAGTACGGTAGCCAGCCTCATGTGCATGCTTATCAGTGGCTCAGGGTCAGTTGCTGTTCATGCAGGAGACATTGCGAGCCCATTATTGTGTGTGAGGTGTGCAAGTTAAGTGGAGCTGTGTGAAATGGCCTGTCATCGTGGGGTACAGGCAATTTCAGTTGAAAAGCATGCTGTGATATGTGCACTGAAAAATGAAGGTTATTCGGAATGCGAAATAGCAAGAAAACTGAATATTTCCAAGACTTGTGTTCATTGTGCATTGGACAGATACCGTAAAACCAACAGTCATGCTGACAGTGCACGTAGTGGAAGAGCTCGTATAACGTCTGCAGCTGACGATAGATATATTACAGTAACTAGCAAACGGAACAGGCCCCTAACAGCACCAGTCATCACTGCTTCCCTGAATAACAGCAGAGTGACGCCTGTGTCCGTGTCAACGGTGAAGAATAGGTTGCATGAAGAAGGGCTGCATAGCAGAGTAAATGCTAGAAAGCCATTGTTACGACGTGTGAACAAGACGAAACGATTGGCCTGGGCTAAAATGCACCAAGGTTGGACTGTGGATAACTGGAAAGGGGTACTCTGGACCGACGAATCCAAATATGAATTATTTGGCAGCAATAGGAGAACATTTGTGCGTCGAAAGGTCGGCGAGAGAATGAAAGAAGTGTGTCTTATTCCCACAGTGAAACATGGGGGTGGAAGAGTAATGGTGTGGAGATGTTTTGGCGGAAACCAGATGGGGGACCTTTATAAAATTCAGGGAACATTGGTAAAAGAAGGGTATCATCAGATATTGGTGCACCATGCCATCCCCTCTGGTCATCGTCTTGTTGGTAATGGGTTTATTTTTCAACTAGATAATGATCCCAAACATACATCCAAATTGTGCACGCAGTATTTGGAACGCAAGGCAACAGAAGGTGCATTAGTTCTCATGACGTGGCCACCACAGTCTGCTGATCTTTCACCAATTGAACTGCTATGGGACTAAATCGATAGGGACATCAGGAAGACGTTACCTAGCAACACTCAACAGCTATGGGAATTCATCAACGATGCTTGGCGTAACATTCAACCATCCTATCTGGACAAACTATTGGAGCACATGCCACGTGTTTGCGCTGCTGTCATTAAGGTCCATGACGGACATATTGATGAAAGCAAAATATGAAGTGACATTAGTACATGTACCTATGTTTGAACATTGCTAAGCAGATTCTTACATCTGTTTCATGTACATTAATTACGAAATACATTCAATTCTACTGATTTTTGGCACTTTTTCCTAGTGGTCTTAAACTTTTTGTCGGTAGTGTAGAAGGAACAACTAACAGGTTTTTATGTGTGTTTATATGTATGATTTTTTTTGTTTTTAGAGTTGCTGTTTAAAGTCCACTTTATGCACAGATAGGTTAATCAGGACTGGACTTACAGTTCAAAGTGGGATCCAAAACAGTGTGTGCCTCTACAAAGTATCGAACCCAGGACCTCCTGATTACAAGGCTACATAGAAACAACGCCATCAGTGAGGCAAATGTTTACATATTTGATTGCATGTATGTGTACAAATTTGATTATTCTTTACTGGACATATTAAGTTTCCTTATGTTAAGCTACCCAGCTCTCGTTTGTTTGTTGTTTTTTTTAAAAAAAAAAGAGCCGTTGCCATGAAAAAATGCAGGTCTGTGGGTAGAACATCCACAGGCAACCAGCCCCTACTATAAAAGCACCAGATTGGCCTTATTTGCTTTATTTTACTTCGCTTTTGTCCCAATTTTGGTTTTGCAAAGATCGGGATGAGTAATGATATGATGACATTGTTGAATGGATATTCACAAACATCCATACCTAGGCCGGGATTCAAACCCAGGACCGCTGACATTGTAGCACAATGTGCTAACCACTCTGCCACAGGGACCAGCACACCAGATTGGCATAACGAAAAAGTTTTTACCCAGATTTCCAATGGTGAGGACCCTTCATGTCTGAGGGCAACTGCTATCTATTGGATAGCACTTCTCTCGACATTTTCAGATATTTCCGAGTTACATCATAATGCCTAGCATGCTAACGTAAAAATGAAGTGAAAGGAAATGCAACAAAACACTCTCTACTAGTGTGGCTAGAAGGCTACGTTACTGAACGGAATATCATTAAGTTGAAGGTAAGCTGAGGAGATAGTTAGGCTAACTCTGTCTAAATGGAAGTACCAATGGTGCAAGCCATAGGTGCACATTTGTTGATTTAGAATTTTGATTGATTTTGAGTAAGCCCCACATTATCACCTCCAAGATAATGGTTTGATTAAATGAATTAACTCGTTGAGAAAAATACTGCCAGTTTACGCATTATACATTCATGTTCTGTATTTATGCAATAATTACCTGTAGTGCAACAGCCCGTGAGAGCCAGGGCATACATACCAAATACTGACCTCACTCCCATCTGTCGAGGTGGCAGATCATCCAACAAGTTATGGGGTGACACGTGGTCAGCATGACAAACCTCCAGTCGTCGTTGTAGGTTTCCATGACCAGGTTACGCTACTCATTCATAGCTTCCCCATTTCCCCACAATGGTGGATGGCCACCAGTCCCATACACAGGCTGAAATTTCAGGAGAAAAGTTGTTATCCTACCCCAGGAGACTCGAACCTGCACGTGTCTGGTAGTCGGAGCCCAAACCATAATGCCTTAGACCACACAGCCACGGTGGGGATCTCCGTATTTATCTTTTGTACTTAATGAACTTAGGACAGGTTGAATTGTTGTATGAATTTCCAGCCTAGTTAATCTGCTCTTGAGGCACCGTGGAAGAGCTTGCAAGGAGAGAGATTGAAGGTGAAAAGATGTATAAGAAGGCCGGAAAAGAAGGAAGTAGGATCACTTTTTACAGGGGTTATTGAAAGACATTGATGAATTGAAAGCCAGAATAAGAAATTCTACAGCCACTGTGGATGTTTGAATGCTGAACCGAACCTACAAGAAATCAAATTTTGCCTTGATAATCTCTTTGCCACAAATGAAATCCAAAGTGAACAAACATAGGACATAGAAGTTTTTGATTTTATCTATCCATCCATGCTATTTCTTTGTATCTGCATTACTTTGTTTTATTCACGATTAAAATGTATCAGACCTTTTGTAGACACTATGTACTAGAGTACTGCATTGGACCACTTTCGCTCGAAAATACTCGATCGAATCTCACACGCTCGAATATATAGAACATCAAATATCATTTCAATGGGACAATAATAGTACAAAAATATGTGTAAAAATTCGTCCTGGTAGTTTCAGCCCATAATCATCTATTCATTTTCATATATTCTATGCATTGGTAAGATAGACTAAATTACATTTTAACATGGAGATGATGACTATGTTCACTAAGTTTCCATTTCGCTGCGTCTTTCACTTCACGAAGCAATTTTGAAGGCCCACTACCACAGACAAATTACGGTTACACATGAACTACTGGCTTCGAGCGTATACCAATCGTTTGAATGTTCGAGCAATATTCACTCCAGCGAAGAAACTGTCCATTCCGTAAGCCATCTACCATCATCCGTACGAACTATTAGACGATCGAGCAAAAAGGCCTCAATGAAGCACTCTACTATGTACTATGGATATAGTGTGAATATATAAATTTCCCATTGAGGTACAAATGAGGACAGCTTAGTTACTATAACATGCTGCTTGAAATCTTTACAAATTATGAATTCCGGTTTTGTAACTGTTGAAGTAAATACAAGACTTGAGTAGATACAAATATAGAAGAGTAGATACAAATATAGAAGAATGTGGAGATTAAAATTGTTCAGAAATTTTGCATTAAAATATGCTTGCGAGAGAATCACTTATCACAAAATTTTGTTTCGTTACACCATTTTTTACCAGAATTAAATAAAATGCTGCCATTTGCTAAATTGCAGTTTAACCAGACTCCTGAACAGTCATCTCTAATAGACATCAATATAAAATCAGCCCTAATATGCACAAACTCACCTCATGAGGTATCTGACCATGTTTGTTCTTCATGCATTTATCACACTGTGGGTAACTAACAAGCACTTCAACCACCTTTGCGGCACCAAACTTGACAGCAAAATGTAGAGGTGTCTCATTCAATCCTTTGTCAGGAGTGTTTAAATACAAATCAAGCAAAAAATTTGCTCTTTGTCTAAGATTTTCCACAGATTCATCCTGGTAGAGTAGCTTCAAGAAAGCACTGTCTGATATCGTCTCTAGCACCATTTCTGCAATTTCGGCATTCTTGCTTTTAGCAGCCACATGAAGGGCATTGTAGCGAGCACCCTCTTGTAAAATTGCCGGAGTGTCTACACTGCTGATCAGGTACCTGGGATTTGAGAAGACTAAAATAGACACTAGATGCTTATCACCTGATTCAATTGCCCTCCGGAGTTTTACTAAATCCTGAGATTTAGGTCCTTTGTAAGGGCTTGGTTTTTCTTCAACAATGCCTGAATTAGATTTAGGGCTACCTTCCAGCTGTCCGTTTGATTTAAGAGAGTCAGAGGCTTTGTAAGGTACAGAAATTGCAAAATCTTTAGCTTCCTTGAGTGATCTAAATGATTTGAATCTTGCTCCTTTGTATTTTTTGGCAATTTTCAAGGCATCCACTCTGTTTGTATAAACTGGTAGAAAATCTGCAATGAAAAAAGTTAAAAATTAGATTCACATAACTTTTATAATTTGTAACAACACATTCTTTACTTTCTACTGCAATAATGGATTTTTCTCTGATCAGTGATCAGGTGAAATTGTTAATTTACAGGCTTTAACATGCATACTCATTACATGATATTTCATGGATATTAAGGTTTCATTTTCATTACGAGTGTGTTTCGAAGTGACTAGCCATTTCTTTCCTATTGTCATAGACTAATGCTGCCATCTATTGAGCAGTTCATGTGTTGCCTGATCATAATTCTGTTCCTATTTAGTCTTATGTAAACAGGTTAGATGGATCAGGCACGAAGCTCTTAGCACTATAATTACGCCAACAAATGTTTATGGAACTACTTTACACAATTTGAAATTTTGTTCTATGATAAGTTCACATTATTCATGGATAGGCTAATAGGGACTGGACCTACAGTTTCAAGTGGGATCTGAAACATTATGTGCCTCTACTGGGTATTGAACCTTGGACCTTGATGGCAAAGATGCTACCACTATACCTTTGGAGAGGGTTTCTTAAAATTAGAATCACACTTCTAAATGTTTACGTGATTACGTTAGGTGAAATAAATGCACTGTTACTAATTACATTTTTGGGTAGGTTAGAACCCTTAGGTTTGACTGTCTTAGTATTCCCTTTAGTTTCTCTTTCTCCCCATCCTTGTGCATAGAACATTTTCGCACATTTTGTACCAGAAAACCTAGTCTTCTTTTTTGCACAGGGTATTTAAGTAAATACAGTGAATACATATACTTTCATAATTTGACCATTTTATACATTTTTAAACTTTGTTAGACTGCAAGACTACTATCCATGTAAAAAATATTGAGTCCTTGGTTTACATGTTTGTAAAATTGTACTCCTTGGGAATAAAAAACTCAAATATATCTTATTGGAAAGCTTGAAATATCTGCTTTTAAATAAAAGATATTAGTCGAGTTTGGAATACCTAAGAAGCTTGTTAATATGATAAAAGTATGCACCAGTGAAACAGAAAGTAAAATTTGTGTGGGTATTAATGTGTCTGACAAATTTACAATTCATGATGGGTTAAAACAAGGAGATGTATTATCTCCATTCCTCTTTAATTTTGCCTTAGAATATGCTGTTAGGAAGGTAAAAGAAACTAACAAAGGACTAAAATTAAATGGTGTTACTCAGTTGTTAGCATATGCAGATGATGTAGACTTATTAGGGGATGATATAAATACTACAATTAAGAATTCATTCATTCATTGTTTTCTGCCTAATTGGCAGGTTTTCACTGCAATCTCCAGCTTTCCCTATTATCTGCCTTATGCTTTGTAATAGCATACAACCCAGTTAATTTAATATCATCCATAAGCTGATATCTCTTTCTTCCACGGACTTTTCCTCCTTCAACCATTCCCTCCAAGGCATCCCTTAGCAGGCAGTTAATTCTTAGACAGTGTCCTAACCAGTTTCTTTTCCTCTTCTTGATGGTCTCCAGTATAGATCTTCTTTCACGAACTCTTTTCAGTATGGTTTCTTTTCTTAGCTTGTCCGTCCATTTTACACGCTGCATTTTTCGCCATGTCCTCATTTCTAAAGCTTTGAGTCGTTTTTCTTCATTTCTTCTCAACGTCCAGGTTTCTGCACCATATAGTGCTACACTCCACACAAAACATTTCACTAATCTCTTCCTTAGACCTATGTCCATGGGTCCACAAAAAACATTTTTTTCATCTATTGAAAGCTTCTTTTGCTATCGCGATTCTCATTTTCACTTCTTGGTTGCAGCTCATGTCACTGCTTTTAGTGCATCCGAGGTACTTGAAGCTATCCACTTGCTGGATTCTTTCACTGTTTGCTCTCACATTAATATTCCTTTGTTTCCATCCTATAACCATTGCCTTTGTCTTGCTTACATTAATCTTCATCCCATACTGCTCACAGCTGCTGTTTAACTCCTCTAACATATTATTTATGGTTCTTTCAGCCTCAGCGAATAATGCCATGTCATCAGCAATTTTTATGCAGTTTATTCTTCTTCCTCCCAATTTGACACCTCCTATGCCCTGGAAACAATTTTTCACTATATCTTCTAAATATATCAGGGTGCGAAATTTCCGGTCGCCAGGTCGCCATTGGCGACCAAAAGTTTTGGGCTGGCGACTAAAATTTCGTTGTTTCAAATGTGTGTCAAACACGCCTCAAGACTTCACCTCTTGAGAGAAACGGCAGAAGTTATAGAAGAAATTCTAAAACTCAGTGATATCCACACTATTAGGTGGTTAGCCAGCAAAGAACGTGCAGTAAGAGCTCTCTTGCAATCATGGAAAGCTGTTTTGACCCATCTTGAACAGGTGGCGCATGGAAAAGACAATGATGACGCTAAAGCTAAGGATTTGCTGAAAAGTTTGAAGCAATTTAAATTTGTTAAGCTTCTGTACTTCCTTTTGGATTTCTACAGGAAATTGAACCCTTTAAGCCTGGCACTATAAAATAAGAAATTTTGATTTCATCTCTGAAAATAAAAATTGAAGACTGTATTTCAGTTTTGGCTGACAGGAATCTAATGTTGGACCAAGCGAACAAGATTTCTTGGACCATGTATCCATTTCAGGGAAGATCAGGGATGTGCAGCTCACAAACATTGAAAATGGAGAGCAAGAGTTTCAGACTGTTAGAGGAAACTTAACAATGCGAAGGTGTACATCACAGAAAGATTGCAATCTATATCAACAGATGCGATTGCATCTCTGCATGTTTTCAACACCTTGGGTTGGCCTCCTAAAGAAAATATTCTTCAGTTTGGGATAGAATAAATAAAGAAGCTCTACATATACTTGAACCCGAGCCTTTATAATGAGAAAATGGAGTCCCTTCTCTGACTTTGAATCAGGCGCTGGAAAAGATTCAGTGAGGAGTGTTCAGCAAGATTCGCCAATTTGCTCCAGATTTTGACATCTTCATGTGAGAGAGGTTTCAGCTGTCACAACAGACTCAAGACTACTTACAGGAACTCTCTGAAGACTGAGACACTGGATGATTTGCTCAGAGTTTCCGTAAACGGACCCCCCCCCCTCCCTGTCAGAGTTTGACCCAGCAGCTGCGATTGATAAGTGGTACTTCAGTGCAGAACAACAGCGCTACACAAACATTAATTCCTAACTTTTTAATAATTGCTCATATTTTTATTATTTATCAATATAAAATAGTGGCGACCAAAGATTTTAGTCCGGCGACTGATTTCAAACTAGAAATTTCATGCCCTGAAATAGATATTAAACAAAGTAGGCGATAGGCAGCATCCTTGTCATACTCCTCTTCCAATTTCGCATCCTTCTGTCATTTCATCTCCTGTTCTCACTTTAGCTTGTTGATTCATATGTAAGTTGCTTAGAAGTCTTCTCTCTTTCCAATCTACACCAATCTTCATCAGAATATCTGAAAGTTTAACCCAATTCACTCTATCAAAGGCTTTCTCCAGGTCTACAAATACTACAAACACCTCCTTTCCTTTCTCTAAATATCTTTCCCCAGTGGTCCTCAGTAAACCAATTATATCCCTTGTACCTCTTCCTTTCCTGAAACCAAACTGTTCTTCCTCTAATTCGCCACTGACCTTCGAGTATAGGCATCTGTTCAGAATTCTTTGAAGAATTTTTGCCGAGTGAATATCAAGTTGATTGTCCTGTACTCAGAACATTTTCTGGCATTGCTTTTCTTCTGCAGAGGTACCAAAACAGTCTCCGTGAAATCTTGTGGCCAATCCCCTTTCTCATAGATTTCATTGCATAAGTGCAGTATTTCTATTTTTCCATCTCCCAGGCATTTGATAAGTTCAACAGGAATTTCATCAGTGCCCGTTGCTTTCCCATTCCTCATTTCTTTAAGTGGTTGCTCAAATTCTTCATTCAGGATATAGTATCCTTTCTCATCATCAGGCACGTCTTCTTCATTTTCTACATTCAGACTGTTTTGGGCGATTCTCTTTCTGGTATAACTCTTCAACGTATTTTCCCCACACATTTGATATTCCTTTTTTGTCTGTGATTTCACATCCTCCCTCATCTTCTATCATCCACATTGTTTTCCATTTCTTCTTTTGGAAGCCCAAGCAGTTTACTTCATGATACATCAAGTAATACCTTCCCCTTTTTTCCAGTTCTTCAATTTCTTCACATTTTTGTTTCATCCATTGTTCTTTTGCCCTTTCAGTTTCTCTTCTTAGCTGGTTATTCAGTATCCTGTAATTATTTCTCCCCTCTTCTGTATTTACATTCTTCCATTTTCTCCGATCGTCCATTTTTTCCAGCATACTATCAGTAATCCATGGTTTCTTTGCACTTTTCCTTTCCCTGTAGCCTATTGTTTCATCCACTGCCTTCTGTAAGCAACTTTTTATTTCATCCCACATCTCATTCTTATTGTTACAACTAGCTTTAAACTTAGTATAGTTTCCTTGGAAATTTTCTGCAAATTTTTGTCTTTCTTCTTCTTCCCTTAGCTCCTCTAAGTAGGGTTTCTTGCTCACCTGATTTTGTGTTATCTTCTTCAATCTACGATTGATTTCTGCTATTAGCAAGATGTGGTCTGAATTAATGTCAGCTCCTGGCAATGTCTTCGCATATTTCAAAGAATTTCGAAACCTTTCTTGTACCAGTATGTAATCTATCTTGTATCTTTTGCTATCTCTTGGACATATCCAGGTGTATCTCCTTCTCTCATTTTGCTGGAACAGTGTGTTTCACAAAAAATTTACCAGGCTTTCCCCTCTCTCATTTCTCACCTAATCCATACCTTCCTACTGTACTTCCATCCTGCCTTTCTCCTACTACAGCATTCCAATCACCCATTACGATAATGCATGATCCCTTTCTCTCTTTTTCTATCAAGTCTTCTATCTTCTCATAGATTTCCTCCACTTCTTCTTCTGACAACCCACTATGTGGCATATACACTTGTAATGCTAAGTCTTTCTTCTTTCCTTGAAGTTTCACCATTTTAATTCAGTCATCCACATAACACACTGCTATAACTTTATGTCTCACAACTGGTCCTAGCACTATTCCCACACCACGGTTTCCTTGTTGATCACCTCTAGAATAGAACATCTTGAACTCATCACTCACTATTTCACCATTTTGTTCCCACCTCACTTCTGATATTCCCATAACATCTACTTTGTTTCTTCTCATTTCTGCTTTTAAGTTTTCTAGCTTTCCAGACTGTAACAGGGTTCTGACATTCCATGTTCCAAACCTTAATCTTATCTTCTGTTTGCTTCTCTTTTCCCCATCAGTGTCCTTTGTCATAATGTGTCCTTCCCAGACATCCGAATGGGGGGGGGGGTAGTTTACGTCCAGAATATTTTGCCTTGGAACGACTCATCATGATTGCAGTTTTTTTAGGGAAAAGATATATGCGGTAGCTTCCTGTTGCTTTCCGCACACCACTCTCTCTTTCGCATCTTGAAAGACCCCAGGGGGCCCCAACGAGGAGGTGAGGATAGTGAATTTGGCTAAATGAGCCCTCCGGACTTCACCAAAATTGACTGCACCAAACTTATGGTGTTTGGATATAGGTTGCATATCAGTTCAAAGCAGCTAAAGAGATACTCTATGTGATCAAAAATATCCGGACACCAGGCAAAATGTGTGTTGCTCAGGGTGGATACAAACAAGCAGAAATGAAATTCCCTGACTTTTCCAGGTTTTCAAGGACAAAATTTACATTTTTCCCTGACATTACAAACTAAACTAAATCGATGTTTTTGCAAACAGAAATAATTGGTTTGGTTTGAACCACTTGTGCCTCCACTGGGTATCGAACCTGGGACCCCTTGATTACAAGGCAATGACGCTACCACTGCACCATGGGGGAGGCCCGCAAACAGAAATAATAAACTCACACAGATCCACGTATGGTTTTGTTAAGTACCAATATTGTCTTCTATGAAATTGACTTAATTTCTCTATTCTCTATGATTTGAATTCAAACTGCAAAATAGTGAATTTGGAAAATTATTAGAATTCACAAGCTAGGGAAGGATTACGGAATTTTGTCATACGCAGTAAGTTTAAAATAAAATATTTGTTCTAGGAATTAATTTGTGCGGTTGTTACGCACACATTGAAGCTGTAGTTCAAACACAAAATACATAAATACCTTAAGAAAAATATTGTCCATCGCGAGCCACCACTTTCGCCCATCTGTCAGGCAAGTTACGGATTCCGTGGCGAAAGAAGTCCTCATCCTTTGAAGCGATCCAGTCAGAGACCCATTTTTCGATATCTTCTGAAGAAGTGAACCACTGTCCAATCAAATCGTTATTCATGCAATCGAACAAGTAGTAGTCCGAAGGAGCAACGTCTGGTGAATACGGGGGGTGGGGTAAAACTTCCCATCCGACATTTTCTAAATAGGTTTTGACCGGTTTTGCGACATGTGGGTGAGCGTTATCATGTTGAAAAATAAGTTTATCATGTCTGTTCTCCCATTCTGGTCGTTTCCTGGCCAGAGCTTGCTTCAAACGCATTAATTGTCGTCGATAACGTTCTCCATTAATAGTTTGACCCGGTTGCAGCAGCTCATAGTACACCACACCTTTCATATCCCACCATATCCACAGCATAACCTTTGCACAGTGAATATCTCGTTTCAGTTGTGATGGACCTGGTTCACCTGGCTTCACCCACGCCTTTTTTCGTTTCGGGTTCTCGTAATGGATCCACTTCTCATTGCCAGTAACAATGCGATGCAAAAACCCCTTTCTTTTCTGTCTTTGAAGCAGCATTCGCAAATGGTTTTTCGTCTTTCAACGTCTCTGTCTTTCAATTCATGTGGAACCCAATGTGACATCTTTTGAATCATTCCCATGGCTTTGAGGCGTTTGGAAACTGTTGTTTGATCAACGCCTAATGCTTCTGCAAGTTCTTCCTGCGTTTGACACGAATCCTGATCGAGCAATGCTCTCAATTCTTCGTCTTCAAATTTTTTTGGCTGTCCAGGTCGCTCTTGGTCTTCCAGGCCGAAATCACCATTTCTAAACCGTGCAAACCACTTCTGACACGTTCGCTCAGCTAGCGCATGGTCACCATACACTTCCACCAAAATACGATGACTTTCGGTAGCACTTTTCTGCATGTTAAAGTAATGAAGCAGAACACCCCGCAAAAACACTTTATCTGGCACGAACTGCACCATGTTCAGTTGACTACAAAATGCTGTTGTTGACGCGTCAATCAACTATTATTCCATGGGATTCCCCACCAAGGGCTGTAGTGCAACAGAAGAAGAGATGTATGTATGTGTGTATATTAGGTATATACCAAGAGAGAGGCTATAGTTTAAATGTTTTTATTAATTGTTAGATTTTAATTAATTCTTGCTTAATAAAAATGATCAATAAGATTTCACACTTATATTAGTCTTACGTTCATATTTTATCTTTATTTTGTTTATGTTGCTATAAGGCTTGTACCCAGGATTATAAAAAGATGGAGGGGATAGATCCGAAAATGTTTAACAAAGAAAAGATAAGAATTCCTGTGAGGTTCATTGAATTGGGTTATTTATTTTGCTTTTCTTTTCTTCCAAGTTTGTCTAATCACGACAATGAGGTTGAGCGATGATATGAAATTGATGTGAAGGAACACACAGAACACCTATACCCAAACTGGGAATCGAACCCAGAACCCATTTTCGTCATAGCATGCTGTACTAACCACTCAGATACGGAGGCCAGCTATGTGTTCTTATACCAGGACCACTGAACAACCACGATAATTCTGTTTAAAAAAAATATGTGGTTGTAAATTAAATTGTATGTGATAGCAATGATTATAAGGGGTGGCTCAGCATATTTATTTTACTCGGGCAAGGTTGATTTTTGCCACCCCCTCCCAACTTTCTAGCCTGGCCCTCTATTTTCCATCCTCCAATATATACATGACCATGTTTTACATTTACGGTTTTAACGACGAAAAATAATAGCTTTAGTCTGAAATATTATAATTCTTTAGGCATGTGTTACATGATTTTTCAATGTTATTTTTTTTAAGGTTATAATAGTAATAACCCGTGGCTTGACACCACTTGGCCTATCTCCCGATGCCAGTGTCCCTCCCACAGTCCTACCTAGAGGTGTGGAGATGTTAAACTGGTAATGGGGTGACATCGAAGAGGGGCACGTCGAACCCTGAGACGTTATAGGAGAGTTCAGATCACGGGTTATGCTACTCACTCATAGCTCCACAATTTCCTTATGATGGTGGGTTGGCACTGGTCCTATATACAGGCCGAAAACCCAGAAACTGAACCCATGCCATCCCGCAGTTGGAGTCCAAAGCACAGCGCCTTAGACCGCACGGCCACAGAATAGGACTTTTATAGGTAAACATTTAAATATTTCATAGTTCGAGGATGGGCATGATTTGATTTATTTTATTTTACGTTTTGTGCCTCTTGGCTAATTTGCGAAGATGGGGATGAGTGATGAAATTATGAAACTGATGAATGGACAATCACAAACAACCATTCCCGAGCGGGATTCGAACCCGGGACCCATGGCATCGCAGCACGATGTGCTAACCACTCAGGCACAGGGTCCAGCGAGGGTGGGCATGACCCCTTCCCTGAGTACGGCCAGTGCTTAAAGTTGTTTCATCTAATAACACTAAAGCCAACCACAACAGAATACACATGACAACTACTAAAAATTATTATAATAAATGAATATTAAAATAACAAGTTTGATTTCATTCATTTTACTTCGCTTTATAAATCAAATCGACCAATTGTTGTTATTATTTTTATTATATCCAAGTAAATATATAAACACAAGATCTATCATGTCTGTCAGTCCCTTCTTCTTCAGTTTCGTTCACAATACCAGTCCATTGTGTTCCTTCGTAATAAAAATGAATTGTCGCACAATGTTCCTTTCTATTTTGATCTACAAATTTAACAAACGAAAGAAAAGTATCGGACTCTGGAATATTACACAAGGGGAAAAATTATAAAGCCACAGATGAACCAACTACAGAAAAAGAGACATTTCGTAGCACACAACTGACAGCAATACAAATTAATTCTCCTCATAGAAGCATATCTTCTGCTTGGGAAATCCATTGATCTTCCGAAGGTTTGCGATGAACATCTACCAAAAACAAGATGCGATAAACGAAACCAATCTTGTCACCGTAAAATGACTGGCACCTACTGACCACTCGTCGACGGGAGACAAATTTAGTACAAGAACTTTCCCTTTTTCCTCTTCTCTCTTGTTTGTAAGAATTAATGTACCAAAAAATGATATAAATAAAATGGACTTCCAATGTTGTGGCAGGAACGGAGTTTCGGTGCTTCTGGCTCACTTTAAGCACTGGTCCCATTATGCGGTGGAGGCGAATCCCACTTTAAACTGTAGGTCCAGTACCAATTAGCATATCTGTGCATAAAGTGGGCTTAAAACATCTGTAAGACCTGTCAAAAAAACAGTAAAAGGTCTTAAAAATATGGTTATCCTTGCAAACTTTTGACTACAGCACAGCCAAGTTTGCTGTCCAGTGTGATGGCAATGTTGCTCATTTGTTGGCAGCAGATGAAAATCGACGATGGAATGTGATCACTGAGCTGAAGCATTCAAAGAAATTCCAGTTCCCCAGCAATCACTCACAAGTGAGCTGCTCCGCATCTGCTCAGTCCTCCGAATGCAGCCCATGCATGCGTAGCATTACGAAATTGCAATTGAACAAAGGGAACTTGGGCCTAATATTTTGTTACTAAACCTTCCAGATATGGCTAAACCATCATGCCAAATTTCATATAAACCCAATCCTATGACCTGGATGTCCTGGTTTGACTATCATAGAATGAACTGGTATGATTACAGGTTACAGCCATTAAGTTTGGTAGCTTTAGAATTTCACCTTATTACCTTGCTGTACACGTAACGCTGTCCCCTTGAAATTAAAGGGTCCCGAGTTCCATCCCTGTTGGAGGAAATTCGCACAGTTGTTCACATCCACTTTAAACTGTACGTCCAATCCCAATTAGGCTAAATGAATATGAAACAAAACAAACTTCGGTACTTGTTTACTATCCATCGGACAGATTTCTTCATTTCTACAGAAGAAACTACCTACCGTAATAAGTTCCTGTAATATTGTCTAACATCGGGAAGGTGTTTTGTGTGAAATTCAGGTAAGTTTTCTGTATCCTGGAAACGGATTTCTTCAAATTCAAAAGTTTGGGGCTCATTTGGGGGCAGGTGACTCCGGCCAATTTCTAACATGCCTTTAACAGGGAGTCTATAGAAAAAGATGGGGAGCCAGAGCCGAGCGGAGGCGAGGCCGCGTTAGCGGTTGGGGGCGGTAGGTCATTTACCCCAGGGGCGGAGCCCGGAATCGGTGGGAAATTTGAGTCAAAAATTTCAAACGAAAATATTTTTTTTTGTTTAAATTTCGCACCGATTCCGGGATGAATAGCCCCAAAAACCATTCACGGAATGTTCCGCGAAGCAGATAGGTAAGTACGAATGTCAAAAATTAACGAAAACTCAGAAGTATAGGTGTCCGACGGATAGTAAATGGCTAGTCTAGTTTACGTCCTTCTTGCACTTTTACGTCCTTCATGCGCACTCCTTCTTGCCCGTTTACAAAACCGTGCTAGCAGACAGCCAGCGCTCCGGCATCCGTAGGGTAAGTAAGTTTTTCTTTTTACACCCTCTGTGGTGCCTACAAGGTTAGTTTAGGCCTGTTAGGTTAGGTTCCATTAGCACTCATTTCACCCCTAAATATGTGCTTCATCATCGAAAAATGTCCTCAGTACGTTCAATCACGCATATCCGGACAACATCGGTTTTTCTCGATTTTCTCCTCCAGGAAATTTTTCCTCGCCTTGGGATTTACTTTGTTGAATTCCATATAAAATAACCTTTCCAACGATATATGACACGTATTCGTTAGGAATAGGACGTAAACTAGACTCTTACCTAGTCAACTTTTACCCAAACTTCTTCTTGTTCATGCAGACAATGTTCATCAACAGCGAAAGATTCCAACAACTATCGGTTAGGAGTTTGACTACAGTAACTATAGCTCTCGGTTCGATCACACCCAACGAAAAAGAGTAGTTTATTCCCACTAAACCGAGTTAAGAGTACGTTCCCTTGCAACATACCTATATCTTTATTCGGATATTGCTTCATGCATTAACATCTAGATATGTACGGAAGCAGACTTAACAAAAAAAACAAAAACGAATGAATACATCTTCTTACCTTCTTCTTCTACGACTTGACAATCAACTGGAATTGAAACACCATAATAAACATCCAATTCTACTTCTTGTGTTTCTTCCATTGTACTGTGTCTTTATTTCCTAATTCCTGACTTACGCACACATTTCCACTTATAAAAACACAAAAATTACGTACACGCGAAATAAAATTCATGCACTTGGCATTTTACAATAGTTAACATACACACATCCTTGTTGCTGTTCTTGTATTTTTTTGTAGGCCAAACAGAAAAGCAAACGAACGTCAAAGTATTGAATTTGTAAAGATACATCGTGTTTGTCAAATCCGAATTTGTGGATTTTCATTCTAGTTTATTTTACGTACTCTTTCTTTCTTTTTGTTGTTGTTGTTGGAGGGCGCGTGCAGTTGAAATTGTGCATACTGCATAAAACGTTCTCTTTTTCCCATGTACGTTAAAGTGGTGGCCCCAAGTATGGGCAAAGGTGGGCAGTCGCCAAATAAATAAAAATAAAAAAAGCAATTTTGTTTAATTCTAATTTTTACGGTGGTAATTATACGTATTTTCTTGTGCATTTGTTCAGCAATGAATATCACCAGTAACGAACGCCCACCCTACCCGGTTGACCAGTGAGCCAGGTGCGGTGACAGAAAATTTTGATAAGGTGGGCAGGACGAGCCATATCAGGTATAAAAATTACATGAGCTGTGTGTGTTTCAAAGCGTCTATTCACTCCTCTTTCTCAACTTATTATTTCTGCGTATTTCTTTCTCTATTTTTCTTCCTTCAATGTCTCTTTTCCTGTATTGTAGTCAGGCAAAAAAAAAGTGCAAGGTGCAAAATCCTACAAATATGTAATTTTAATAGGTATAGTGGTAATGAATTTTACTTCCTTAGCAGGATCGAACATATTGTATAATAAGTTTTAATATACTGAGAAATATGTCATCTTCAGAGATTCTACCCCCTAACTTTTTCCCCTTTAGATGGCAGCTCCTGATAAGGGATGAGCCTCCCCCGCCGAAATAAAATTCTGCCTACATGCCTGATTGTAGTGTACTACCAAGGTAGATAGAGATTAGGTAAAGCCATCCGAAGATTGCCGATCTTGCACGAACGCGTGACGTCACCAGAGAGGGAGTGAGCTCGGCTGAAGCAGACGGCTCAATACAATACAATACAATACAATATATTTATTCATCGTTAGACATTGTACAATGCAATAGATGTCGTCAGTTATTGGTTATTTGGAGATTCAGCGAGCGAAAGTATATTATTACTTTTAGGAGGGGGAAAATATTAATTGTCATCCTCCAAGATGGTATTGAGGCATCCTTTTAATGATTAGTAATATAATTGAAAACGCGCTACTTTTAAAAGGGGGCAAAGTACATGTGAAAAAATGTATTTCGAAAATCCATATTCCTGAAACTTTCTGACTGATGCGCTACAAAGTAAGTTGCGTGTTCTCCTTTAGAATTTCGTCATTTTACAAATCGTAATATAATTTTAACAAAAACGTGGCATGCTAATTGATTAATAGACTTAGTTTATTTTACTTCGCTTATCTGTTACATATGGCTAATCGCAAAGATGAGGATGCGTGATGATATGATGAAATTGGTGAAAGGAAAGTAGACCCATGCCCGGGCGGGGATTCGAACCTGGGGGCCCTTGGCATCGTAAAGCGTTGTGCTAACCACTTCGCCACGGAGGTCAGTATTACCAGGAAATAAACAGAAAATGGCAATCATATGGCATCTATGTTTTAATATGCGAGAAACATTTGCGAGGAGATTATTGAAGTAACAAATAATTATTACTAGACGTTGTGATGAAAATTATTAATATATCTGAAATATCGGGAGTTGACCTTGCAGTCTCTAAATGTACTTTTAGGGTTACGCAAAACCTTTACTAAAAATTGCTAGTGTAAATTTATAAGCTATTAAAATTTAAAAGTTATTCCTGTTCGAAAAAAGAAACTTCCAAGTCAAATTAATATTTCGTATAAATACATATATTTTTCTTTCTTTCATGGGGCCAAGAGAGTATTTGGAGGGGACGGTGGCTTGGGAAGGCTATAGCCCCGGATCTAGATCTGCAAAGGGCTTCAAGTGGGAAAACATCGTCCAGAAGATGGGGCGAAATGATTTTTTTAAAAATGGCTCAAGAATACGTGTGTACGTGAGTACGTGTGTGTGTGGCGGGGGGGGGCTGGCTGCGTGAGGTAACACAGTGGAATGTGATTCACAATACTAAAATTAAAATAAATATGTGGGAACAATAGAAATCAAAATATGTTGCATCTAGTAACGGCGCAATAGTAAAGATGGAGGGGTAAATCATATTTTCTCGGGGCAATCATGTTTATTATTCCGTTACATACGACACAAAATTGCATATTTTGGCTAAAAGAGCATTCATTCATTTATTTATTTTTGTCGTTTTACTGGGGGCAGATAAGAGAGAGAGAGAGAGAAATTGTCGAACGAGAATAGGGGGCGTTCCTGCCCCCCCACCCCTGTAGTGTGGTCACTGCCTATAGCTATGCTGGAGAAGAATGCACCAATTAATACGCTATTAAATAAAACAGATACTTTTAAAACTTTTAATCAAATTATTTGTGAACTATGATTTAAATTTAGAGAGAACACATACCTGTTTAATTTAATTTGGATGAGTTAACTTCTGAAGCCTGCCATTTCCGAGCCTTCTTCCGGTGTAACTGCACTGCCCTTTGAGCCCTAGCTGCTGCGTTCAGGTGGCGGAACGAGCAGAATACTAATTAAAACAAATACGTGACAAATATATATATATATATATATATAACACACAACGTGTTGAAACTATTGACGGCGCCAAAGAAAAGACAGAAGAGAAAAATGGAGAGTGCAGTGATATTTTACGGGAAGCAGCAGGCACGTATCCAGGAATTCCTTTCCTATCTAGTGTACACAAAACAATTTCCTAAAGGAGGGGAGGGCTCGAACCCCTGATCCCCACCTTGGATAAGTGCCATTAACAATAATAGGGTTATAGAACATTCTCCGTCTTGTCTCGATAATTATTTCTTTCCTTAAATTATCGTCACTTTATTCAAGAAGCCAAAAACCTAATTTTATCAGTGTAAACTGAAAAATTTCCTTGGGGAGCGGCTAGGGCCTCGAGCCACCTGATCCCTACCTTGGATACGCGCTATTAACAATAACAGGCTTATAGAACATTCTCCGTCTTGCCTAGATAATTATCTCTCTCAAATTTTCACCATATTATCCAAGAAGCCAAAAACCTAATTTTATCTAGCGTAAACTGAACATTTTCTGAAGGGGGGGCTTGAGCCCCCTGATTCCCACCTTGGATACGAGCTGTTACCAATAACAGGGTTATAGAATATTCTCCGTCTTGCCTTGATAATTATTTCTCTCCTTAAATTAACGTCTCATTATTTTATTTGACACCACAAGAAACAAAAAATCTCATTTTATCTAGTGTAAACTGAAAACTTTCGGGGGGCTCGAGCACCCTAAGCCCCCCCTTGGATACGTGCCTGGGAAGCAGTCACATTTATTACACCCTTACATTTACATACAATATTAAAAAGTTCTGCTTTTAGATCGCATAATGCCTTTTTCACAAAAATGGGCAATCCCGCATTTTTTATATCAATCAAGCTGTGATATTTTAGATTTATTCCGTTAGTTTTCTGATAATAGTTTTCACAGCTTTCCATGGCATTTAAGCATGATTTCAGTTGACAAGAACAAAATAATCTTATTTAAAAACATAGAGCAAAAAGAAATCCAACGCGCTTAAGTTAAAACTCCCTTACATTCGAAGCCTGGAGAGAACAAAACAGGGGTTCCTTCGTAACACGATTTCTTGAAAACCATTTTACACATTTGAATCACCTTTTTGATAAATTGATTAGAAAGGATGAATCTTAACAGTAAAAGTTGTAACTTTTCCCTTGCTAATATATTTTAGAAGATATTCGTTGTCAAATATCTCAATATTTGCATAAGGAACCAGCCTTTTCCGCGCCGAGCTTCTCGATGATGACGTCATGTATCCACGGACAACTGCGCATACGATCTGCGCCGCCGAACGAGCACCCCCTGGTGTACTACTTTATGATCGTACATCTTCAAAGTTGTCTTTATATACCATTTTCCCCCTGCTTGTGTTACCTGACTTCTCTCTCTCTCTCTCTCTCTCTCTCTCTTTATCTCACACACACACAAACAAACAAACATATACGCACATGTTCACAGACGCGCATATTGTACTCATACTCTTCTAATCAAATTTCCCATCCATGATCATGCAAGGTGCAAGACGGACTGTACTGTACTCTATGATAGGGTGACCAGACATACTGATTTTCGCACAACAGTCCTTTTTTTGAGTGCCATGTCCGGCGGTCTGCGATGACAATGAACAATCCAAAAAACTTTTGACAAGACTGCACTTCATGCCTGCTTTATGGACCTTTCGGACTCCAACCGCTCGCTGTACTCATGGGTATATTTAACACTTTTGCTGCCACCTAAAAAATTGCATACCTTTGTCAGGAGCCGGTTTGTGCTGTTATGCAATTTTGCTCATATTAAGCATAAGTTGTATGGATTTTCATAAAATACATTGTAAATTTACAATTTTCATGTAAATTTTACAATGACGCACATGTGCGTCCTCGGCATATAGTATGAGTTTGTGTTGCTCTGTGCCGCATGATGCACAAGTGCGTCATGTTTTATTCATATAGGTTATTTTTATTTTGCATTCTTCTCATTATTTTCACAATAATCATGTTCCTCATAACAAGAAAAATTATTATATTTCAATTTAATAACATTATTATTATTATACATACATGTTACAAATATTTATACATATTGTATTATTGTATAATGGAGCAAAATACAAAAATGGCTATATTGATTCTTTACTTTATAGATATAATGTTACAAAATCGGTAATAAAATAAACATCACATTTGTACTTGTTACATTACGTTACTTGTAACGTATCACTAATACATTTCAAAAGGTCACATACTTTCATTTCACTTATGGTGCAGAGCGAAACAAGGTTCGATGCAGAGATCTGGTTTTCCTGGACATTCTAAGCAACAAAAATCAGTGTCTTTTCTCGTTCCCTTCTCATAGCAAACTTTGCATCTTTTCCTCAGGCACTTTCCCTTTTCATTAGTTGGCAGTTTTGATGGAAGATGGACATTCTCCTTCTTCTTCTTCCTGTTTGTTGGCTCATCATTTGCATCATTTACAGGTAGCAGTTGCCTAATAATGTCCAGCCGAAAATCATAGAGGCTCTTTTTGTCACCTGAGTACTTGTTGTACAACATGTGAGAATTGTGAACCATAATTTGGATCATGTGAATAGCTACTTTTTTGTACCATCTTATTGTTTTCCTTTCGCAGGGATAGTACGACAACATTTGATCTTGAAAATCAATGCCATGCATGTATTGATTGTAGGATACAATAGCTTTAGGTTTACTTATAGTTCCTCCTTTTCCCTTCGGCACTTCAACCATTTCTTCCATAAATTCTGTGGAAATGTACATTACATCTCTTTTGTCTCTCCACTTCCCAATTGCTACACCATCTGAATATTGGCATTTATGCTCATTTTTTTTTAGAGACAGCTGAACCACATTTTTGGGATTTTTTGTGGAACTTGATCGAATTGTTCCAGTGCAGTATGTACCTTCATCGAGAAGCTTTTTTGCCAGATCATAACTATTGTAAAAGTTGTCCATATAGAGAGAGTGACCTACATTTAATTTTCCTTCCATCAAGTTCAGAACAACTTTTCCTGCATGACCTTTCCCACCTGTAGCATCAGCCATCCCAGTGTAGACCAGCACTTTTAGGACAATTCCTTTTGAATCCGTCAGCATATAAATTTTTATCCCATATTTATGTATTTTTCCTTTGATGTACTTGCGGAAAACAAGGCGGCCTCTCCACAACATCATTGATTCATCCAGTGCCAATTCCTTTTCTGGGTAATATATATTGTCCATGACATGGTTGAGGAAATCAATAAGAGGTCTGACTTTGTATAGACGGTCAGTAGTGTCTGCAGTCTGATTGTGAGCCAGATGAAAGCACCTCAAGATAAGAAGGAAACGATTTCTACTCATATGGAACCTATAGAAAGTCATTTCAAACGGGGGGGTCAGTCTTCCAGTAATCTTGTAGTCGTGTCATTTTAACATTTCCCATGTGCAGCAGAAGACTTAGAAAAATCTTCATTTCAGAATTAGTCACCGGTTTCCAATCCAAGATGCGTGACTTTGTACCCCGCAATACAATGGTTTCTGCATAAGAATTTGTTTCTTTTACCAATAAAGTGAAGAAGTCGTCATTAGCAAATATATAAAAGAAATAAATAGGCTTCATTGAATGTAAATTTATTTGTAGTCCAGGGTTTCCAGTAAATGGTAATGTTTTCATGTTGGGAGGACCATCTGTCCACTGTGGATGTCCTGTCTTAGAAACTGCTACAGCGTTGTGATGAAGCAAATCGCCAATGATCACATCCTCACTTTCACTCTCACTATTATCACTATTACCACTTTCACTTTCTACTTCCCACTCACTGCAGCTGTCACTTAGTTCACTTAGTTGAAGTTCTTCTAATGACGCCAGAATATCATCTTGATTCGTATATGTTTTTTCTCTTCTTGGCCTTTTAGGGCGAGAAGGGCCAGCATTTATTCCTTCCGAGTCCTCCATTTCCTCTCAGATGAATAAAACGCAAGGAAATTGTAGCTCACTTTTCTTCTCTAGCCAATCGTGTCAGACCAAAGCTATTGGTGTAAACAATAACAATTGTGGTGCTGCATTTTAACAATCAAAAATGAAAAAGAAAACAACTTCTTTACCGCCAAACAATGTACCAACACACGAGTAAGAAAATAACAAAAACGAATTATGTTGTATTCCATTCAACAATGCAAAAAGAGAGATGCAAAAAAGAAACCAAGCTAAAGGTTATTTCAAACAATCCTTCAGCAATGTGCCATGAAAGAATTAAAAGCCTTCTTCGCAGTGCCACTGTTGGGCAAGCACTCGAAGAAGGATATGCGAATGACGCACATGTGCGTCAAAGGCACACAGCTGCAGCCCCAAATGACACACATGTGCGTCACCAGCAGCGAACGTGTTAAGGAGGGGGCTTCAATGGGTCCAAACCCCCCTTTGGTTCAGTAAAATTACCAGATTACCTGTTCTGTCCGCTATACGCAGAGACTTGTTGGTAAAAATTTCTTCAGACTTATTTTGTTCTCATAAATTACAAGTGTATAGAACGGGATATGGATGGGAAAGAAATAAATTCCACACACCAAATGGGACTGCAAATTAAATGTCTGCAATTTCCTGATAGTTTAGGAATTTGTCTGGAAAATACTCAGAAAACTCTTGACATTTCACAAATTTTATAATGCCACATGTAATTTCTGCCCGAAGCAGCTGCTTGTGAACTTATAGCGCGAACATTATAATTTCATTAGAAGTTCCCGAGATGGGTTGTTACCATTCAAGATTTAAGTATTCCTCAGGTTCTAATTTTTTGATAATTTGAAATTTCCCAACTGTTTGATAATCTCAAAAGTCGATAAACCATTTTTCAAACTCTAGATTGGAATGGGGAACTTGTCCCTATTGGAGATTGTAACTGCATCTGGGTTAGCTTCAGCTATTAGTACATCGACTCTCTCTGGGTTGAATGGGTGTGGATTTAGGAAAAAAAAATAGTTGGTGAAGAATATGATGGTGCTGATGTAATGGGTGGTAGAATTAAGGGATTGAGATAGATAGATAATTTCAGAGAAGTGTCCAAAAGCAATTTTTGTACATTGTAAAAAGGTAAAGTGTTCCCCTGTGCCTAGCACCATGCCTTGAAGGCGTATAGGGGGTGTGGGGGTAACGCCCCACACTTTCTTGATCCGGTCGTGAGTGGGGGTGATGTGATCAGCACCACGCCCCTGACCGCCTTTACCCCCCAGGGTTTCCCCCAGGTACCCATGTTATTCGATGCTGGGTGGGCGCCGGGGCCGCTTCCAACGTTAGAAAAGTTCCCGGATTTGAACCGGCCGGGGATCGAACCCGGGACCTTTAGCATGGTAGTCAGACGCGTTACCGACTGAGCCACCGCTGTACATTGTTCAGCACACATATTTTAACCCTGGCTATTGACCATTTCTGTGGAATTTCTGCGATATTGAGACTGTCAAATCAGTTATAATTTTTTTCCCATCGAGTTTTCTCAAAGGAGCAGCCCCCCGTGGTTAGCAAATCCTGGGTCCCAGGTTCGAAACCCGGAATGGGCATTGGCGTTTGTGGGTGTCCATTGATCAATTTCATCATGTCATCACTCATCCTGATCTTCGGAAATTAACCAAAAGTGGCACAAAAAGCGAAGTAAAATAATGCAAATATATCAATCAATCTTCTCAATGTAATTTGGTTGTAAAAATGCAGTGCAAGATAGCTGGAGAAGTTCTGAAGTTGTTTGACACAAGATGGACAGAAAAGTATCAATATTCAGTAGGGTGACTTGTGAAATCGTATATACTAATAGTAGAAACTTTACTGTTGTCCATTTTTGGACCATTTTGTAGTAGAAATGAACACAAGTTTCTCTGAACACAGTCAACACGTTGAAAAATTGCAACAACTTATTCCAATATGAAATGCATATTCCTCATTCATTGGAACAGTGTGTCAAAATGTTGGATGGCCTGGTTGATATTTTTACATTTTCAAATCTGAATGAAAAATGTGGGAAACAGAAATTGAAATGACATGTCCAGGGTCTGCATTGTAGCAAGTATAAATTTGTGACAAGCCATTGTACTAAAATATGCACAAATTGTTGGTGATCTTGGCTAAACTGCCAGTTTAATCTTCAACAGTCGAGAAGATGTGTTAAGGAGGTTGAAATAATGTCCTTGCAATTCAACGGGAGATCCTCGACTAATGGACCCTGCTCTGTTAAGTGTACATACATACAAATATTAAAATAACACTGATGATGTTATTTTCAATTTTGTAGCAAGGAGGAAAATACTAATTCTAACATTGTAATTCTTTTTTAAAGATAAGCTGGGACTAGCTTTTTGAAAAGAATTTTCTGCTCTTTTTATGTAGAAAAGTTAGAAGTTCGTAGATAGACTTAATTTAATAAATGTGTGACCTTTCATGTGGTGTTAGAGTGGATTTTGATAGCCATCACATACCTAGGAACCCTAAAAATCCCGGCTTCTCAGGGATAATCCTGGAATGGTATCATCTGTCCCGGTATTCCAAAAAGTTTCTTCGAAATGCACAAATGTCCTGGAATCGGGTGGGAAAGAAGAAATGGTTAATATATTTATATTTATATATTAATATATTTTATATTTAAATGTGTGGACGTAATTTTAAAATGCTCATTTTACAAAACAATCTAACTCTACATTGAACCACTCCCTCTCCATAATACAAGAGTTAACGAGATACAGACGGTATTTGCCGTCTGCTAGCAGTGCTGAATTTCAGTTGCGATTCTCTTCCATTGTATAGTTACCTGCTTACTATAAAGTCAGTGCTTGGGTGCCTATCTGTTCAGTCCACAGTTTTCAAATAAAGTTCCACACAATGTGTGATGTAAATGACAATTATGTTGTACAACTTTATTGTGTCCAGCCCCCCCCCCCCCCTGCTCCTTAACAAGCTACGGGTCAGCAGTGTCCTGAACCCCCCCACCTTTATGTGAGTTATATATACGCCCATGGCTGTACTGTATAGACCGTTGCAACGTCCCACCTACACACAATTACCACACTCTAAACACTTCAATTAGGAGGACGGCAAAAGTCTACCCATAAATGCTAACTTCTTACCAGTCGTTGAACACAGATTCTAGATATCTCAGGGCTTGCTGGGTAAAACGTGAACAACAGCTTTATATATATATATATATATATATATATATATATATATATATATATATATGTTTATTATAAACTTATCGTAAGAAAGTCTGTTAGCACACTAGTCTTTAACCTTTATCACTTAAGTGCATTTACATTTACCATACACGTGCATTCACCACTTCTGGAGTCAAAAGGGGGAAAGGGACCATTCAATTTATTCCTCGCAGTGAGGCGCCAGGGGGAGTATAGGGACCTAATTTTATTTAGGGCGCTGTTCTCTGCTGACGTCACGGGCTCCCCTGTAAGAGAAAGTAGTATGTGCGCGGTACCCCCAACCACAGCTAGGAACTGGCCGTAGCCAGCCGGCACCTCCGACAAGCGGGCGCTGGGTAAAGGATTAAAGGATGCCGCGACACCCCCGGCGTTAGCTAGGAATCGGCAAGCCAACCGGCGTCTCCTGTACAAGGGCGGCAGGTTAGGAAGGAGGTCTAGGTGCTCCTAGACAAGCCAGGCAGGTGGAACCTGGCACCTAGACCGGGTAGTTAGGTTGCTGCTAGGCTCTTCTTCTTCTTTCTTCCTCCTTCCTTCCTTCTGGGATAGCTGCTAGGCTTCTGGCTGGATGGCCGGTTTTTCCCAAGATGTTTGCCAGTTGACATCCGGGAGCCAACTGAGCTCCGGCCTCGCTGCGCTGGGTTTTATAGTCGCGGTGGCGCATGGGTGGTGAAAATTTTAACTACAAGTACGCGTTGCTAACTCATTTTTTTACATATTGCAAACTTCGTACTGAGGAATATCAAGGTTTTGACATTGAGAAATCACTAGTGGGAAAATCACTAGATGCACGTGACAATATAAACTAAAACTGTGTGCATTCAGACAATACAATTAATAATGAGCCTCGCAGGACTCTGCTATTCTAAACAACACGTTGAACAATGTAAATGACAATAATTGATAACATTAAAAAGAATATAGCGACCACGCAGGGTCTAATAATGAGTGAAGCTATTAAACATAGAGGTGGAACCGTTAACGTTTACAGAATACATTTAAACTAAAAGCGTACGCCTCGCAGGGACATTCCGCTTAACTCTTTCATCCGATTAAAAAGAATATAGTGGCCACGCAAGGTCTAATAATAATTAAATGGCGACCAAGCAGGGTCGTTACATATGCCCCTTCCTCGGGCAAAAATTTTGAAGAAATTTAAATCTTACAATTTATGAAAAATTTTCATGAAACATTAATTTAAAATTCAATAGTATGACGGTAATAAGAGTCTGTTTCTTCTACACATTAGTCACTAGGTCATCTTCTTCCCCTACCACTTCTCTTCTTCGCTCCGATGAACACCTGTAGAGGCGAAGGTTGTCGAAGTTGACTCGGTCGACAGGTTGCCTGGTCCTGGGGTGAACTAACATTGCTGTGTTGTTCCGAAGATCAGTGGCTAAATAAGGTCCAATATACACTTCGAAGAGCTTAGCAATTGTTTTATTCTTCCTCGAACTAAGCTTATGATTTCGAACAAGAACCAAGTCGTCTTCGTGCAGCTCGAGCGCATGGCCTTTAGTCTTAAATTTTCGTTTGATATTTCTCGAGTGCTCCTTGGACTTGGCTAGAAACAGCTTTTGATTCCAGTTGGAGATTTGCGGGTCTACTTCGTTGATAGGCCAGTTGAAATGATCAAGGACTTCGTTAGGAACGGGTCTGTTGAAGAATAATTCTGAAGGAGCATAGCCGGTGGCTTCAGATACCGAATTATTGAGTAGCCAACAGATTTCAGTTAAAAATTTAGACCAACTTTGATGTTCACGATGACAGAACAATCTGAGTAACCTTACAATTTCTTGATTCATCCTTTCGATTGTATTACTGCTTGGGTGGTAGGCGGTCGTGAAGAAATATCTTATGCCTTTCTGGTCAAGGTAGTCCTTCCATAGTCCTGAAGTAAACTGGGTACCCCTGTCTGACAAGATGGCCTTAACTTTGGGAAAATGGGAAAAGTATCCTCTCTCCATTATATTTATTATCTCTCTTGCAGTCCCTCGCCGTAAGGGATAAACTGAGACAAACTTTGTACCAACGTCTACCAGGGACAAGATGTATTGGTATCCCTGAGATGAAGGTAACTTTCCAATTAAATCTATGGACAGCAGCTGGTGAGGATCCTTCTGATTTATGTGCAGCTTGTCCTTAAGGATTCCTAGTTTATCCATCTTAGTCTTAGCACACGTGAGGCAATCTCTAACATGGTTAACTACATCTGCCTTCAATTTTGGCCAAAAATAACGAGTCTTAATTCGGTTTAAGGTTCTGGCTAGGCCGAAATGTCCCTGCTCGTCGTGATTTTCTTTCTTAACTTTCTCCTTGAACTTTTCTGGAACACACAACTTCCACGTTACTTCATCTCCAGAACTCTTCCTAAACAAAAGGTTACCATACCTTTGGTACAACTTCTTAACTTTTGTTTCTGCAGGCGAATCTTGCTCTTCCTTTTGTTCTAGGATTTTGATGACAGGCCGGCAAAAGTCATCAGCTTCTTGAGCTTCTATCCAATTTTCCACCTCATCTATTTCATCTCGCTCCTGCCAGATGTAGTTCACATGGAAATTTCTGGTTTCTGGTTCCACATCTTCATCTTCCGCTGGATATCTGCTAAGCACGTCAGGTACTAAGTTTTCTTTTCCTTGGATGTAAATAATCTCGAAAGAGTAGGACTGCAATCTGAGGGACCATCTAGTAAGACGGCAATTCCAGTTCTTAGAGTTTTGTAGCCATACTAATCCACGGTGGTCAGTATAAATCTTGAAATGTCTACCCTTAAAATAAATTTCAAACTTATTCACTCCAAATAAAATGGCCAAACATTCAAGCTCATGTATTGAATAATGCTTTTCATTGTTCTTTAATTTTCGACTAGCATACTGAACAACAGCTTTATCTTCTCCTTGCTCTTGAAATAGGATACACCCTAAACCTTTAGTTGAGGCATCGCTCTGAATACAGAACTCTTTATCTAGATCCGGCTGCACTAACGCTGCAGTACTTACCAATTCTTCTTTTAACTGAGAAAAAGCTTCTTCTTGAGCTGGACTCCAATTCCATTTGGTAGCTTTGGAAAGCAGCTGCACCAGAGGTTCTGTCTTCACAGAGAAGTTCTTTATGAATTTTCTTCTCCAGTTTGCTAGTCCTAAAAATTTTCTAACGTCCTTTTTACTATTAGGGCGAGGGAACCTTAGAATGGCTTCATTCTTCTTTGGATCTACCTTGATCTGGTCACCAGAGATTAAATGTCCGAGATACACTAGTTCTCCTTTCACAAAATTACACTTTCTTAATTTCGCCTTGAGACCGACTTCTTCCAGTCTGCGAAGAACTCCTTCTATGTGTGTTAAATGAGTTGGAAAATCCGAATCAAAAATAAGGAGATCATCAATATACACCGTTAAATAACTTTCAGTCTCAGGTCCAAACACACGGTGCATAACAGATACAAAAGTAGAAACTGCATTCGATAAGCCATAGGGCATTTTTAGGAATTCATATTGATGACCTTTGTAGGAAAAGGCTGTATATTTTCTACACTCTGCTCTTAGGGGAATCTGCAAGTAACCTGAGGCCAGATCCAAACTAGTGAAGTATCGTGATCCTCGGAATCGTTGTAAAGATTCGTCAATTGGTGGAACGGAGCTCTTAGGGACCACCATGATTGCATTCAGTTGACGAAAATCCAGACAAGGCCGTACACTTCCGTCAGGCTTGTCGACCACTAATAATGGGTTCAGATACGGAGACACAGATGGTTGGATGATATTCCAAGCTTTCCAGAGATCTAATTCCTTTTCCAAAGCATTTCTTTTGGAAAGCGGTACAGGGTATGGGTGGCGGTAAACTGGTTCAGAACTTTTCAGTACGATCTCGCATTCAGCACTTTCCATGGTTCCTGGTTTCTCTGAGAATACCTCTAGATACTGCAGCAGCACACTGAATAACTCCTGTTTCTGGGAATCCAGCAAAATATTTATCGTTTGGACCTTCTCTCTGAGGTCAGTGGGTTTATACATCCAATCCACTTCTTCATCTTGGATTCTTTGGATATACCGCACTATATCAATATTTAAGGGATTCCCCTCTCTCTGCTCAGAAGTTTTCCCGAACGACAGCGTTACCATATTTTTCCTGAAGTTGATTTCAGCCTCGTGCTGTTTCAAGAAAGGCATTCCTAACAGAAGATCAGTTCCAAATCCTTTTAAGATGAAAACCTCAGTACTGAAATTTAAACCACCAATTTCTAATTCCACACGCCTGCTTCCACATACACGCTTCTTATGACTTCCAGAGAAATCTATCAATCGCACCTCTGGAACTTTCTGGATCTGTATGCCAGGTATCTTATCTACTAACTTAGTCCAGATTGAATAATTAAGGATCGAGCATTCACTGCCAGTATCAATCACACAGGTTACTGTAAAGTCCATTAATTTAGCTTGCACAACTGGAGATCTGTATCTAATTTTAGATTCCCTTGCAGACTTCAATTCCTTTTGTAAATTGGTTTCTTCAGTTTCTGTTAGCTGGAAATTTACTAGTAACTCTTGGACATCTTTATCTATTAATTTGGGCCGCTCCATCGAAGTCCCTTGCCTAAACAGGAACGAAGCATTTAGACAAGGTCCTAGTTTGTCTGGCTAGACTGGGACCTTTGATTTTGATGAAACTCTCGCGCGGTTTCTACGGCCTCCTCCTGCTCCGATGTAATGTTTTGTCTAGGAGAGGGAGGTCCGCGAATCACATTCTGCTCACCCGTAAATCGTCGTCTCGGAGGACTAGGGCTACTTCTACCCTCACGGATCCTTCTTGGGTCAGGAGATCTACGTCTTTGGTTTTGGTAAGGTCGGAAAGAGTTTCTTCTAAAATCACGCCTGCCTCCTCTTTCATTAGTGAAACGTTGAGGGCGCTGATAATTACCTTCTGACCTCGTTTCTATGTTCCGGACTTTATAGTTCCTTGAGGGATTTTGTTCTTTTCCCTTCGGTTCATCTTTGTTCCTCCATGCATCTGGCTCATCATAGATTTCAAAATCCTTCAGGAAATGAGTTAGGTCATCTACCGTTCTGGGCGCATGTGCTAAACAAAGGTTTCGCATTCTATAAGGAAGTTGTCCGATGATCAAATTAAGTACTTCTCCCTCATTAAAGTTATCACTCAGGTTTCTATAGGCCGCATAAACGCTCCAGGCAAAGCTCTCCATACTTTCGTGGACAAGTCTGGAATATCTCCTGTTTCTCACAGCTGTTAGCTGCCGTTGTCTAGCCTTCTCAGAAGCGAATTCTTCTTTGAACCTGGCGCAAAAGTCAGCATAATTCACGAAACTATCAATATTTCCTGCAAGCCAGTGTTCAGCTTTATCAGTGAAGACTCTAGGAAGCAACTCTAGCCTATAATGCTCGGGTACCTGCATAAGTTCAAAGCTGACGTTGAGCTCCCGAAGATATTTTTCAGCTGACTGAGCCTCAATGTCGCCTTTAAATTTAGGAATGTGGGCGATATCCGCCATTCTAGGCATCTTAAAATCTGGCCTTATTCTAGGTGGCGATCCATCTGAAGTATCATCGTATCGAGGCCTCTTTCTTCCGTCAGCCTTCATTCTGTTGGCAGCGAATAGAGGTTTCTCAGCTAACCTGGGCGGCTCATAAGGAGTAGCATCCGGATTCAGATCTCTATCCGGAGTAAAAGGGCTGGAATGAACATCTGGAGTGGGTTCTGGCTGAACATTCAATCTTTGGAACTGAACCTGAAGTTCGCTTACCCTCTGAACAAATGTTCCTGTCTGATCTTGCATTTCTCTTCGCAGAGATACTTCAAGCTTCCTTGTCTCTACCCTAAGAGAATTCACCTTCTCTTCAGCTGCCTGCTCTACGTCCTTCCGCAGAGTTGCGGTCATTGACTCCATCACTTCCTTCTGTTCCTGCACGACTTTCTCGATGGATTCGGTCTTCTCTCCCAAATTTTGGACAGCTTTCTCAATGGACTCCACTGTAATCTCTACTTGTCCGCGCCACTGAGATAATGGTTCCAGTTTTTCCTGAAGTACCCCTTTTAATCTTTCCTCAACCTTTACTATATCTTGCTGAGAAGTAATTTGAATACTTTCTACTCCGGCCTTAAGACCTTCTATGTCAGTCCTCTGCTGGGCAAAGAGGGCTTGCAGTTCATTCCTACGCTTCTCTTCTTCTTCCTCTTTTTCTCTTCGTCTTTTGGCTTCTTCTTCCTCTTTTTCTCTTTGTCTTTTGGCTTCTTCTTCCTCTTTTTCTCTTCGTCTTTTGGCTTCTTCTTCCTCTTTTTCTTTCTTTCTTATTTCCTCTAGGCTCTCAATTAAAGCTCGGAGAGTTTCAAAGTCTCTTTCCCTTTTCTCTTCAATTTCTCTTCTTTCTAGCTCTCTTTTCTCTTCAATCTCTCGTTTCTCTAGCTCTCTTTTCTCTTCAATCTCTCGTTTCTCTAGCTCCCTTTTCTCTTCAATCTCTCGTTTCTCTAGCTCCCTTTTCTCTTCATGAAACTCTATTAGGGATCTAAGTTCTATCAGTTCCTTTTTTCTCAGCTTTTCAGCCTGAACTGCCTCTCTTTTGCGCACTTTCTCTTCTTCCTGTTTCTCTTTCTTCCTGCGCTCTTCATCTTCAAGCCTCTCTTTCTTTCTATCTTCCCTATCTTTCATTAACCATTCCAATAACCCATGGTCTGATGGGGGGTTGGTCAGCGGACTTGGTTCTTGTATTGCGGTCTCCGCTACCTGGGTCTGCGGAACAGATTCACACGTCTGGCATTTAACTCCTACAGCGGGGAAGGTAGCCACATCTTTTCCATCACAGCTCCAGTGAATTTGGCGCTGGCACTGGCAACACTGGAAATACGCTACCTCTTCTCCCAGTTCTTCACAGCAACCAAATCCAGACTCTGAATCCATGGTCTTCCTCCCTCTACTTCTCAGGTTCATTCCAGTAAATTCTTGGTCCATGTTTAAACAATCCACACTTTCACTTTCACTGGACAGTCCTTTTAATGCACGGTTCGGTTGGCTTCACTTAATTGCACTGTTATGTCGGGCCCCACGTTATGGCGCCAAAAACTTTTGCAACGTCCCACCTACACACAATTACCACACTCTAAACACTTCAATTAGGAGGACGGCAAAAGTCTACCCATAAATGCTAACTTCTTACCAGTCGTTGAACACAGATTCTAGATATCTCAGGGCTTGCTGGGTAAAACGTGAACAACAGCTTTATATATATATATATATATATATATATATATATATATATATATGTTTATTATAAACTTATCGTAAGAAAGTCTGTTAGCACACTAGTCTTTAACCTTTATCACTTAAGTGCATTTACATTTACCATACACGTGCATTCACCACTTCTGGAGTCAAAAGGGGGAAAGGGACCATTCAATTTATTCCTCGCAGTGAGGCGCCAGGGGGAGTATAGGGACCTAATTTTATTTAGGGCGCTGTTCTCTGCTGACGTCACGGGCTCCCCTGTAAGAGAAAGTAGTATGTGCGCGGTACCCCCAACCACAGCTAGGAACTGGCCGTAGCCAGCCGGCACCTCCGACAAGCGGGCGCTGGGTAAAGGATTAAAGGATGCCGCGACACCCCCGGCGTTAGCTAGGAATCGGCAAGCCAACCGGTGTCTCCTGTACAAGGGCGGCAGGTTAGGAAGGAGGTCTAGGTGCTCCTAGACAAGCCAGGCAGGTGGAACCTGGCACCTAGACTGGGTAGTTAGGTTGCTGCTAGGCTCTTCTTCTTCTTTCTTCCTCCTTCCTTCCTTCTGGGATAGCTGCTAGGCTTCTGGCTGGATGGCCGGTTTTTCCCAAGATGTTTGCCAGTTGACATCCGGGAGCCAACTGAGCTCCGGCCTCGCTGCGCTGGGTTTTATAGTCGCGGTGGCGCATGGGTGGTGAAAATTTTAACTACAAGTACGCGTTGCTAACTCATTTTTTTACATATTGCAAACTTCGTACTGAGGAATATCAAGGTTTTGACATTGAGAAATCACTAGTGGGAAAATCACTAGATGCACGTGACAATATAAACTAAAACTGTGTGCATTCAGACAATACAATTAATAATGAGCCTCGCAGGACTCTGCTATTCTAAACAACACGTTGAACAATGTAAATGACAATAATTGATAACATTAAAAAGAATATAGCGACTACGCAGGGTCTAATAATGAGTGAAGCTATTAAACATAGAGGTGGAACCGTTAACGTTTACAGAATACATTTAAACTAAAAGCGTACGCCTCGCAGGGACATTCCGCTTAACTCTTTCATCCGATTAAAAAGAATATAGTGGCCACGCAAGGTCTAATAATAATTAAATGGCGACCAAGCAGGGTCGTTACACCGTGTTAAAGGTGCAGCTACTGCAGAGCATGCGCACACATCTGGTTCCCCTCGAACATCCGGTTACGCTCACAGTGCTAATATGAAACTGTGAAGTGTAGATTCTTTGACAAGGAGAAAGTGTGCCAGCTGCGTAGCATATGGTTGCACAGTTCGATCAGTTATTGAATCGAGTATCACTTTGTAGGTTTCCGGACATAGGCCCGTAGCTAGATTTGATTTCCAGGGGGGGCTTTGTAAACCAAGTCCATTTTTCAAAAGTTTAATATTAATATTATCAAATGAAGGTAAATTATATGTGAGGGAGGGGGGTCATTAAGTCAATATTGATGATACAGATATTTATAACATACGTACAAGAAAAAATAGACAATGTTCAGTTATAGTGCCAACCGTACATTCCACCCCCAGCCAAAGCAATAAAAATACTTTCGTCCCCAAAACTTGTCACTGTCTAAACAGGTGGCAGCGAAGGTACAGATAAAGAAGCTCCCCTATGAAAGAACTTTCTAAAGTCTACAGTATGGTTAAAAAAGAAAGGTAAATGTACGCCTGTGTATGTGCACACATTTGACGAAGGCATATGGGGTGATGTGGAGGTATAGAGCTTCACATATTATTGATCTCTGCCATAGTTGGGATGATGTGATCAGCATCATGCTTGGCCACCCTTTACCCTTCAGGTTGCACCCAAGTACCCATTTATACGAGGCTGGATGGACCACAGAACTGAGCAGAAACAGGTAAATGACTGTAAAAATGTCTGGTCCAGATCACCTTCTCCGGGTCTAAAGTCTAGAGAATCTTCTAAATACTTGCCGCTACTTACACTTCTTATAAATAAGATGAAACAATGCAATAGCTACTTGTTCATGTGCTATGAATTTATTCTTCGCCAAAGTTGTGAGCAAAATAATAACTTCGGTCTACATTTTCACTCTTCATTGCTAAGGGGGCTGATGGCAGCACCAGGGGGAGGGGGACGAGTCTGGAAGGACATAAAGAGAAGAAACTTGTGGATACAAACTGAAGAAAGGATTGGCATCTGGCTCAACACAGTCATTTGTACTACTTGCATTTTGTTAGAAGCATGTGGATGAAAAGCACATCTCCTAGGGAGGTTTCAGGCCGAAGCGACATGCACACCACAGTGACAAGTTACACAGGTCTCTTTAGTCTATAAGCAAGTATTTACCACGTACAGGAGAGCAAGAGACTGAGACGACATGATGCACGCCACTGGGAATCTGAGCGACACGTGCAGCTTGTCATGTTGCTTCTGTTTGAAAGATGGTATTGATTACTGATGGTTTGCTCTCAAGAGACATATGTCACTTCGGACTGAAAGATCACACAAGCATTCACCGTGCATGCAAAAGCAACAGTCCGAGGCAACACGATGCATGTTATGATGCATGTTATTGAGAAAATGGCTCATGCCAGGGCCAAATCCAGCATTTTTTTTCATTAATTCAGAAAGAATACTCATTTCTAATTTTGTACTACAGTTAAATAAAGATGAAATTATAAAATGCATCTTTCTTTCAATAAACAGCAGCCACACAAAGTACGTACATTTTCTTAGTTACAGTCTGCTTTCTTAACCTAAAAAGTGACTTGAAAAATATTATTAATCACCATGCACCTAGTAGCAATAGTGACTTGGAAGTAAATGAATTAGTAAGGAAATATATTCAGATTCTCCCCTTCCCCCACCTCATCATACATATTGCATCGTGATGCCAAGGTGTAAACTTTTTTTTTTGAGATATATTTTAGGAAAATATACATGTTGAATTTTACATTTGAAAGAAGGATCCCCCCCCAAACACACACACACACATATTTTTTGATGGCACAGTCTGCACCTTTATCACCCTCTGTGGGCACCCTTGCTGAACATGACCTGATGTTATCTTGAACGGAACTGAAATTTTTGTTGCATCACGACTTGAAGGAAAAAGGAAGAACAAGTATAGATATGCAGAATATAAAATACTCAAAAAGGAAAACATGTAACAACTCACACTAAGTTGCACGTAATTATCGAAATTCACAATTCTTAACAACAATGCTGACGAAATAGAGACAAAGCTGCTGATCTTTTTAGAAACTGTCCCCAGTGCAGGAAAGTAAATGCGGCTTCTCTTTGAGATTAGAAACAATGGATTGCCTATTGCATACATAGGCACCGACTCCATGGGGCTTAGGGGGCCTCGAGGCCCCCCAATGTTAACGATGTGGGGGCAGAGCCCCCAAATAATTTTGCTTAAGATGATCTAATGTATTTTGCTTCTCGTGCAAAGTTTACTCTGAATTGTGCCACATGAACTTAACTTTAAACACACATTTGAAATGTTCTCACATGACATTCAGAATGAGATCATTGATATTAGGGAGATCTGTTTTGAGCTCCGTGGTAGCAGATATTAAAAGTCGGGAATTTTTGCTATTATGGTTGAAGAAACTTGTGACATATCCATCCATGAACAATTGACATTCTGCATTTCAACTGTGAATGAAAATTTTTATATTTTTGAGGAATTCATGGGCTTTTATGAGATTCCGAACACTGAGGTCAAAACTCTTTTTGACGTTGTAAAATACATTCTGGAGCGTCTGGACTTGCCCATATAGAATCTGAGGAGACAGTGTTACGATGGTGCCTCGTGTATGAGGGGAAGGTTTAAAGGGCTGCAAAAGTTAGTTACAGATCTGCAGCCACAGGTTATTTATGTACACTGTGCAGCTCATAGCTTGAACTTGACAGTTGAGGACAGCTTGCGTCACCTGCCCTGTATCAGAGACATAATTAATTTAGCCAACAACTTGTTAAAGACTGTTAGGGAATCCCCTAAAAGAATGCGAATATTTAGGAATATTTTTGATGTGAACAAGTGGACTGGCCATATTGGACTGCAACCACTTTCCCCTCATCGGTGTGTTGAGAGCCTCCAGTATCTAATACATCTTAAAGAACTATGAAAACCTTCTCATTTTTTTTTGAGAATTTATCTGAAGAAGATTCTACTGACACAGCATCAAAATGTGTTGGATACCTGGAGACAATGCTTCACTTCAAGATATTTTCCTTTCTCTCCCTCTACTGCCATGTGATGGGTCCAATAGAAGAGGTAAACTGTAAGATTCAGTCTTCACGCATTGGTGCTACAGAAGTGGAATCAAAACTAAAATACTTGACAGACATCTTTCAAGAAAAGTGATTGAGTTTTGAGAAGTTCTGGCAGAAATGCACAGAGGGCAAACCCAGCCTCGTTGATGAGCCAGAATTGCCCCAGCAATGTCATGTCCCTAAGAGACTTGAAAATCCTGATGCTGCCAAACCTCACAAGTTCTACGCTTGTGTATAAATCAATATACACTGACATGTGTGACACAGTAAAATCATGTGTTAAACAAAGACATGAATCTACAGGACTACAAAAAGTAACAGCCGTAGAGAAAGAATGCATCTCAGCTGTGAACAGTAGCACAACAAACTTTGAGCAAACGCGAGAATTCTTTCGCCAAGATTTAGATGCCGATAGGCTCTCCTTACACCTGTCCATGCTTGGTGATATCGCTAAACAGAAGGAAGTGGTTCTAACTACCATGTGTGACATAAGGAAGTTTCTTTTGGAAGACTGCACCCTCCAGGAGCTTCTGCCTGAAGTTGCCAAATTAATGATGCTCCTCCGCACTGTGCGAGTGACGACAGCCACAGCCGAACGGTCACTCAGTGCTTTTTGCCGACTGAAGACATATTTGAGATGTACAATGGGACAGAAGAGACTAAGCAGCTTAGCAGTATTCCACATATACGAGGGTCACTATTTATATTTTGAGCCTAACAATGAAAAAACAGGAATTTGGCATTGAAAACTGCTTTATTGTTTTTCGAAGTATTCTCCTTTATGGTCAATACACTTTTGCATTCGTTCGAAAAATTTGTCAAAGCAGATTTTCCAATCTTCTTGAGACACCTCCATAATATGGTTTTTGAACGCATCAACGGCGTCTTCCGCCGACGAAAATCGTTGTCCACGCAATTTATTCTTGACATTTGGGAACAAGAAGATGTCATTGGGTGCCAAATCAGGACTGTACGGCGGATGACCCATCAATTCGATTTTTTGACTGTTCATAAAGTCGGTTGTTAGACGAGATGTGTGACAGCTGGCATTGTCTTGATGAAGAATGATCTGACGGCGTTTGTTTGTTTTCCGTATTTGACCGAAGACCTCTGGCAAACAAATTGTTGTGTACCATTCAGAGTTGACCGTTCTACGTTCCTCTAAAGGCACAGTTGCCACATGACCAGTTTTCCCGAAAAAAACAGGCGACCATTTGTTTCGATGTGCTTCGAGCGCGAACAACTTTTGTTGGATTGGGTTCATCTTGAAACACCCATACAGTCGACTGCTGTTTACGTTCCGGCTCATATGCATATATCCATGATTCGTCACCTGTTACAATCTTATATACGTCTTTTGAAGCACCACGATTGTATTTATTGAGCATTTGTTTGCACCAATTGACGCGAGCATCTTTTTGAGTTTTTGTCAAATTGTGTGGGATCCAACGAGAACATACCTTTCTCACAGCTAAATGATCATGTAATATTTTATATATGGTGGTGGAACTAATGCCTATGGTTGCCTCAATCTCACAGTATGTCACATGACGATCTTGCAGTATTAGGTTTGGCACAGCATCAATGTTTTCTTGAACAACAACTAATTTTGGACGACCTTCGCGAATCTCGTCGGTGAGCGAATGGCGGCCACGATTAAATTCGTTATACCAGCGTTTCACAGTGGCAAAGGATGGGGCTTCATCGCCAAATGTGGAAGTAAGTTGATCGATGCACTCTTGTCTTGATAATCCACGTCGAAAATAGTAAAAAATCATCGCACGAAAATGTTCACGAGTTAATTCCATTTTATTGTTGTCGCGCAATCTCCAAGGCAACATAAACAACACAAATGAAGCTATTGACAAAACATTTGAAGTACGTTATGGTCCATAATGCCAGACGATTCCCTACAAACGTCAAATCGTGCCTAACTTCAATCAGTGTTGCCAAGGCTCAAAATATAAATAGTGACCCTCGTATCAAACTGTGCTTGATAATTTGAACCTGAGACCGCTCGTTAATGAGTTCATAAAAAATAACCCGGTCGTAGAGCCACTTTTGCTTTATTTTTAAATCATGTTGATATGTTGTTTTTTTTTTTGTGTATGTCACTTTATATCTTAGTGTACATGCTATGTGTTTTTTTATTGCAAAATTAAATTTAAAAAGTAAAATATTGTAGCAAGAACAAAAAAGTAATATTATTTTCCTGCAATTTGTGTTAGCATTTATGTAAATAATTAAATAAAACTGTTAAATATTGTAAATATTCATTATTTTTATGGGTACGTCAACACTAAAAGGTTATTTGCACCCATCACATGTCCTTTCTTTACAGGTCTGTTGCGGACATTAGAACACACCCATGCCCTCGCCGGGTCTCGAACCCGAGACCTCCGGATCAAAGCGAGTTCAGTCGACCACCCAACACGCTCGGCTACAGAGGCCGGCATAAAACTGTTAGGTTGGTCTCTTAATGTAAATACATACTTCTCAATAAAAATGTTAATTTTTATCTAAAAGACAAATGAGCACACACAAAAGACTTTAGAGACTTTGAAACATATTCTAAACGTTTTTCACGTTACATTTCATTTGTATGAGGAATATAATAGCTGCTTAAAAACTGCTATACGAAGACGTAATTTTTATTTTTAAAAAAGGGGAGGGAGTGAGTCATTCATTCATTTATTTCGGTGATAAGAGCAGCCCCCCCCCCCCCAATAATTTTGACAAGTCGGTGCCTCTGATTGACAATGGACAGAAGAAGGCATCTGCACTATATCACCTTCATAAACAAAATTTTGAAAGTAAGTAAACCAGATTATCTATTTAGAAAACTTAAAATAGGTGCTCAAATACACTCACACTTCACTCGAGGGCATAACAAACTTTTTACATGTCATTACAGTACCGCCTCCTTCAAATCATCATTCTCGGTAAATGCAGTTTCAACCTGGAATAAATTACCCATAACAATAACTAACCAATCAACACTGCATGCTCTTAAATCCACAGCAAAGGACTATCTACTATGTAAACAGTTTGAATCTAGAAGCGCACACGAATAAAAATACATCCCACAATGTATTGATGTCAATGTAAGAATTTGATATTACTTCATGTCAAATATTTCTATTTTTGCACCATCAAAGATTAACAAATATGCATTTACGTGTACATGTGTAAGTATATATATATATACTTATAATTGTATTTAGAATTTAGTTTTATGTGTATACATATACTCATTAATTGTATCTTTACAGTTCTTATTTGATTTCAAATTGACCATACGTTTTTCTTTCATCTTTCTTACTTATTTACTATTATTATTATTATTATTTTTGGTTTTTCTTTTTTTTCTTATTGGATATATATACCTTTTGTAACTGTAGACTGTATTCTGACAAGGGTTAGGTGGGAGAACAGCATACGCTGACCCTCACCCGCTCAATAAAGATATATTATTATTATTATTATTAATAATAATAATAATTAAGATACCTTAATATTCCTGTATAAAACGATAGTTCGTCCTATTCTTGGATATGCAAATGAATTATGGTTTCTGACTGCAACCAGTCACCTTCAAAAAGTTGAATCAGTTCAAAAACTTTTTATCAGGTTATTATGCACAAAGTTTAAAAAAAAATTACTATGACCAACATTACTCTGAATGGGTATCACAGTTGAATATGTTTTCCTTAGAAGAAAGAAGAAAAATGAAAAGGATAAATTTTGTAGAGAAGATATTAAATTTCCAAGTTGACAGTGAATACTTTTTGAATAATATAGCTTATAAAATTCCCAGATATTCCCATAGGTATATCTCAATTCTCACATGCCTAAACAAGGCAAGAGGTTTAGTAGCTGATCTTGTTGAAACCTACAATTTGAATTTATGTTGATGTATAAGATTGTAGGATCCACTGTTTTATTTTATAATTATGTATTCAATTTTTTAATTTTGTATAACCAATTTTGACATAGTGATATACCTGGTTGTTTAATTGTTATCATCACTTCAATAAATATGATTATTATTAGAACAATACACAGTTAATTGCACAATATTATATAAGAATAAACAATTATTAGTATCAGAGACATAATAGATCTCGTTGAAAACTGTAACTTGAAGTGTAAATATGCAAACTTGTTATGTTATGTTATTCTACAGCTTACGTATTTTATTCGTGTAACTTTGTACTTTTGTATTTGACTTAGTGCTGTATTAGGTTTCATACTGTGCTCAACACTTAAAATAAACGATTATTATTATTATTATTATATTGCATACAATAATAGCACTCTCACTTCAGTAGCCTAACATACATTCAATATGATGACATGGTTTGAATAAGTCATAAAATAATAAGACACTGTAAAATTAGTTCGTGTTTTCATTTGAAAATAGGTTTGGAAAAAGGATGCAGAAGAAAATTAAGGGGAGCACAACAACTCATTCGCAACCCCCTGGTGCCGTCCTTGTGGGGAAAAGTTGCTGCATGTATTGTCATGTTTATGTCAAATGGTGGCATGCTTTTCCTTACAAGCAGGAGAAAGCATCTTCTGGCTGACAAGTTGTGTGTACCATTTTCATAATTTATTTAGCAGATAAAGTGTACCTTCTAGAGTGTTGTATGGGACCACTTTCGCTCTCTCAAACTCGTTCAAGTCTCCCACACTTGCATGCTACACTTGAATGTACCACACTTATAGTGGAATGATTGACAACGTCCTGCATTGCAGAGCCTAATAAGCAGCACTGTCAACCTAAAACCCATACATGGAAGGAAACCACTCAATGCAATTACAGTTCTAAATGAAAATTCCGTATATTATTATGCAAGACTCAAATATGATATATATGAGAGTATGCAATATCTAAAGACTGAAATATAAAATGTATACACATACTGACAGACCTGCCTAGGCAATTAGAAACATCGTATCACAGTGCAACAAGTATGTGTACATCATTGTTCACTTACTGAAAATGATCATATGCTGCGAAATAATAAAATCCAGTTACAACATTCAATCGAGCATCATTTTAATGTGACAATAATCTTAAAAACACAAAATGTCAGCCTAGGTAGTTTCAGCCCATAATCATCTCTCTTATTTCCATATACGAGGTGTGGCTAGAAAAAACCGGAATGTTGCTACAAAATCTATTATTGGTAATTTTGTACAATACAAACATTATCCCCTTCAAAGTACTCCCCTGAACTATCGATACACCGCTCCATACGAATCTTCCATTTCTGGAAGAAGTGCTGGAAATCATTTTCTGAAACCATGTTCATGACTTCCGTCTCTTTGGTTTTCACAGGTTCTATGGTCGTAAATCTGTTGTTTTTTTTTTTTCAGTGCTGATATGACCTTTGGGAATAAAAAAAAAGTTGCACGGAGTGATACCCAGCAAATAGGGTGGATGTTCTAACACAGGGATCCCATGCTTGGCCAAAAAAGCCTTGACTGACAATGCCGTATGGAAGGAGCATTGTCCTGATGAAGAATCAATGACTTGCTTTTCCACAAATCAGGTCGACGTCTTCTTACTCGCTCACAAAGGGTCGTCAGCACCTTAAAGTAATAATGTTGGTTGTTCTGCAATAGCTCAAATACTCAAGCGACGATCCTCTCGAATCAATTCACCGACATTTGCAATGTATGATTCCGTTTTCGACGTGCAAGGCTGTCCAGGACGCGAGTCCGCAATCACTTCTCGTCCCTCTTTAAACCTTTGAAACCACTAAAACACTTGCGTGCGTGATAAACACTCATCTCCGTATACTTCCTTCAACAAACCATAAGTTTCTGTGGCAGATTTTCCGAGTTTCATAAGAAACTTCACATTGATACGCTGTTCCACTTTCACACTTAATATTTTTCCGACGGAGCACAGATGTACGGTTCACTTCGTTGACAAGCTACAGCGGAACTGAGCACCGCGCACCCTGGTAAATCACACAGTCCATAGGCAGGATATCACGTTATACACTCATGCACTGCTTGACCTTGATGTGCTGGCTGTTTGTCAACAGCAACATCAATCCATCTTTTTTCTAGCCACACCTCGTATCTTGGTGGGGTGTAAGAGGTGCTCCTTCCACGTAGTGCACCAAATAGTCAACCTCACTTTCACATACTACACCCTGGACTGAAGACTAACGAGGCTCTGGCGACTGGCCCCATGGCCAGTATAATTCTGTGTCGTCCTGTGTTTTGTCCTTATTTGTGTTGAGCGTCCTTTTTAGCCTCAGCTTTTAATCAAGGTAAGAAAATTTTAGTTTTCAGACACGCTTTTATTTTTGTTATGATAAGGGGCTGGACCCTGTATAGTGTAACGGGTGGAAAATAGCCTCAGTGCTGACGCACCCAAAATATTTTAATTCATATTTAAATTCAAAATTCATATATCTCGGTAAGAGATACAAAACTGCATTTTAACATGGAAATGATGTCTATGTTCACTTATTTTTCAATTTCACTTCATCTTTTACTTCACGATCCAAATTTGAAGGCTCACTACCATAGACAAATTACAGAAATACGTGTAGTAATAGGGTTCAAGAGTTTGAGTGTATTCTGCTTGTTCGAGCATTTTTCGCTTAAGCGAAAGACCTATGAATTATGTGTGCCATCTAGTGTTGCCTGTGCGAATTATTTGCCGCTCGAGCGAAAAATGCTCACTGCAACACTCTAGTACCTTCGTTCTTAAAGACACTGGGGCACATTTCTACTTCAACACTGATCACTTCGTAGTTTACAGCACAAACAAGTTTCTCTCCTCAAAGTTTTGTGGGTCCACCTCTTGTGTGGCACCTGTGTGGTTTACATAAATTTGGCTCGTAATGCAATGGTTTGTAACATAGGTGAAACTCGCCTATTCTAGTAGAGAATTATAATTATACCTCAAAAATATACAATTCAGAGTAGAGAAAGAAAAATGCAAATTTAATGCAAAGTACTCTAAGATTGTATTTTCACAGTTTTTTACATTATATTACAATGTTTCTTAGTTGAATTCCTTTTTCATTTTTTATGCAATAACAAAGATCTATTTAAAAATTACAGAATTTCTCTATTCACCACTTAACATAGGCAATGTCTTTTTCTCTTAAAATGCTTCTTTAAGTAACTAGTAATGTTTAAAATATATAAATGAATATTTTTGCAATACTAATACATTTATTATTGCACTCTTTTTATTAATTACTGTTTTTCTAGCACATCAGCCAACTTTTAACACACTGGCTAACACAGAAATCTATAGCCAATAAACATTAACATAGTAACAAAAATACATATCAAAATAATAATGTCACATTTTTTTAACATAGTTCTACATTTCCTGAATATATTTTCCCAACACATTTATAATACAAGGCATTTTATAATAGCTTATGAACATCATAATACTGGAGACCTTAAAATGTAGCGGGAATTCTATTTCAAGGTTTATCACCTATCATTCATATTTTGTATTTATGTAATTGTTTTTCTTTTGAATAAATATAAAAGAAAGTAATAACTGACACAGACATGCAATGCAAGTAATATAACAACATTATGCAATTAGTTTTATCCACATAAAATTGGATGCATGTTGCAGCATGTCAATAGTTTCTTTCCACTCATCTGCCATATTTCTTCCACTTGATTCCCAATTGTCCTCATGATGTTGGATCAGCACTGAACATTTGGAGCTCCTGCTAGGAATAACACCCTTGAATGCTCGCACCAAAGGTGAGAGCACTAACCATTAGGCTAAGCAGTAGCTCTAGAAGAAGCATTAAATGAGACATAATATTGAGAAAAGCCGTATTTTACAAATACAGTAGTCATAATTAATATGCATACTGTCAGGTACATGAGGAGTTGTATTTCAGTACCATTTCCCACTAATCATTTTCCAACACAGTGTATTTTAAAATTTAAGCTAAAAAATGCTGGCTATGTCCCTGGATGCCATATTTTCCTTGCTTTTGGAAAACAAAGGTATTTCTATTATTAAATACATCACAACAGAAGGAGGAAATAAGCCTTATTAATCCTTCCCCGAGAAAGTCATTGCCAACTTGCATATATATTTCCATCACTATAATGTCTCGAGGGCCTGCCCAATGGTATAGAGGTAATGTCGTTGCTGTGCAATCAAGGGGCCCAGGTTTGATGCCTGGTGGGGGCACATTTCATTGGATCTCACTTTAAATTGTAGGTCCAGTCCTGATTAGCCTATCTATGCACAAAGTGGACTTAAAACAACAATTCAATATAAAAAAGTAAAGTGCTCCCCTGTGCCTTTTACCATGCACGGGGGTGTGAAGTTAGGGCCCAATATTTTCTTGATCATGGCCAAAGGTGGGGGTGATGTGATCAGCACCACACCCCTAGCTGCCTTTACACCTCACAGTTTACTCCAGGTACCCACATTATACGACACTGGGTGGGTGCCGGAGCCACTTGAACAGGTGGAAAAAATCCTGGTTCTCCCCTGCCAGTGATCCGACAATTCAATATTAAAGTTGTTATACTGCACTGCAAACACATTTTAGATTGTAAAATTTAAATGGTAATGTAGAACTTCTGAAATATGAATTTATATGGTAAGAAGATGAGTTAATGAAGTGGATGATACTATAATTTATATTTATGATTCCTATTGAAGAGGTAGTTTTATTTATTTATCAGCATAACAGTTATGCTCTTAGGATCTCAAACCTACATGCTCACGAGTGAATTTTTGAAATTCCATACTAGATAATGACCAGTTGAGAAGGAAAATATACACATCTCATTTTCAGAACAGATTTTTTTTTTGGCTAATTGTAAAGATGAGGATGAGTGATGTAATTGATGTAGGGATACTCAAAAAGAACACATAAGACAAAGTTGGGATTTGAACCCAGGATCCCTGGTATCGTAGTGCACTGTGCTCACCACTCTGCTGGGATCTCCTTAGAGAATTTCAGAATCAATTCCAGAGAAAAAGGAGACTTGTTATGTAACCTGGATGGCTTATGCACTGTGTATGAAAACGTATACATATTTTTCAAGGTACTGACACCTTCAGGACTAAAATCTTCCAAAGTACAATGGAACTTCAGTTAAACATTTTTGAGTACTCTGAGGCTGAAGAACTTATTATGTGTGTAAATGTTGCATTATTAGGACCTAGAAGGATAATTGTATACTGCAGGCAAATGTAAAATCAGGGTTCCACTGTACATAAACACTGAAACCCATACTTGCTGGTCCCTGAGTTTAGTGTAAAGATCTTTTCCTGCAACTTCTTTGCCATCATCTCACTACAGTTCTCTCTCTGTACAGCTGTAGATGATGCCAAATTGCCACTTAATGATTTCTAACTGCAGCTTTTGTATTTATCAGATAGTTATTACAACCTTTCTTAAACATCACACTATTTACTTAATGATAAGAAATATTGAAATCAATTCACTTCCAGAAGACACTGATTACATGCAAGAGTTTGTGAGTTACATAATTATATTCTTATCATACAGATCTTAAACTATTTTATCATTTCAGTTGCTTCATCTCTTTACTTCAACTATTTTCTTTCAGGCATGAATGAATAGATATATCTTGAGAAGTGATATAACTTTTTCAAACCATCACAATAAAAGATAGAGGATAATCTTAGCAGAATAAATAAAAAGAGCATCTAAATTCTTTACAGCTTTCACCAATTATTTTCATACTTCCACTGAAACAATCTGTTTTCACCTTACTAGTACACTTTAAGGTCAAATTCAATACTAAGTGTTTTTCTTTGTATGAGCTTACTGTTCGATGCTTTACTGTAACATAACAGTGTAAAGCTTAATAAATTATTAGTTTTTTTTTATGAGTTTCAATACTGATCCTTCTTTTTTAAAGAATACAACATAGTTTTTGCAAAACAAGAAAGTATATTTTTCAAGACCACATTTTGCATAATTCATAACTTATACCATATACCAATATCATTCATATTCCTATATATACATAATTTGAACAAGTGTTCTCAGATTATCAGCCAGGTTAAGTCAGTGTTAGTATCCTAACGTTGAACACTAACATCGACTTAACCTGGCTGATAACCTGAGAACACTTGTTCGAATCAAGTCGCTAGGAAAGCTACAATTCCTATATACATAATTGTAAATAATAATTATGGTCCATGTTTATTTGTATTCACAATATTCCTATTGAATCAACCATATCCACATGAAACAAAATCTTATACTTAGTTATCCATCAAAATATTGTGCAGATTAATGACAGTTTTGTGACCGAGCTGCTATTTTAGACTTTTCTCAAAGCTCAAAAAAAACTTCTTTTCCACTTCTGAAGTAATTTATAAAAACATTACTTGCTTTGCATTAGATATTCAGTTTTTAACGATGTATTTCACACCATACAAGCACAAGGTGCAAGCTATCGTATATATTTACCAAAATACAATAGGAAACACAGCTCACTGAGAAATTTTTATAAAATGGTTGAACTTAATAGCCTGTGATAGTCAACAGCTCTTACATTTATAAAACTAGAGGAGCATCTAGGAAAGCATACAGCACAAATGGTATGTAACTGTTGTCTCTTATCAGCTTGTTCATAAATTCTTTGATATTTCCTTCAATGGTAAACAAAATTCCAAGCTGAATATTACAATACATTAGCGCATGTACTAACTGCATTCAACTCTTTATTTTCATACTTCATTGAATTTACAAATTCAGGAATTCTAGAATCTGCACAGATACTAGAAAATTATCTCAAAACAGAAAGGAAAATATGATTTTTGTAACATCAGCTTGTGAACTCGAATGGTATCACATAAACATATGCATCACAGTTAAAATGCTGCTCTATAGAGCTTACATCTATATACACAGCAAGTTACAAAAGATATTACCAAATTTACATTAAAGCTATCTAGGATCTTCCATCACTAATTTATAAGTAAACAAATAGACTGTCTTTGCTGTTGTACAAGAGAATACACTTATTAGCATTTTTCCAGTAAGATTGATAAGATAAAAATCCAGCCTCGGATAAGGAAAAAAAACATATAAGCAAGTATTTACCTCTCGGATTAGCTATTACAAACTTACATTACACTGGGAAAAATAAATATTCAAGACTCAATTTCATAAATTAAATCATAAAAAGAGTGCAAAGTCCTTCAAGACATGGCAGAATGAGCACAGAATATTATCACAATTACTCCATAAGTTTTCTTTTGATGAAAGGCGTGTGTACATTTGGGTAATACACAACCAAACTGAATTAGCTAATAGTCATATTTATTTTGTATCTGTGATCCCATCTAACCACCATAATTCTTGCAGTACACCATGAGATGCTGCATAGAAGTACATTGTCTAAAATGAATGTTGTGCGAGATCAGAAAGCTTAGCCTCTGTTGACAGTGAACTGCAGCCACTGCAGTCAAGGGGACTCGATGGAATTGGACCGCTGGATCTCTTTGTAGCATGGTCGGCACACAGGCACAGCTCTTTGGCTGTAATGACCTGGTAATGCTGTGTGTTTATCAATGCACCGTGTACAGAACACTTCTCCGCATTTCCAACAGTGATACTGTAATGAAAAAGATTATGCAAATCAGAATTAACATTAGGTTACATGATAAATAATATGTTATTTTTTACACTTACTTTTATTGCTTTTTCTGGAACATAATTGGTTTTAACACACTATTTCAAATCACTAAGTAGCTGAAGTCCAGTTTAGGCATGTATGAGGGTCATCCAGAAAATAAAGACCATTTGGTTATACAAAATGAAAAACACAATATTTATTGGAAAAAAAAACAATTCTGTTACATACCTGAAGCTTCCTTCACTTCTCTACATAATCACCTCCTACATTTAAACATTTGTCGTATCTGGGCACGAGCTTCAGAATTCCCATGTTATACTCTTCTGCTACCAGTTCATTAAGCCAGAATTACAATTATCAAAATAATAATAATAATAATAATAATAAATCCTAGCACAATTTGGAAACATTTAGCAAAATTTCGAAGTTTAAGCAGAACTTTTTACTATCGTCAATCCACACAACAGGGAGGGGGAAGAAAATCGAAATTCTTGCTAAATCTGAAATATCGTCAATGTTATTTTCGTTGGTTTTTATAGGCTCACATTTAAATATTTCATAGTTCAAAGTGAGAAGCAAGGGCCCCTTGCCATACCTTGAGCATGGGCCTGCAGCTAACATTCTAAATGCAATGGATAGTACCAGGTGGTTATAATTAAAGTGACGGTGTTCAGAGTGGTACAGCACGGGCTGTAATAAGAGTCTGAAACTTCGTAGATATGCTAATGAAGCAATGCGCTCGCGAATTATGCAAAAAGAAAAAAAAAAAAAAGTTCCAATTCTCGCCACCAGGGTAAAAATGGCGCTGTAAGCAGTAAAAATGTGGAATTTTCCGTAACTCTGACGTCAAAGTTGGTGACATTGCCTAACCATTGTGTGAGCTCCCTGGTTGTTGTTGGTGACGCTTGTTGCTTTTTCCTTTAGTAATGTTCATGTAATTCGAATAGTGAAATTGTAGCGATATTTTATTACAAAGAGTATTGTTTTCTGCAATTTATAGTGTTTTTCCTGTAACTATACCAAGTTTTGACTGCTTACAGCGCCATTTTTTACCCTGGTGGCGAGAATTGGAACTTTTTTTTTTTCTTTTTGCATAATTCGCGAGCGCATTGCTTCGTTAGCATATCTACGAAGTTTCAGACTGCTACTCTCATTACAGCCCGTGCTGTACCACTCTGAACACCGTCACTTTAATTATAACCACCTGGTACAAGCAGTAATGTAATTGATTTTTATTATATTTATTCATTGAAAGCCAATTATAACACCATTAAGCCTTGTTTCCATGATTATGAAAAACTAAATATGCTGACCAAGGCAGTAAATTATTTTATTAAAAACATAAACTAAACGTAACGTTTCAACCTTCTAGCAAGGTCTTCTTCAGACTCTGTATCAAGTACAAAAGTAACAAGATACAAAAACAGGGCATTATATATACACAAACATTACTCCCTCCAGACTATTTAGACCATGGCTTTTTCTTCATCTTGTATTTCTTTGGCCAACAGATATAATTAAAATATCCATAAGTCAACAGCCAGTGGCCTTTAGTCTGAAAATCCTTAACAGTATACTCTGCTCCTAATAATATCATCAAGCAAAGCTCCACCAACATCCTGTTTTCTTCGCATACGTTAGCTATTCTTGCATACATTTCTTTACTTTCGCTTCTTCCCTCTTCCATCATATCTATCAGCTTTTTATTACTTTCTTTGTACCTTTTATCAAATTTTTCTTCTAATTTCCTATTATTCTAATCAATCTTTCTATTATTTTCTTTTAGCTTTTCTTTTACTTCTCTTTGATCTCTTTCGCCTTTCTATTACTTTCTTCTAACTTTTCTTCTACCTTTCTATTACCATTCATCGATTTCATCACTCATCCCCATCATCTTGGCTGTTGTGTGTTTGTATGTCTTGTGCAGTAGTGTGCTGTGTAGTGTATTTGGGTTTGTCTTGTGTAGTAGTTATGCTGTCTAGTGTGTTTCTCTTTGTCTTGTGTAGTATCGGTGGTGTGTATGTATGTGTCTTGTGTTGTAGTTGTGCTGTCTAGTATGTTTGCGTAGTAGTTGTGCTGTCTAGTATGTTTGTGTTTGTCTTGTGTAGTAGTTGTGGTGTGTGGTTTGTTTATGTTTATAGTAGTAGTTGTGGTGTGTTTGTGTTTATATTGTGTTATAGTTGTGATGTGTTTGTGTGTGTCTTGTGTAGTAGTTGTGCTGTCTAATGTGTTTGTGTTCGTCTTGTGTAGTAAATGTGCTGTCTAATGTGTTTGTCTTGTGTAGTAGTTCCTCCATTCATATTGGGGGTTAGGCGTAGAGCTGACAACTCTGCACTGTAAAAAGCCATGTCAAGAATCAGCAATATAAGGCCATGGATGTTCCCAAGGTAAAATATTCCGGAGGTAAAATAGTCCCCCGTTCGGATCTCCGGGTGGGGACTACTTTGGGAGGTCCCTGGACTAAGGATAAGATCTACATTAGGAATAAGGATATTAAATTAGGCACCTGGAATGTTCTGAGCCTTTACCGGCCTGGGGCATTTCAGTGTACAGTTAATGAGATAGTTAAATATAAATTAGATGTAGTAGCTGTCCAGGAAGTTAGGTGGCCAGGAGAAGGGAATTCTAAAACTGAAAATTATACTTTTTTCTATGGTGGTACTGAAAATCATAATTTTGGAACAGGCTTTTTCGTAAATAAAAGAATTATCTCGGCTCTTAAAACAGTACAATTTGTTAATGATAGGATATCATATGCAGTTTTACAGGGTAGGTGGTGTAAAATTATTTTAATAAACATACATGCACCAACGGAAGATAAAGATGATAATACTAAAGATGATTTTTATACAGAGTTAGAACAGGTCTTTGATAAATTTTCTCAGTATGATATGAAAATTCTGTTAGGTGACTGTAATGCACAGATTAGCAAAGAAGAGACATTTAAACCCACGATTGGTAAAGAAAGTCTTCATGAATTAAGTAATGATAATGGTATAAGATTGATTACTTTTGCAACCTCAAAGAATTTAATTGTCAAAAGTACCACTTTTAAACATAAAGATATCCATAAATATACCTGGTCTTCTCCAGATGGTAAAACTCATAATCAGATAGATCATATTCACATTGATAAGAGAAGGCATACTAGTATAATTGACGTTCGTACACATAGAGGTGCTGACTGTGCCAGTGACCATTATTTAGTAATTGCTAAATTAAGAGAAAGACTCTCAGTGATAAATCATAAGCAACAAAATCTAAAGGTTCTAAAATTTGATACAGGAAAGTTTACTGATGAAAGAATTAAGAAAGATTACCAAATTAAACTGTCAAATAGATTTGATGTTTTGAAGGATTTAAATGATGATGAAAATATAAATGAAACAGACGTAAATAAGAATTGGGAGCACATACGTAACGCAATAGAATCAGCAGCTAAAGAAAGTATAGGATACCATAAACCGAGAAAAAGTAAACCATGGTTTGATAATGAATGTCATAATCTAATAGAAATAAGAAATCAGGCTAGACTTAGGTGGTTAAATAACTCTGATGATACAAATCTAAACAATTATAATAGAATAAAGCGAGAAGTTAACCGCATGTTTAGAAGTAAAAAAAGAGATTACTTGAAAAGCAAAATTAACGAAATTGAAACAAACAGCAAAAATAAAAATATCAGAGATTTATATAAATGTGTAAATGAGTTTAGAAAGGGGTGGCAACCTAAAGTAAACTTGATAAAAGATAAAGACGGTGATTTTCTAGCTGACCCAAGCGATATTCTAAATAGATGGAAGAACTACTTTAATGGCCTTTTAAATGTCCATGTAGGAGATAAATCAGAAGTAAATGAAGTCCACACAGCAGAACCTTTAGATCCAGAACCTAACTTGACTGAAGTTAAAGATGCTATTAAAAGGCTAAAGAATAACAAAGCACCTGGCATTGATTTAATACCAGCTGAATTAATTAAATATGGTGGAAATTCATTAATATGTCAAATTCATAAATTAATTTGTTTAATATGGAATAAAGAAGAAATCCCTCAACAGTGGAAAGAATCCATAATTGTTCCTGTGTTTAAAAAAGGTGATAAAATGAACTGCAATAATTACCGTGGAATTTCTCTACTCTCAACAACATATAAAATATTATCTAACATTCTTTTAACAAGACTAACCCCATATGCTAATGAAATTATAGGTGATTATCAATGTGGATTTAAACGTAACAGATCAACTACAGATTAAATTTTTCACATCAGACACACACTTGAAAAAAAGTGGGAATATAATCAAAATGTCCATCAGCTATTCATTGATTTCAAAAAAGCATATGATTCGGTCAAAAGAGATAAATTATATAATATATTAGTAGAGTTTGGAATACCTAAGAAGCTTGTTAGTATGATAAAAATATGCACCAGTGAAACAGAAAGTAAAATTCGTGTGGGTATTAATATGTCTGACAAATTTACAATTCATGATGGGTTAAAACAAGGAGATGCATTATCTCCATTGCTATTTAATTTTGCCTTAGAATATGCTGTTAGGAAGGTAAAAGAAAATAACGAAGGACTAAAATTAAATGGTATGACTCAGTTGTTAGCATATGCAGATGATGTAGACTTACTGGGGGATGATGTGAATACAATTAAGAATAATGCTAAAATATTTTCAAAACTTCTAAAGAGATAGGTTTGGAAGTTAACAAAGAGAAAACTAAATATATGCTTACAGGCCGAAACCATGTGTTAGGTAATAATCAAAATCTAATTATTGATAACAACTCGTTTGAACCAGTTTCCAAATTCAAATACTTAGGAGTAATATTAACAAATTAAAATTATATTAAAGAGGAAATAAAAAGTAGGCTTAATTCAGGAAATGCATGTTACTTCTCTCTTCATAAACTTTTGTCTTCTCGTTTATTATCTAAGAAACTAAAAGTTAAAATATACAAAACAGTAATTTTGCCTGTAGTATTATATGGATGTGAAACTTGGTCCCTTACATTGAAAGAGGAACATAAATTGAGAGTATTTGAAAATAAGATCCTTAGGAAAATATTTGGACCTAAAAGGGATGAGGAGACAGGTGAGTGGAGAAGGTTACATAATTTAGAACTACATAATTTGTATTCATGTCCAGATATTATTAAAATAATTAAATCAAGAAGACTTAGGTGGGCAGGCCATGTGGCACGAATGGGAGAGGAAAGAGGAGTTTACAAGATTCTTGTTGGGAAACCTGATGGTAAGAGACCTGTAGGAAGGCCAAGACGAAGATGGAGGGACAACGTTGAGATGGACGTAAGTGAAATCGGTAGGGATGGAAAAGAGTATATAGAACTTGCTCAAGATAGGGAAAGATGGAAGGCCTGTGTTGCTGCAGCCATGAACCTTCGGGTTTAAGAAGGCTAGGGAGTTAGTTAGTTAGTTAGTTGGTACAAGCAGTATGTGTGAATGTAATTGAACGCATTTTTCAAATCTTCCTCGGTTTACTTCTTCTTACACTCCGAAAAAGCCACAAGTCGCCACTGGTTGATCACAGGCTAGTTTTGAGCATCTTTTCTTTTGCACCTCATTTATGTATCATGGGCTCATACATGATATTAAAGAGGAAAAAGAAAACATTACGACACACTCACTATGCAACAAAAGAAATCAAGAAATAAAAAAAAATTAAAAATAGTTCAAAAGGAAACACAAAACTGACTACAATAGGACTCTTCAATGTTTTATTAATAAACATTAACTTAAACAAACATACAGCACCATTACATTCAGGATAGCATTTTGTCTGAATGTTAATGGTTCTTCATTACTAGCATCCATTCTTAATTGGTCATTGTCCATTCATCCATTATCTATCACTTTACCTGCCATATATTCTATCACCATGCTTCAAGAGAGCACATACATTCTCCTCTTCAGGTGTGCAATAAAGTCACAGGTCCATCATAGGTTTCATCCCATCATCAACCAAAAAATATTTGTTCCCTTGTAGATGAGAAAATAGGTGCTCTCTCAAAATGTAGTGATATAATATAAAGTACGTAAAATTATAGACAATGGATAATTTCCAATTATGATCCCATGCTAAAAAGGATGGTAACTATTTTCAGAAAAAAAGTGAGAGAAAGACATGCACTACTTCAAAACTTGAAACTGAAACTGTTATTATTGGTACAATAAATTTTTTTTATAGTTTTGGTATTTTAGGTTGCTTTTCTGCCACTTTTAGCTAATCACGATGATAAGGATGACAGATGAGATGAAATTTTTGAAAGTACACTCGCACAAAGAACACTCAGATTTTGACTTGAAACCAGAAACTTTTGTGGCAAGATCCAACAATATATTTAAATACTTCAGTCAATATATAAAAGAGGAATATGAAAGAAAGAAGACAAGTAAAAGAAGAAGAGACAAAAAAAGAACTAGTATCAAGACTGACCAGCCAAACACCAGATGAAAGGACACTCACAAACAAATACTCATGCTAAGCCAGACTCAAACATAGAAATTTTGAGGGCAAGATCATGAGTGGATCACCTACATGGCTCCATCAATATAGAAATAGAGGCCAACCTCCGTGGCACAGTGGTTAGCACAGCATGCTATGATGTCAGGGTTCCCAGGTTCGAATACTGGCCTGGGCATGAGTGGTCTTTGTGGGTGTCTCTTCATCAATTTCATTGTATCATCATTCAACCTCATCTTCGTGATTAGCCAAAAGTGGTAGAAAAGCAAAGCAAAATGAACAAATCAATCAAATCAATGAATATATATAGCAATGAATCAACATCAATGAGAATACAGAAGATAAAAATTCTAGTGAATTATAGCGAAAATCCGATTAAATGGAGATATTAAAAATAAGAGCTAAACACACAGCCATGAAATTAGGCATGTGGCAGAAGTTCACACTGTTGCCATGTCAGAGCACAACCCTGTGTGTTCGGAGGTTTAAGAAAATTAAAATCTCGTTGTAGAGTTGGCCTTTGTAATCCATATGATACAAATGGACAGTATCTGCTCAAAAGGTCACGGATGACACAAAAATGCCCCGGAGAGAGGTCGGTCTGACGCTTGAACTAGGCAACGCAGCCTGGTTAACTTTGCCACACAGTGTGCGGGAACCAGCGACTTTTGTCCCGCTCTCGCTTTGCTTTTCCCACATGTGACACCAGAGTAATTCTGCCCAGCCTATTTTCATGGTCGTGCATTTAAACAAAAATTTAAAATTGCTGTGCTTCTGTCTTATGTCAGAACACCTTACCTTTCTGCTGAAGTGGTCGAACGGACTGGAGCAACTACATTCCCTAATATTCCTAAGGGTTTTCCAGTCAAGAGCTACAGAATTCAGCTCCATGCTCAACTGCTCCACAGTCATGCTGTCCGTCATAGCTCCATGAGGTTTCCCAATTACAGTTCCATCTAGAACAGCTTGGACATTCACCACTGTGCCATCATCCTGGATTGCAGCTTCCACGTCATCTCCTCCTGCTAGCGACAACTGCTTGCTAAGATTGGTCTGCAAGAAACCATTGTAAAGATTTAGCGACATGGTAGAGAGGATTAAATCATCAAGTACGCACATTCAAAATGTATTAAATTGCAGAAGTTGACAAAATATTAATTCACACTTCTGCATTATTTTTAATTCAAAATGATATCTGACTGCAGAATGTTCCCTAGTATTTAACGACTCTCTCTCTCTCTCTCTCTGGAGAAAATGTTAATAAATAGAAATCAATTTTACCTGTTCATCTAAGGCCTTTTTGTTGTATAGAAATTTATTATCCAAAATATTAAGTTTCTCTTCAGCATTGCAACCATCTACAATGCCGTCTTGTAGACTGGAATCTTTTCTCAGTTTGTCCCCAGATTCTGACAATTTCTCCTTCAGAAAAGCTATTCTCTACAAAGAAAAAATTACAAATTTTGTTTAATTATATATTAGCACAAACAAAAATATACTTTGAATATACTTTGAAAATATTATTATAGTATCAAGGCTGCAATTTACTTTATAATGTCTGTACAATTTCATCACTTTCCTATTTCAACTGTGCTTTCAGAGCTCTCTAGTGAGAACCTCAAAATTTAGGTATTGACCCAGAATTGTGAAGTCAACTAGAGAGTTGCTTGAAAAGAAGTGGTTTCCATATGAAAAAGATGGAAAATAGCAGCGATGGGACCTCACTTGTTGAAAAGAATTTTGGCAGAATTTGGCTCTCAAAAGCATATTGTGTCACTGAGTTTAATTTATCAATAATAGCAAATCATTTACCTATTCCTTTCATACTCATTGGTATTTTCAGATTGCTGCTGGAGAGCTAAGTTTGTGTATGGCATGAATACATACATATCTTGTGTAACTACAGACACAAATACATTGATTGTACACAAAGCCTTTCAGTGTGCCTATAAAATTTAAATACAGAAATACATTATTTCCCAGTCTGAACAAAGCTAAAAAGTATTTGTGTTTTGTATTGCTTTGATGACTCTGTAGGCTAAATGGCCTGATGAAGTTGAATGATAATTAGATAAAGGGACATTTGCAAAGAACACTGGGGCTCGACATCAGAACCATGGGTGGGAAACCAGTCAGTAAACCACTAACAGGCTTTTCCACTGAAGTGGCGACAAAACCGAATATTACGTTTTTTAAATTTCTGATTCTTCCAAACAATATACATTAACAGATAAGAAAGAAAGTGAGAGAAAGATTGTGATGCAGATTATTTTATATGCCAAGGGTTACATTAAGCTATTTACTTTCTGCAGAAGTCGAATGTGGTCCTCTAGTGAACTACTGTGATCACAAGTTGCCAGAAGCAGGTCTCCCAATGGTTCCCTTGGATGAACACCACTTTCAAACCGGCAGTACATGCCCCGCCAAAATCTGTGGGGGTAAAACAGACATAGGTAAACCACAGAGTACATACAGAGTTCAAATCATCTATAAATCGAGTGGAAAAGTTAAAATAACACCTTCTGTAAAGATAGCATCTGGCAATACATGGCTAAAAGTGATCAACTTTACTAATATGGTTGTTCTTTACTCTGGAGAAAAACTGATGTATCTGCAATATGGCCTGGTGAAAAATTTTAAACTTTCACACATGAAGTTTTAAAATTAATGAATGGAATACTTAACAACCTGCACACATAACAAGTTATGTACTGTAGCTAGAATTAAACTTATAAATGAAGTAAATTAAACCCTATGAAATTAAGTCTTGTTCACAAAAAAATTAAAATTAAAATACAGTGAACAATTAGCACCAGTGAAACAAAGTAACATTTGTGTGGGTATTAATGTGTCTGACAACTTTACAATTCATGATGGGTTAAAACAAGGAGATGCATTATCTTCATTGCTCTTTAATTTTGCTTTAGAATATGCTGTTAGGAAGGTAAGAGAAACTAAAGAAGGACTAAAATCAAATGGTGTGACTCAGTTGTTAGCATATGCAGATGATGTAGACTTACTGGGGGATGATGTGAATACAATTAAGAATAATGCTAAAATATTTTTCAAAACTGCTAAAGAGATAGGTTTGGAAGTTAACAAAGAGAAAACTAAATATATGCTTACAGGCCGAAACCAAGTGTTAGGTAATGATCAAAATCTTATTATTGATAACAACTCGTTTGAACCAGTTTCCAAATTCAAATACTTAGGAGTAATATTAACAAATTAAAATTATATTAAAGAGGAAATAAAAAGTAGGCTTAATTCAGAAAATGCATGTTACTTCTCTCTTCATAAACTTTTGTCTTCTCGTTTAATATCTAAGAAACTAAAAGTTAAAATATACAAAACAGTAATTTTGCCTGTAGTATTATATGGATGTGAAACTTGGTCCCTTAATTTGAAAGAAGAACATAAATTGAGAGTATTTGAAAATAAGATCCTTAGGAAAATATTTGGACCTAAAAGGGATGAGGAGACAGGTGAGTGGTGGAGAAGGTTACATAATTTAGAACTACATAATTTGTATTCATGCCCAGATATTATTAGAATAATGAAATCAAGAAGATTTAGGTGGGCAGGCCATGTGGCTCAAATGGGAGAGGAAAGAGGAGTTTACAGGATTCTTGTTGGGAAACCTGATGGTAAGAGACCTGTAGGAAGGCCAAGACGAAGATGGAGGGATAACATTGAGATGAACCTAAAGGAAATCGGTAGGAATGGAAAAGAGTATATAGATCTTGCTCAGGATAGGGACAGATGGAAGGCCTGTGTTGCTGCAGCCATGAACCTTCGGGTTTAGGAAGTCTAGAGAGTTAGTTAGTTAGTTAATGAACAATTAAAGAAATTGCACAACATACCCTGTAAAAACTAGTTAAATATTAAATAACAATGACATTCTATTTTGAATAAATACGAGGAGTAGTCAAATGAAAACCTTAAAAGTGTCATAAAATGTTTCATATTTATGCTATTGTGATGAGATTTGGTGGTGCTGTTGCTCGTACTTTACTTTCACTCCAATAGGTGGTAGAAGAGCGTTGGTGACCAATTGTCGTTGTAGGAACAGTTTCAAGATGGCCGCCCCACTAACAACATGCACCAAGGAAGAACAGCATTCTGTGATCAGATTTTTGATGAGTGAGGGTATTAAACCTATGGATATTCATCGTAGAATGAAGATGCAGTATGGTGAAGCTTGTGTGTCACAGCAACAGGTGAAAGAATGGAGTAAAAATTCAGAAGTGGTGTGACATCTGTTGCAGATGCTCCTAGCCCAGGCTAAGCACACCGAGTTGTGATGCCGGAGAATATAGCGGCTGGCTGTTGAGGCCGTTCTATGGGATAATCGCCATGTGACTGTGGATGAAATAGCTGCCATTATAGGTATTAGTCATGGTTCAGCACATAACATCATTCATGACGTGCTCCTGATTCGTAAAGTGTCGGCCAGGTGGGTACCACTTCATCTGGCAGACAAGTTGAAAATGCGATGTGTTGATGCGTCTGAGAACTTTTGCGGTGCTCCAAAGAAGAGGGTAATTACTTTTTTAAGAGACTTGTAACTGGAGATGAAACATGGGTCCATTATTACATTCCCGAAACAAAGAAAACAAGCATGGAATGGCACCATTCATCTTCCCCTAAACCCAAAACGTTTCGTTCACAAGCATCTGCCGGTAAGGCCATGCTGACACTTTTCTGGGACCAAAATGACATTATTCTGGAGCACTACATGCCTAGGGGACACACAGTAACTAGTGCTTCATATTGTGATCTCGTGAAGAACCATCTGAAACCTTCAATAAGGTCAAAGCGACGTGGACTGCTGTCGTCAGGTGTCATTTTGCAGCATGACAATGCTAAGCCACATGCTGCCTGAATGACTGTTGTGACAATTAATGACTTGAACTTTGAGTGCCTACCACCATCCTCCTTACTACCCAGATTTGGCCCCAGGTGATTACCACTTGTTTGGACCACTTAAAGAGGCCCTACGAGGACAGAAGTTCTGTTCTGATGACGAGGTCAAAGAGGCTGTGTATACATGGTCACGCAACCAACCAAAATACTTTTTTTCCAGGGCATACAAGCACTTTGTAAATGATGGGAAACTTGCATTCAACATGGAGGGAATTATGTAGAAAAATAATAACAATTTGTTTCACTTCCACTGAATACATATAAGGGGTGTTTTTTTAGAGAGATAGAACATGAACATGAAATAAAACACCTCAAACTCGTGGTACTGGCCATGGTATTAGCTTTATTGGAAATAGAATTGTATGCCATTATTGTTTAAAGATGATTTCGGGTATATGGGCACCGCGGCTGGCACGAATAAAGCGCAATCTGGAAGTCCAATTGTCAAAAATTTTTTTGAGCAGCTGGGGCCGTATATCGGCAATCACGAGGCGAATGTTGGCTTCCAAGTTGTCCATCGTCTCAGGTTTATCGGCGTAGACAAGCGATTTCACATATTCCCACAGAAAATAATCTAAAGGTGTTAAGTAACATGATCTGGGAGACCAATTCACAGGTCCATGATGCAAAATTATGTGCTCATCGAATGTTTCCTTCAATAAAGATTGTGGCGTGCGCTGTGTGGCATGTTGCGCCATCCTGTTGAAACCACAGCTCTTCCACATTGATGCCAGTCAACAGGGGAACGAAAAAGTCCTGAAGCATGGATCGATAGCGCTCTCCATTGACTGTCACGTTCTGGCGGGCATCATTTTTGAAGAAATAAGGACCGATGATTCCACCAGCACATAAAGCACACCAGTAACTTTTTGTGGGTGTAATGGCGTCTCAAGAATGGCTTGTGGATTTTCGACACTCCACATGTGGCAATTTTGCTTGTTGATGTAGCCATTCAACCAAAAATGGGCCTCATCACTGAATAAAATTTTGTGATGAAACTGAGGATCACCGACAATGTCGGTTTCAGCCCAGGCACCGAACTCACGACGCATACGGTGGTCAGGCGGCTTCAATTCTTACACGAGCTGGATCTTGTACGCTCGTAAACGAACATCTTTCCGCAAAATCTTCCATACAGTGGATGTACAGAGCTCCAATTGCTGTGCACGATGGTGAATAGACTGATTCGGGTCCTCCTGAACACTATGCTCCACAGCAGCAACATCATCTTCGGTGCGCACTGTACGCAGTCTCTGCGGATGTGTAGTATCAATTAGAGTATGTGTGGTGCGAAAACATTCCATGGTTCGTCGAATAACTGGCTCGGATGGACGTTTATGTCGACCGTAGATTCGACGTAGCGCACGGTATGTTGCGCGCACTGAACCATGATGTTGGAAATACAGTTGCACAATTTGCAGGCGTTGTTCTGACATAAGTCTATTCATGGTGAAATGGCACACCACACAGAGCACAACGCCCCTGTCAGCTGTTCACTTGGCTGTCGTGGGCAGCAGTGTTGCCAGGTCGAAAAACAAACAGTTTCAATATTACAAGTTTTTTGGTATCTTAAAGCAAATATCTGAATGTAATATTTTTATAACAACAGAAAAGTAGAGGGTTACATTTGTTCCTTCAATGCTAACAATTCCCTACTTAATGCCAGCATTAAAATTATAAAACTTGTATTCCCATCATCTAAGAATGAATAATGATATACATTTTAAAAAAATAACATTACCTGATGTTTTGGGGACAGACATTTGGGACTAGAATATCTGGTGTTGCTTCAGGGTTGTATAATGGGTTGATATACTCATTCATATGATTTGCCATGAAACCCCATAGAGAGTATGTTCTCTCAGATAACCTGTAGGAAAAAATACATATGATATATCTAATTGTGCTGCAGTTATTAAACATTATAAAAAATTATTGATCCTTTCAGCAACCAGAAGATTCAACATTTAAAAAATATTCTTCACAAAAATGAGTTTTACTTGTTAATTACATTAGCGAACTCATTGGTATGAACCAGTAATGTGTGGAATAATAATATTTAATTAATTTATGTTTATTCTATGAAGCATGCTGAATGCAAGTTATTACTTAATTACATGATATCAGCATAACATTTGTTGTTTGAAACAAAACTCTTGATATTACAATAGTCAATTATATGTTCAATATTTGGCAAACAATACGAGATATTCAACATCTAACACATTACAGTACTTATGAATTCATGAACAATAGTATTTTGTGTGTTTTTTATATTCCACAATATGACATATCACACACAGTTCTCATTTTCTTATGTTTTTCAAATTATATCAATAATAATAATAGCAAATATATGAAATATTAAATGTTCAGTAATTTATAAATATTTGGTGATTTTCTTTGCAAAGCAATACATGAATTATTTAAAAACCAGTACTTCGCAAAACAAAATATTAGAATTTCAGCTTTGTTATAGCTCTTTTCAGCTGTTACGGCGTGCGCTCTAGAAGCTGGCAGGGGAAGTGGAGAGCAGGGAAACGACCTATCCAGCGCAACGAGACAGGCCGGTTAGAGAGAGAGACTGCAGCGTTGCCAGAGTAGCGGGAAAGGGGAGTTGAAATCGAAAGAACCATGAAATACAGACGTCCCATTGTTCGCGTATGGTCTGAGAATGTGTATTGTCCCCATCTTGTGGTCAGTAGAATACCGATAAGTGTATGATATCAAGTGTATACGTTGTAGTAATTCTTTCCAACTGTACCGAATGGTAGCTAGCATTGTCCATTACAATCACTGCATCTTTGATGTTCCTTTCGTCAAGTGTATCTAAAAACTGCAAAAACCACTGAAACTAATTTACATTCCTGTAGAAAACCAGTGTGACTGGAACCTACGTGACAAACAATAATGCGCCCACCTTTACCCACGGGCACTTTTAAACCCCCTGTACCCTCTTTATTTTGCCAGATTTTCGTTGGAGCGTAATCCTGATGTATGTACGTTTCATCTAAATGAAATACCTATATAGGACAAAGGTTCCTTATTTTTTAGAAGATGCATTTTTCGCAAAAATGTTACTCTGGCTGTAACTATATCGGCTCTCTCCATCAGAAATCGTCTACCGTCATTGCTCTTTTTGTACCTGAACCCCATATACTTCAGTATCCTCCACAACGACGAAACTCCCCACTGAAAGCTTATTTGTGTATGCAAATCAACGAAAACTTGTTCAGTGTTGGATATTCACCCTTTACATAATACCCTAGGATAATTCTTCTTGTTATATCTTTATCGCAACCGTCGATTGCCTTTGTGATAGCTACTGTTCCTTTTGATTCGTTTGCGCGGTGATTCAAATGACGTGGAACCCTATCGCCTCAAGACTGTCTTTGCCTTCCCTAACAATATGCTGCACAGTTCGCGTCACTCCACAAGCTTCCGACACTCTCTGTTGCACTTTGTGCACACTTACCAAGGGAAAACTGTTTTCTGCTTCCTTTTGAAAATATCCATGAACCCTACTGATTATTTTCCTACCTTGGCTATGAACTACCTCCTTCCTGTTCGCCATCGTACGATACTTACTGCGTTGATAAACACAAAGCTCCCAATGGAACAGCGAGAGTACAAATAAACGTCACATCACATGCCACATACACGTTTATCGAAGAAACAATGCAGTTAGGCAATACACGACGCGACAACAATTACTCCCACGTACGTTATTCCTACATTCCGCTCATAACAAACAGGAATCAACACTGGGGCAAAAGACCATCAGCAACGCGGTGAATTGGCAACACAGCAACGTGCAAAACGAAGTTAGCGCTGCAGCTTCCTCCCGCAACTGCGTAACTCTCGGCTTCACCGCTAGGTGGTCTGTTCTCTGGTTGGTCAGCGGCATGTTCCCCGCTCCCCACTTCCCCTGCCAGCTTCTAGAGCGCACGACGTAAGAACTGAAAAGAGCTATAGCAATAAACTACTTCTTCCATTTTTTTATATATCTAAGTCAACACAAATTTGATTCATTTTTACAGTTTTTTCACTTCACTTCTTTCCTGTAGTATCCAATTGTAAATATTATCTAAGTTACATTATAAAAATATTACAATATGTTACTAACCTTAGATCAACACGGTCTTTTTCGCAGTTCCCAATAAATGTGCCATATTGACAGGACATTACATGATCGTGAAGAGTTAGTAGAAAGCGTTCATTGAACTGGAAGGTGGCAGGTAACTGCTGACTTAGCTGCCATGCACAGTCTATGAATTGGGTGAACACAGGCGATACTTCCCTTGGATCTCCTTGAAGGAATCCACAGCGATCAGTGAATTTATGACCAAAACTCAGCCACTCTTTCTCTATTAAGGCCTGCATAAAAAAAAAATGAATAAATAATTGCCCTAAGTTCTACAATATGATGTATACCATTAAACTGTTAATACTGAACCATAAAAAAATTGTAGTGTGATCAATTTTTATTATTATTGTGGTGGTGGTACAACATTTGTAATATACAGGGTGCCTCAATAAGTCACTTAACACCACCAGTACAAGGCCACTGCGGCATGGAACGTGAAAATTTCGATGACCAATCGTTGACTGGCCAAGGGGGAACCACATTGACGTCACCCGCATGGTCGGCAGCCATCTTGATGTCCGCCATCTTGAATTCAACTTCAGAAATTTAAATGGGAAGGGGGTCGTGCGACATATCAAAATGGGCTAGAATTTCACCAGGAAAACAACTGTGACATTTGTTTTCACCTAACTTTAATTGTTGCAGAGTTAACAATACCACAAAGTTATGGCTCAATAAGTCACTTAACACCCCCACTACAAGGCCACTGCGGCATGGAACGTGAAAATGGCAATGACCAATCGTTGACTGGCCAAGGGGGAACCACATTGACGTCACCCGCATGGTCGGCAGTCATCTTGATGTCCGCCATCTTGAATTCAACTTCAGAAATTTAAATGGGAAGGGGGTCGTGCGAATTATCAAAATGGGCTAGAATTTCACCAGGAAAACAACTGTGACATTTGTTTTCACCTAACTTTAAATTTAAGGGCGATTTCCGCATGGGAGAGTGACACGTCCTTTCCTTTTTGCTTAAATGTTTATTGTTCAAATAATCGTTAGTATGTGATTATGTGGTATTTATTGTTAGACCAATCACTGAAAATGTCCGGATATTGACTTAACGGTATGTACATATCTTGTAGTATTGGTTGGCATGGGAATTACGATTGTGTTTTGTCTTTACATAAAAGTTTAAAAGAGTGATGATGTGAATTGATCGTGTCAAGAGTAGCATATTTCCTTTTTCACTGATCTGAACGAAAATGCCACTAACACGTGAGGAACGGATTGCCATCATATTGATGTCAGGGGAGAGAAGTACGCGTGACATTGCCGCAGACTTCAATAACCGCAATCCTACAAGACAACCGGTGCCACATGTGGCCGTCAGCCAGTTGCTGGCAAAGTTTCAAGATACTGGATCTGTGGACGACAAGCCGCGACATGGACGTCCGAAAACAGCCACGGATGAGGGTACTGCTGTAGCGGTGTTGGCATAATTTGCAAAGTCCCAAACCCGTAGCACACGGAGACTGGCGCTGGAAAGCGCTGTCAGCAGGGGTTCAATTCAAATGATTGTACGTGACCACCAATGGAGCAGATCTTACCATCCTTACTGTCTGAGGATGGGAGCTATCCTGAATGGTTCCAGCAAGATGGTGCTCCACCACACTATGGGATGATAGTCCGTCAGTACCTGGATCAACAATTCCCTCACCACTGGATTGGTCGCCGAGGGACTGTGGAATGGCCTGCATGCCTCACCTGACCTGACACCATTGGACTTTTACCTCTGGGGACACCTGAAAGCCATGGTGTATGATACGAAAATCAGGGATCTGGACCACTTGCGCACACGCATTGTGGATGCCTGTACTGCAATAACTCCTGAGGTTCTTCAGAATGTGGTAAGGTCATGGGAGAGACGATTACACGTGTGTGTTGCGCAAGAGGGACATCATATTGAGCATGTGTTATAACTTTGTGGTATTGTTAACTCTGCAACAATTAAAGTTAGGTGAAACCAAATGTCACAGTTGTTTTCCTGGTGAAATTCTAGCCCATTTTGATAATTCGCACGACCCCCTTCCCATTTAAATTTCTGAAGTTGAATTCAAGATGGCGGACATCAAGATGACTGCCGACCATGCGGGTGACGTCAATGTGGTTCCCTCTTGGCCAGTTTTACTCCCATGGTCTTTATATTGTACTAAACAAATTGCACAGTACAATAACACAACCTAGCAAAGATAAAGAATCGCAACCTCGCGTTCAAAAATTTCTAAATTAACTGAATTAGCAACATCTCATTTAGTCCACGTGGAGTTGACAAGAGCTGTCATTTTTTGGACGGACACTATTGGTGGAAAAGGTTTCAGGGGAGGATTTACTGGACTCCACATGGACCTGATATATGGATATATGTAAGGGGGAAAACTGATCTTTCGGAACTTTCTTTGAAGTAAAGTGAGGTTTCTTTGGGGAAGAGCACTATACTGGGGGTGTTAAGTGACTTATTAAAATTGGGCCTAAAGGCAAAAGTGGAATTTCTAACAGAATCGCACCATTTCTAATGCAAAGGACTCACCTGAAATCCTTGAATAGATCTGTAGTATGGATCTAGAAATATTGCAGCTAGAGAGCACACTTGGGCAGTTCTATCCCACCCATCTGAGCAATGGACTAATACATTAATGCCCTCGGTGATTGCATGAGCGATGAACCAAGATGTATCTAGAATTGCCTTTATGTGCTTCAGCCAACCACTTGATTCAAGGCCTCCCAGGAAATTGTTCATTGAAGGGGATTTCAATTCACATGCTTAAAAAAATAGGAAAAAGGTTGTTTTTTTTAAATAATGATGACATCATTAACAGATTAATAAGTGCATTAAAACACCTCCAGAGCTAAATGTAATGTACTTTTACTATTGCAATCAATTATCACTCCTACAATATCCTTTATTAAAATAAATAAATAAACGAACATAAAAAAGTTTGTTGTATTACAAAGTTTGTCATGGAAAACACTGTTATATCGCACTGTATGTTTTGGTTAGACCTAGCACATTCTCTTAACAAGATATTTGATCTCTTTGGTGGTGATATTCCAACAGATTTGCTTGTTAATAATTACAGAAATAGAAAATATACTAATTTCTTTATGGTGAAGAAAAGGGCAAACTTGACATGTTTAATCTCTTCCATACCAAGCACATACATATGTACGAGTCCTGACATCAAACAAATGTACACACACACACACACACACACACATCCCTGATACAGACAACATTATTACTATCACTGTGAGTGACTGGGTTAAAAATGAAGAAATCTTTAATGATTTGTTACAAATTCAGCATTACGTTCCAAGACATTTTATATCAAAAGTATTACTAATCATTTTCATACAGCAGGTTAGCAACTATACTGCAATAATATGCACCATGCAATGTTAAATTTATTTCTCTCACGCATCCATATACTTACTTTCTAACATTTTCATGAGACTACTTCTCATGACATGAATGTTTTCTATTCCAAGAAACTGGAACTTGATGTTTTCATAAAAGTTTTCATTTTCATATCCCTTGCCTGCTGCTCTGTTGGCTATAGCATTTATCTGAAAGTATATTGGCATTTTTAACACTTTATTAATACTATGTACATGTTTTTGGAAAACACATATGACCATTGTAAAAAATAAATAAATATGTCTACTTAATACATGCAATAAAGACATACAATTATATCATAAGTATGCAGTACTTTCTTTCAACAAGGGAACATTTCAGCTCTTCTTGTAGTGTTCAAATTCAACATTTTATCTCAAAATAAAATAATAGGAGATGCTGAAGCACAAGCATATATCCTTCTTCTACTTTTAACTGATATTTTACGTGTGACATCAACAAGCTATAATCCTAACCAATTCAACGTTTATTCTGAGGATACTAGACATATGGAATGCTGTACTAAGGAAAGAAACTTCACTTTTTTCTCGTCAAGAGTCATTCACATAGACCACAGTGTCATCTATGAAATAATTGATTTGACACACTGTTTACAGCATGTATTGCTTAATACTCTGAATAAGATTTCATTACTTTATCACAATATCATTTCCAATGTCAAATGTACAGCTATTCAATATCTTGGTCTTTTCCCTAGTTCAATGGGAATATTAGTATAGGATGCTATGAAATTTCCACATTTCATTTCTTCACAATTTATATTTAACTACGAATTTTCTGCCCAAATTGCAATTCTCTACACATGTTTCAATGTAAAATTGTTCGACATTTTCGATACATGAAATAATATATTTAACTCACAATATTAATGACAATTATATGTGCAGTGACTAATTTAACATTTTGACACTTCATGCAACATATATAACAGGCCATAAAAATCAATAGTTTTTTTTAAAAAAAAATAGAAAATATACATATCAGTGCCAAGTGTTTAATTTTTCAACTACAACTTATTATTACCTTACATAAGCAAACACTAAGAAAAGCATACCTTTGGTCTTGTGTCCACAACGTACATAAACTTAGAAGAACTTGGATTTGTCCGTAGAATGCAATTTAGCATATGTTCATCTTCCATGCACCTAGCGCTAAACCCTGACAGTGGTTGACTGCACCTACATATTGCAGCCTGTAAATAAGGAAAAGAACATGATTGGTGTGTCTCATATTTTTGATCATTGTAACTTCATCCTTTCTTCTCCTTTTTTCACTAGACATTAATATATTTATGTGGGGTGTCATTTTAATGGCAACCACAGACCACAGAAACATATAGATGACATCAAAAGTAGAGTTGTAAAAAAGCCGGCTTATTTGAATGGATTTTTCTTTTCGATAAAAAGCTGGCTTTCTTGGGGAAAAAACTAAAATTTTGACTTTTTTGGCTTTTTACCAATTACAGCTGACCTATTTCACTTCAAGTAACTGTTATGAGTTTACAGGTTTGTAGTGACACATTTTACAACTAGCTAAAAAAAAATTACATGATGTAGCTGCCAAGAGACAGATCTTGACCAATCCCAGTGGACACATATTGCACAGTGGTTCAGATACAATTTTAACCCTAGCTTACCAAGGGGGGAGGGGGGCTTGCAGGCCCACCACAGCTACTTTTTTAAGATTTTTCAACTGTTTTACATTGTTCTCTAGGATGTTCCCAATATTTCTGTACTACTTTTGCTCATAAAAACCTAAATGTAATGTAAGTAGGATGCAAAATGCACTTTGTGGGATTATCATGTGCCATTTTTTAATGCATCTCATTCCAGACACTCATGCCAGTGTCAGTGTACAATTGGCTGGTAATGATGGTAATTATTGTAATAATTATATTTAATATACAACTGCACTTCTACAAACAAAAAAAGCATTAATAAAAAAATATTATGGGTTTTGTGAGTTTTAGTGAATGATAAAATATATGTAAGACACTCATGCAATAATTAGTTATTATTTTTTATTACAGAGAGTAATTTTTGTAATTATTATAATTAATAAATAATTGCACATATATAATCAGCAAAGGAAGCAGTGATTCAATAGTAAAATGGCTTCTTGAATTTTAGTGATAAAAAAAAAGTGTCCTCCTGTGAGTTTCTTGTATGGCACGAATAAGCTAGGGTTAAAACTAAATGTGTAGTCCTGTTGAGCACATCTGACCATGAAATGGACGTAAAAACAAGCTTTTACATGTTTGTCTCTCAATTTAAATGTCGATGTCATAAAATATAAAACAAATGTTCATATTAAAATATTCGATGTTTCGGATCAATTAAAAATCTTTACTGTTCACAACACATATCCAGAAGTATACGTATTACGTGAATGTGTGTGTATATATTCTGTTTAACAGAGCTTTGAGATGAAAGCGACAAGTGGCTCTTGGAAACCAACCCTTAGAAGTAAATGCAAGCTTTCAAACCAAAGCAACATAAGCTGCAAGTGTCACTTGGCCTGTACCATTTTCTCAGGGAACTTTTAGACCGAAGCAACAAGTGACATGTGTCACTTGGAAGCAGACCCTCAGTAATCCATTCAACGTTTTGAACCGAAGTGCGACAACAAGCTAAACATGTCACTTGCATGTTACTCGGACTACACTGTTTTCTCAATGGCGTGCATCCTGTCGCTTCGGTCTGTTGTTCTTACATGCGTGGTGAATGGTTTGCTGTCACCGCTGTGTCGCTTGTCATCTGTGACTTCAGTCTGAAAGCTCCTTCAATGGCACGCATCATGTCACCTCGGACTTGTTTGTGAATGCGTTGTGGATGCTTCCTTACAGACTGAAGGGGCCCATGTCACTTGTCACTTCAATGTGACACACCCCCTCACCTGTCATGTGTTGCTTCGGTCTGAATGTTCTCTATACTTAACAAGATTGTTAGCTACTTCATCTGAGATCAAGATTTAATTTAGCCTGTAAATCACAGAGAACAAATTGCAAGTACTGTTGTTGGAAAAAGGTTGGCTTCTTGATAGAACGTTCCTTTTGTAATCATGAATTAGCCTCTGGGGTGGAATAAAGTAATGCTGTTGCCTTGTACAGTAATAAGAAGGGGTCTTATGTCCAATGGAGTCTGAGTGCTTCAGATCTCACTTCAAACTGTAGGTCAAGTCCAGATTTCTTAAATGTATTATTTTTCCATTTGCGGCCAATCTTATTTGCTTCTGCTTCAGTTTTAGTGCTAGTGTTTTTCAACTGCCGAGCCACAAAAGGTTCATTGCACCCAGGGGTTGACGACTAATTTAAATCTAATTTTATATTTGACAGCAAGTCTATACATAATTGAACTATGATTATGTCATCGTTGATATATTAATATTAATTACGGGTTCAAATTAATTTCAATATAAACTTTAAAGATCAGAAGTGTATTTATGAGTGAAATTGTTGGGATTAGGACATCGACCTGAAAGAAATCGTAACTTGGCGGGTGCAAGGGGAGCACTCGCCCCCCCCCCCTAATGATATTTGAAGTTAGAGGTACTTTTGTTAACCTCCTGGAACATGAGGAGCAAAGTAATAGAGAGTAATATTTGTGATTTCGCAACTGTAACAATGAATTAGCAAATCATTCTGAATGTTATCTATTTGGGATGCAAAACTTTTCGAGTGTGCCCCCCCCCCACCAAAGTTAAGTCCTAAGTTCGAATCTGCCCCTCAAAATTAGGCCCCAAGTTATGCCCATGGATGCTAGATTCTCAAAAGGTAGAGCAGCATTTTCTTTTTTGCTTCATGTACGTGTTCGTATAACAAATTCAAACATTGAAAATCATATCATACTAATCATACTATTAGATTCTATTAAAAACACATACAAAACTACTCTAGTTATGTAATTATGTTTATTCTACATACATATATTTAATAAGCCTACCGAAATATGAAGATAACACTCGGAAAGAACCACCCATTCAGAAAGCCAGCTTTTTATCTAGCAACGAATTTCATATTGTAAATTGTATTTTAAATTCAGAAATGAGTGCTTATTTTACAGTAGGGAGATAAACTAAAACCATGGAACAGGAAAAATACTGCCAACTCCTGTATTTTCATTGATTTGAGACACTTTTGTGAAAAAAGCACAACCAAAAAAGCAGTGGAAAAAACAGTTCCCACCCAAAAAAAAAAAAAAAACATTTTTTTCGACCACTTCCAACTCTAATCAAACCAAACAACTTTTCTCAGTAACATTTTTCTCGTTTCTGCACATCAGTCGTTCAAAAAAGCCAGTTTTGCTGCCTGGATGCTGGCAACCCAACACAACATTTGATTGCATTTCCTGTCGTGAAGAGATGCATGCCAAGGTTGCCAGGAACAAACATATTCTGTGAAAAATGACATAACTACAACCAGCCATAATATGTGCCATAAAACAAAGCGATAAAATGAGTTCTGGAACCCAACAGGAAGTGAAACAACAATACGAAAAAGGGTAGAAAAACAACTTATTCAAAATGAAGTGTTAATATTGGATTTTGTCTCAGCCTACATGTCATATATTTGCAAATCTCGTTGTAAAGTTGGCATCTACAGTTTAGTCTATCCACTTCGTCCTTCTGATACTGGTTGTCTGTGACACACTGAACAGTTGACAAAATAGAAATGAAAAATCTTAAAATTCCAAAAGTAAGTAACACGTAATGTAATGTGTATTCACAGCATTATGAGGCAAGGGACAAAAATGGTTGAAAATACATGGATATATGCAGTGATCGGAAGTAGCGTGTTGTAGCTGTAGTGAAGCTACAAAATTCATGTAGTTGTAGCAGTAATTTCACTACAGCTACATTTCTTCTCAGAATTCTGACAAATTTTCAATGTGGCAACAGCGTAAAAAAAAATTCAAGAACAACGCTTACTTTTGCAAGAGGTTCATCAAGACAAAGTCTACTACATGGAAATACAGATAATCTAGATTATAAATATCTTAATATCACGGATTATAGATAATTCCATTATTTATTTCATTAATATCTGAATATTTCTAATATCGAGATAAATAACAGACATAGATGAACATATTCAGGCTAACAGTTACATTTTTGAGCTGCATCACTCAACATGCCTCGTTTGCGACACCTCCGGAACAAATCCTGTGCATATCAATGGTGTAAGAGAGAGCAAAATGTCATTCATTATTGTGTAAAACACAACTTGCAGTGCAAAAGCGAGTGATCTCTTCTCCACTACAATGACAAAGCAATAGTGCCAGCCATCAATGTGCTCACAACGTCGCTTTTCTGTAACTTTCGCTAATCATGAAAATGAGGATGAATGTAACTCAGAAAAGCAAGGGACCAGACCTTGAAGTTCGGATGGAGAGCTAAATGCTCCCCTTATATGGTTGGTTTTGCATTGCAGTTATTGAAGAATCTTTGTTCCATAATGTAAAGAGTACACAAAATTCCCCTTTATGCAAATTAACCATTAGTGACACTGTAATTGAAGAAACCATTCAATCATCAATGGATTACTATTTGTTGAGTATCAAACAACTGTTTTTGACTCAAAAAAATTCAGACAATTTTAAAAATGTACACAGTAGTCTGCAGACTGTCCTACATAAACAGTACAATATCTGTAGTGGTGCAAGAGCCTTCCTTTATAGCAAGTAGTGTCACAGCCAAGACTGAAAAAGTCAGGACATGAATTAAAAAGTTATGGACTGTCTTGATAGCCTTGCATCAATGGTTATAAAATTAGAACTGCCAAATATTACAGACTGCACACTTCTGGAACCTGTTTCTTCCCAGAAACAAGCCATTCATTGTGCAAGCACAAAATCCAAATTCTTGCAAAATTTGAAAAACCATCAACATTATTTTCGTAGGTTTTTATAGGTTCAAATTAAAATGTTTCATAGCTCGAGGAAGGTGAAGGACATGGACCCTCCCTTGGGCACCGGCCTGCCACATGGTTATTTCAATTTCTTTTATGCAGAAGTAGTGGAAAAATTGCAAAGTAGCAAGTATCGAGCTACTTTTTGGTAAATGTAGCTGTAGCGAAGTAGCGAGTATCGAGCTACCTTTTGGTAAATGTAGCTGTAGCGAAGCTACATTTTGGAAGAGTAGCTGTAGCTGTAGTGAAGCTACTTTTAAAATGTAGCATTCTGATCACTGGATATACACTGCTGTTTGTGAAAATTGCAACACCAAGAAGGAAACGTATGATTGAAATGAACTTTATACCACAGATTAGGTACATGCCAATACACAAATGATTAGAGTTACAGACCTGTATATGATCTCTGACCTTGAGAATTCAGTATGGTGTGAAGCCCCCATGTGCTGCAAACAGAGCCTCTACACGTCGTGGCATGGAATCAAGGAGGGCCTGGATATGTTCCTGGGGAATCTCCCTCCACGCGGTTTGTATGCGAGTCCACAAAGCATCAACAGTGGTTGCTGGAGGACCATGACGAACAAATTGCTGATCAACCATATCCCGGACATGTTCGATGGGCGACATGTCAGGCGAACGTGCAGGCCAGTGAAGCAGTGGTAAGTGTAGTTCTTCGAAGACGGCTTGCACATTTCTCGCCACATGTGGCCAGGCATTGACCTGCTGAAATATGGCATGTGGAGTTGCCTGAAGGAGGGGCAGTGCCTCGGGCTCTAAAACCTCCCTGACGTAGCGGTTGCTGTTCAGATTGCCTTCAATACGTAGGAGGGGAGATGGCATGTTGTGTCCAATGGCGCCCCAAACCATCACACTTGGCGTTTGTCCGTTTTGCCGCTCAATAATGCATGTTGCCAGATTGCGTTCACCACGGTAGAGTCTAACACCTATGCGGCCATCACTGTACGACAAGTTTAAGCGGGACTCGTCCGAAAACACTACATTTTGCTACTTAGCAAGCCAGCGACGGCATTCACGTGCCCATTGCAGTCTGAGGCGTTTGTGGTTTCTGGACAATGGAAGCTGACGCAATGGCATGCGTGCCACCAGCCAAACCCGCAGCAGACATCGTCGTACTGTCGACGCAGACAGGTCCACAACCATTGTAGTGCTCCAGCGTCGGGCCAACAATGTGGACGAAGCTGTACGGTCCGTTACAGCCATGCGGACAAGATGGCGGTCATCCCGTGCTGTGGTTACATTGCGTGGTCCAGTACCTGCTCGTCGCTGTGTACGACCCTCTTCTATCCACTGGCTCCACACATGCATCACTGTCGTAGCAGCATGCCCTGTACGAGCCGAAATGTCACGGTATGACAAACCCGCCTCCCGGAGACCGCTCATTCTGCCCCGTTCGAACACACTCACATGCTGATATTGCACCCTTTGACGTCGACGAGGCATACCAGCACTTGCTTTCACGTTTCCACATTGTTTGACGGCTCTTCACAGACTGAGCTTGGCGTAACACTGACCTTTCCGGTTACACAAGAGAGGGTGCTGCTGGGCCTACATGCACGCCATCTCTCTGCAATCCTAATCACTTATTGCTGGTACTCTGTTCTACACATCCTCCGAGTTTGAATTCATTTGGGCCATTATTTCTGGGTGTTGCAATTTTCACAAACAGCAGTGTATGTAAGTAATAGCAAAACAAGCTCTCCGACAACTGTCTTTATCTAGGCACTGGATACACATGTAATAGTTTGCAACTGTGAATATTGCAGTATATTCACTGCCAATTCATTATTAGGTTGTTGCTGTGGTTGTAAAGTGCTTTAGCCATAATGTAACAACGTGAACCTCGGATGCTTCCATTATCAGCACCACAATACCACAGTGCATGTATCAAGACAAATAGATATACAAACATATAAATATCAACCTTGCAACAAGATTTGCAAATATTTGACATGTAGTTGGGTGTAAACAGGTGTAAACTGTAAGTCCAATAAAGTTTGTTGTTGAATATGATTGTACGAGGGTCACTATTTATATTTTGAGCCTAACAATGAAAAAACAGGAATTTGGCATTGAAAACTGCTTTATTGTTTTTCGAAGTATTCTCCTTTATGGTCAATACACTTTTGCATTCGTTCGAACCATTTGTCAAAGCAGTTTTTCCAATCTTCTTGAGACACCTCCATAATATGGTTTTTGAACGCATCAACGGCATCTTCCGCCAACGAAAATCGTTGTCCACGCAATTTATTCTTGACATTCGGGAACAAGAAGAAGTCATTGGGTGCCAAATCAGGACTGTATGGCGGATGACCCATCAATTCGATTTTTTGACTGTTCATAAAGTCGGTTGTTAGACTAGATGTGTGACAGCTGGCATTGTCTTGATGAAGAACGATCCGACGGCGTTTGTTTGTTTTCCGTATTTGACCGAAGACCTCTGGCAAACAAATTGTTGTGTACCATTCAGAGTTGACCGTTCTACGTTCCTCTAAAGGCACAGTTGCCACATGACCAGTTTTCCCGAAAAAACAGGCAACCATTTGTTTCGATGTGCTTTGAGCGCGAACAACTTTTGTTGGATTGGGTTCATCTTGAAACACCCATACAGTCGACTGCTGTTTACGTTCCGGCTCATATGCATATATCCATGATTCGTCACCTGTTACAATCTTATATACGTCTTTTGAAGCACCACGATTGTATTTATTGAGTATTTGTTTGCACCAATTGACGCGAGCGTCTTTTTGAGTTTTTGTCAAATTGTGTGGGTTCCAACGAGAACATACCTATCTCACACCTAAATGATCATGTAATATTTTATATATGCTGGTGGAACTAATGCCTATGGTTGCCTCAATCTCACAGTATGTCACATGACGATCTTGCAGTATTAGGTTTTGCACAGCATCAATGTTTTCTTGAACAACAACTGATTTTGGACGACCTTCGCGAATCTCGTCGGTGAGTGAATGGCGGCCACGATTAAATTCGTTATACCAGCGTTTCACAGTGGCAAAGGATGGGGCTTCATCGCCAAATGTGGAAGTAAGTTGATCGATGCACTCTTGTCTTGATAATCCACGTCGAAAATAGTAAAAAATCATTGCACGAAAATGTTCACGAGTTAATTCCATTTTATTGTTGTCGCGCAATCTCCAAGGCAACATAAACAACACAAATGAAGCTATTGACAAAACATTTGAAGTACGTTATGGTCAATAATGCCAGACGATTCCGTGCAAACGTCAAATCGCACCTAACTTCAATCAGTGTTGCGAAGGCTCAAAATATAAATAGTGACCCTCGTATTTGACATGTAGGCTGAGAAACAAAATCCGACGTTACCACTTCACTTTGAATACGTTGCTTTTCTATCATTTTTAATATTGTTGGTTCACTTCCCCTTCTCCTAGGATGACTGCTGGTTTCCTGGCAGGTAGGATGCATTACCCTAGATGTTCGGTCTACTGGATGCAATCTTACTACGTTCGTTTTACAGCTCATAATGTGGTTGGTAATCTGTCATTTTTCACAAAATTTGTGCGTACCTTGTAACACTCCAGTGCACTATTTCACCACAGGAAATGATGTCATAGATGCGATCAAATGTTGTGTTCGGTTGCCAGCATCCAGGCGGCAAAATGGGCTTTTTTGAACGACTGTAGCGCCGAAACGACGCAGAAACGAGATAAATGTTACTGAGAAAAGTTGTTTGTGTTGATGTCCTCTATACATTTCTGTAGTCTGTGGGCGCCTTTAAATTAAACCCTGTTTACTTTTCTGAGGGATACCAGATAGATCCCTATAAGCAAAATATAGGCCACATTGTCCCAAAATATAGGGTATTAAGTTAAACAATTACATTTACAGTAAAAATAATATATTACTAGGATATATATTAGCAAATAATGTGGAAATACAAAACATCACCTGCACAATACCAAAACCATATTCACAGCACTCACCATTAACATTTTCAGTTCGAACTTTAATTTTTCAATTAAAAATTGAGTACAAAATTGTAAACTCATAATACTGGTTTACATATGAAATATTTTTTTCTGCTGACTTAGGTATTTTAACTGATTCTATATAATTTGAGGTCGCTGATTCCAAATATGTAGTCAGAAAAAGTGTATCACGTCACAATTTTTCACAAATCACATTTGAAAATTTTCACAATATTATAATACTGGGCTAAACTCCAACAATTTCCCATATAGATATCTGTACGTAATGAAATTTCTTTTTCTGCTGACTTAGATATTGTAACTGATTCTATATAATTTGAGGTCGCTGATTCCAAATATGTAGTCAGAAAAAGTGTTATCACGTCACAATTTTTCACAAATCACATTTGAAAATTTTCACAATATTATAATACTGGGCTAAACTCCAACAATTTTCCATATAGATATCTGCATATAATGAAATTATAAGACTACAAACATAGGTGGCGTAGCTGATAACAGGTATTAAGTTGCATTGTTTCACAAGTCACATTTCCAAATTTTCAGAAAATTATATCCGGCTACATTCCAACAGCACTTGCAAAGAGATTGCGTCGTAGTCAGATGTCCATGCAGAGTATCACGTCACGTTGTTTACAAACATACGTTTCTATTTCCTCAATAGGGAGTTCTTAATGGACAAAAAGTTTTAGGCAATTCCGGCAAATTGATCAATTGGTTTCACGAGCACATACGGTCAACATCTGATGCCTGTACTTATGCTAAACTTAACATACACCACAGAATAGCACAACATGCATACCTACTTAGGCAAAAATTGTCGTTTCTTTGATTTTCTGGAGTAGGTGGCCTCAGGAACGTCACGCTGCAAGCACCAGCAATAGTCGGCCATCATGTTTTCATTCTATCTCCCCTGATATCGGTGCTCCATGATTTTATGTCTTGGTGGAAGCGTTCGCCCTGTTCACTTACGGCACCAAGATTGGACGGAAATACATCTAAGTGGATGTGCAGGAAATACATCTAAGTGGCTGTGCAGGAAGTGAAGCTTGACACTCATATTTACTCCTAACTTTTGAAATGTCACCAACAAATTTTCAACTAGAACCTCGTAGTTGTGCACCCTGAAATTTCCAAGAAAGTTTGTAATGACATCAGAAAAGGCACACCATGCATCTTTCTCTGTGCGGTTCATTGTTTATTAAGAATTCTTCATCTTTCATTAGCATCCTTATCTGAGGACCATCAAAAATACCTGCTTTTACTTTCTCATGCGTCAATGCAGGAAATTTTGAGCAAATGTATTTAAAGCAAGCCCCATTCTTATCCAGAGCTTTTACATACTGCTTCATTAATCCCAACTTAATGTGCAGTGGAGGAAGTAACACTTTCTTAGGATCAACAAGCGGCTTGTTCTGGATGTTTTTCGCCCTGACTTCAAAGCTTTTTCTGGCAGGCCACAGTCTTCGTACCCAATGTTCGTTCCTTGCTCGACTGTCCCATAAACACAAAAAGCATGGATATTTCGTGAAACCTGCTTGTTGATCAAGTAACATTGAAATGACCTTGAGATCTCCGCACACAAGCCAACTGTCATTTGCATACTTTATCTTTCGAAGCAGTTCTTTCATTGTTTCGTAGCTTTCCTTCAAATGTACGAAGTGGCCAACAGGAATAACTTATTGCCATTATGCATCAACACACACTTCAAACTCCTCTTGCTATCAATAAAAAGCCTCCATTCTTCTGCATTATACGTACATCCCATAGCTTCAATTAGTCCCTTCACATCTGTACAATAGACAAGTTCTTCGTCCCTTTGAAAATATCTTAGATGTCTCTCTCTGTCCCGATACATGAAGGTTGTTCCAGATGCTAACATATTTCTTTCCTTTAGTCTACACAGGTCCTGCATACTTTATGAGGTGCCCAGGATTTATCTTGGTCACCCAATTTAATTCCGAAATATGCACTATATGCTTTCCTTACAAAGTCAGTAATATTTGTCCTTTGTTTTGGGGTTAACAATGCTCGAATAACTGATTGAAATAATATTCACTATAATATTCCATGTGCTGCCATCTTGTGACCTCTTTACGGACTACGTTGTTTCATTGCTCTAAATATACATCCCTAATCTTAGATAATTTTCTATTTTCCTCTGAAACCTGACGTGATAGAAAAAAACGGATTTCGGTTTTGGATTTACCACCTTCGAATTACTAAAGAACAACCATCAGCCTCCAGTCAACAAAATGGACGTAGACCAGTGTAATCAATAACACTACGATATGCATTCCGGGGAGGTGTGTGTGTGGAATGAAACATCTTTGGTCACAACAGGACCAGGACCAAAATAGGAAATGAAACAATCCACACATTAGAGGTGGGTAATATTCACGATTTGCATAGAAAATTAGAATGTTTTTGATATGAGGAATGTTAAAACATTTCCAGACACTGGGAAAATCGCAAATTCTACACACTACTCCTCCCTGAAGTGGCTGTTTTTGCAGTTTCTGGAATGAAGCTTATCATGTTCAAGAAATTTGTAACATTTACAATTTCCAGAAAACTCCTTGAAACAATCACTTTTAACACACAACATTATAAATTTCTGGATTGTTCCCAGATCCTGTTAACCAACCTGAACACTCCTAGTTTCAATCTACTTCTTGAAAATGCCAATTTTTTTCAAAAGGTTTCTCAAACTTTCCTATGAATTATTTTCTCCATTGTTTCTCAAATTGTCCTATGATTTTCTGTTTCTCCTGGACACCAGATGTAACTATGAAATGTAGAACATATCTAAGAAAGAGGATGTCTGGTAGTCTATTATTTTTAATGCTCCCACTGTACCAACTTGCTTGGGAGCCAACTGAATAGTAAGCTCTATTACTGGACTTTGATAGAGGAATCATGTAGTCTTTTCTTCTTCCTAGTAAAGTAAAGATACAGTGCTCCCCCGTGCTTCGCACCATGCCAGGAAGGCATATAGGGGTTGTGGAGTTAAGGCCCCATACTTTCTTGATCACATCCGAAGGTGGGGATGATGTGATCAGCACCACACCCCTGGTCGCCATTGCCCTCCCCCCCCCCCAGATTCCTCCAGGTACCCACTTTACATGATGCTGCATGGGTGCCACTTGAACCGGTGGAAAAATTCCCGGTTCTTACCCACTGGGGATTGAGCCAGGTCTCTAATTGAATATTGATTACCTATGCAAGTTCTTATGATTCTTCTCAAAATCACTTTAATATGAAAGTTTCCATCGACGGTAAATTTTCTTGGTTTTTCCTATGTATTTATGCATCAAGGGGGTGCTGAGAGGGGAATATTGTGGGCTCAACCTCCACCAAATACTTTTGAAACAGTAATAGAACTTATCAAGAATTAACAGTTATCTCGTTTTTGTCCACTTCTTTTATCTCACAATAATCTTAAAACACTATTGCTTGTGCACAGATGGAGTAGTAGTAGTGGTATCTGAACAGCTAACTACATTATGTTTAAAGCCGCCGGGAGTAGAGACGAGATGGGCTTCCATGTTACCCCTGAGGTTAGGAAAGCTGCCGAGGTGGAAGTTGAATTCACCTTGGATTGGTGACTCACGAGCCCCAGTTGAGGAAAGGACTGGGGGGGAGGAGTTTTCCTTCTCCAGGTATGAGCTGTCCCCGTGCATTCGCCTACCCCGAGCACCAATCGGCAGTTCACCATCATCAGCTTTGAACGTTCTTTTGTTTTTAGAGTATTGCGTGGTTTTAGTATGTGTATTTTACATTCTTTTTTTAGAAAGTGTCTTTCCTATACCATTTTAACCTAAATCCTCAACCGTTACTTTCTCGACGAGGCACCATGTCACGTGTCTGAAAACATTGTTTCAACCTGAAGAAGGAGGTAGTATAACCTCCGAAACGTAGTTTGATAAATCTCATGCTCACACACGTAAGTTACTGATTTTTAATCTTTTAACCTTTAGTTTACATTATGTTTAAATAAAAACTTTTTTCAACTTTAAACCCATTCAAGTAATATGAATATAGCTCAATAAGACCACCACCTCTCATTGATCGATTGATTTGGTTTATTTTACTTCACTTTTCTGCTACTCTTTACTAATCATGGAGCTGAGGATGAGTGATTATATGATGAAATTGATAAAGGGACACCAACAAACAACATGCATGCCCAGGCTAGAATTTAAACCTGGAACCCATGGCATCGCAGCACAGTGTGCTAACCACTCCATCATAGAGGTTGGCACCAGCCGACACTAATTTGATTTTTCATTGCATGTTACATGGAAAAACATGCCTTCAAAAGCTTCAAGTTTTTATTTTCAAATTGCTCAAATTGGATAATTTTCAATTGTAGATATTTCTCTAATATCTAAGCTTGAAGAAAAATTTGTTGGGGAAATAGCAGTATGATCAGGATAGGTATAAAGAAATACTTCATTCAACATACTTATTTCCTTCTTAACTATGCCTGAAGTTATATGTTACTGTCTCTCTCAGCAAACAGATTCAATTAATATTCTACTATTATTCATAATTTAATGTGCCATATGATCAATATTCAAGATTTCTTACCTTGTTTCCATGTAAATATGATAGAACAGGTAGCCTTCCTTTACTCCTAAACCTCGAACTTCCTATTAGCACAGTTGTTGTTGCTGAAGAAGGAACATACAGGTACCTTGGATAGGTATCACATAACTGCAAATTTTAAAAAAAATTAAAGACAATTAGCAAACTATACTGAAGTGTAATTGTAATCTATTGCTGTCCTTCATCATGTATGTACTAGCACTGTTGACATCATCAGTGTTTCAAAGGGAATAGATCTCATTGCGGTAGGACTGACACAGACAATTCCACATAGGTAAAATGGTAGAAGTGACAAATCAGGTGAAGCCAGGATTGGTGGTAGTTCAGCTGGTAGAAAAAAGGCATGGTATGCCAGATATCGGAGTTTGAGTCCTAATCGAGACTGCATTGTTTGCTTAAATTCCTATATTACTGCATTTACTCATGTATAATGCGCACTTCTTTCCAAAATTTTTGCTTCCAAAAACTGTGATGCGTATTATGCACGGAATAATTCAGACAGGCAACATGAAACCGTAAAAGGTCATTAAATGATTTTGTGACACTTGCATTGATTTTTCATGATTACGGAAGCCTACCATGTTATATATCGTTTTAAAGCCTAAATCCTGTAGTTTCTGAATATGGCAACAGTATTACATTCAAGATAGTGACACTAATGTGAAATGCAGTTGAAATAACTTCATCACAAAATGAAGGAACATTCTGATTTTTTTGGTATCTTGGATGAAAGAAAAGATAAGAAAAAGAAAATAACAACTAAAATGTATCACTGGCCAAATAATACTTTATATATATGGAGTGTGTAAATGCTTTAATGGAAGAAATCTTGTGCCGCTAACTGCTAATTTGAGGGTCCTGAATGTACCTCGTATAAATGTTACGTTAGTCATGAAAAAAGTACATATTTTGAAGGTTTTTTTAGAAAAATAAAAAAGGAATGAGCAAAACCTCGTATAAAAGTTTGAAGGCCATTTCCCATGATATTTTACTTTGTAATGTAATGTTCTGAGACATTGCCATTCTGGCAGAATTCGAGAATTCACCTCCGTCACATGGGATGCATATCAGCGGTATTTGTTGGGCAATAAATAATAGAAAATAACTTCCTGAGCACTGCAAATCCATAACATAACTTTGCTCTCACTGTCTACTATTACAGAATAAATAAGGTGGTTAAAGAGTGAAAGCTTTGGGATGCTAAACACAGTGGAGGGAAAGGGGAGGGAAGTGTTGTGGGTTGGTAACTCATGACATACACAAGTGATATTCTTCTCCTCTTGATCCACATAGCAACAAGTGATTCTTTGAATAGGTATGATGTCATTCACTCTTGATCAGCATAACAATAGCTTTACGACCTACAACTAAGTAAGCCATTTTTTGAAACTGGATTATACTGTGCATTATATATGAGATACAGGGTCCGTTCTGAAAGTATCTGAACTGTCTGCAGTGCGGCTCGAGAATCGGTCGAGGGTTTGGGTAAGCTACACCAGGTGGCAGTGGGGAACTTAACCTTCAAAACAAGGCCTCGCTCAGTTGTCTGCGAGAGTGGTTGAGGTGCAATCGCTCGTGTTGTGTACACGGAAAAAACGTTGCGTCGAGAATTTGCAGTTGGTGTATTTGGTGAAAATGGAGCGCACTTTGTAACAGCGCTACGCTGTGAAATTTTGTGTTAAATGAAAAAAAAAACTTTACGAAGACTTTAACCATGCTACGGGAGGCTTACGGTGAGGAAGTGATGTCCCGCATGCAAGTTTACACATGGCACACGGCGTTCAAGGAACACCCCTGCATCCCCTCGTCAAAAGAAGACCCGAAGGGGGTCGTGCACAAAGAGTTTGTACCTGCTGGGACCACCATGAATGCAGCTTACTACAAAACAGTGCTTCAGCATCTCCGACAGAGGGTCCAGTGTGTACGGTCTGACATCGCCGACAGGTGGGTGCTTCACCACGACGACGCGCCGGCTCACACAGCGCTGTTGGTAGGTGAGTTTTTGGCCAACGTACGCATGGCAATGCTGCCTCATCCCCCTTACAGCCCAGACTTGGCACCGGCTCAAGGGGAATCGTTTTGCATCAATTGAAGAGGTTCAAGCTACCAGGACCGCAGCATTAAAGAGGGTGTCAGTCATGGACTTCCAGGACTGCTGTGAACAGTGGAAAAGTAGGTATACTCGCTGCATTGAGGCTGAAGGTGCCTACATTGAAGAATATTGACAGCAGTTGTAATTGTCATCAATAAATTGTCTGCAAATAAATAAGTTCAGATACTTTCAGAACAGACCCTGTATAAATGTTTGTCACTTTTCCCTATCAAAAAACAGGGTATGCATTATACACGCGTAAATACGGTACTTATTTCTATCTAAACCATAGTTACCAAATATAGCCTATTTTTCTTCACTTCTTAAGATGACATTACACCAATTACTAGAGGCACATATTATTGATAAATAAAAAAACCAAAATTTCGGTACAAAAACAGAGTTGATTACAGGTTCAAAAGCGGTAAATAAAATAAAATTTCGGTGTTATAGCGGTGAATAATCACATCAAAAGTGCTATATAAAATGACATTTTGGTTTTAAAATTGTGAATATAATCCTAAATTTGATTTAAAAACTGCACTTATTACACAAAATAAACTTACCCCTTGTAATAGCACATTTATGTAGTTACCAGAGTATTAAGTTTATTCCTGTGTAAAGTGGTCCATTTTTGCTTCTCAAATATTTACAGCAGAATTAATCCATTTTCCGTGAATTGCATAACTCACAGGATACTTCAGACTTCAAAAAGTGTCGCGTCGGTATATAAACGGTAAATTTCATGTTTCGCATTTTGCAGTTCATTTCGCATTATTTCGTGACAAAATAGGGTAGAAAAATGCGCCTCACACCTTTCAGAAACATGAACTTTACAGCATTTTATTTCATATCTCATGTTTTCGTCAAAAACAAAATTTGCATGCCTCTACCAATTACACACTGAATTGTTTAGAGTAAGCTGTCATCAATGATGTCTCACAGTGTGTGTTCTCACTGTTTACTTTATAATATATAAATTCTTATTTATTTCTCTCACATGGTGTATCATTCTTGTTTATGAAGAAAGGCATGCAGAGCTGGCATTATATCACAATTAATACAAATCTCTGCACAATTCTAAGAGGCAGTATATTCAATATTACAAATTACTTAGTATGAGTAAACTCAACATAAATGATTGGTGCTTCTTACCTCATAGTCTTTATTCATCAAAGTGAGGCACCACTGATCATTTGGAACTCTCATTCGCTGGTATTCTGACTGAAGGTCAAAGAAGTTCCATCCAGCTGGCTTTGGAATGTCCTCTGTACTTGACGTGTAGTGGAAGCAATATAGATCTTCAATGTGAACTGTTCAAAGAAAATAGAAAATGAAGATTAAAATGTAAACTTCGAAAATGAAAATGAAACAGAGTATTCACTTCATTTAAGTTACAAATTACCTTGATATAATTAATGAATGATCTTGAAAAATGGTTATTACTTATAACCTCACCACTTTTGTAAATAGAAAGGATTTTCTCATCTGCAACATGATTTCTATCACATTAACCTTAACAATCATCAGTTATCAACGGTCTGACATGAATTCCAATAAGAAAATACAAACACTGTTCAGTGAAGAATTTACATATAATTGCAATTGCAAATGAAACAAACTCAAAATTTGAAAATTTGGTCATGGTCAGAATACTCCGACTTATATATTCAAAATTGTTAATTTACATATTTCCAATTGCCTGTGCAAGAGCAGAAAACTGCAAAGTCTTCCAGTAACTTTAATTATCAAATACCTGGTAGAGAAAGTTGAATTAACGTGGTGTATATTTCATGGCATTCTCGCTCCCTCGGAATAACAAACGTTACAGACATAAATGTTTTGCAACGTATTTGAAGTGGGGAACCAGCTGTGGATAGTGGAAGCTTCTCTACAGATTCAACATGCATAAGCAAAATCTGAAATTAAAAAAAAAATGCAATTTACATTAAATATATGAAACACACCAATTAAACACTTATTAATTTTGTTATTACCCAAATTGTAGCAATAAAAATATACTCTCTAATGTATGGAAGAATTCTGTATCTATACTAAACACTTTTGTGCAAAGAATTACTTTATGTAAGGTAATTATGAACTTTTTTGCAGGAATATATGATAATGTCCTTGAAATTGATTGGAACTGGAAATTACCATACTTGCCGATGTATAAGATACACCAGTGTATAAGATGCACCGGCGTATATAAATCTTTATCACTAAAGTTATATTTAATTTACAGTCTTTTGAAAGTAAAGTAATACGTAGGTCTACTTTCAACAAATAACTTCTCCATCACACACCGCAAGGTAATCGTTTACCTCAGAAGAGAAAATTTCCAGAAGTGAATGTAATCAAAAACTGAGTATCAGCATATACGATGCACCCAGTTTTCCAGACCTATTTTTAAAGGGAAAAGAGTGCATCTTATATGCTGGCAAATATGGTATACTGCCATCGTCTATGGCCATCATCTATGTAGTCTGACAAAAAGGCTGTTCTGAACAATTATTCTTTTTTGTAATTAAATACACATATAAGTTCGAGAAATAAGCTAAGGTATGAAATTGTAATTATATGTACAAAATACAGAACACGTCTGTGGCATGCTTGGGGGTGGGATATAATCTCCCTTATGTCGGAGATTCCAACACTTAGCATTGGCAAAGAAACAAAATACCCTTTCCTCTTTTACAGCCATATCTACATATACCCCTAGATAACTTTAACTCTTTTCAGCATAAACTTAATAACAGTATTAACAACATCTGAACAAATAACATACCCATGTTTCTTTCTTAGCATCTGGATCTACAAAGATAAGATGGGTAGCTGTGAGGTAGAGGGTACCAACAGATGGCTTACGGGCATTGTATCGATCTAACATTCGAACATTTTCCACCTGGAAAGTAAAAAACACATGAATTAACTCAGGCAGGAGTGTTGCATTGGAAATATTAATGATATAAAACTGAAGGTAAAAATGACCATATCAATCACAATTAAAATTGGTTCAGTAGCTACTCTATGACTACATGAAGAGAACTTCAATTACTAGTAAACAATAAAATTGAAACAACGCAAGAATTCCTGTAAAAAGGAAGTTGGAGTTGCATATAAGGTGTAGCCATAATATGAGGTATTATCAAAAAAAAAATTGGACTTTTGCTGCCATCTGGACAGCAGTTGTAACAGCATGATGCAATGGTAGATGTTATTATAGCAAATCTTGGGGAGTTGGTGTACAAATTTTCACGTAGATAGGTGAACGAGCTGACTGTTTACATCATTTTATTTGGAGTCGTGTATGTGGTGTGTTGCGATTTCACGATGGATCAGAGAAAAGAACAGCGAATATTCATCAAACTTTGTGAAAATCTTGAAAAAAGTGCAAAGGAGACCCTGGAAATGCTTAAACAGATGTTTGGGGAAGAAAGCATGAGCCGTACACTGGTTTTTGAATAGTACAGTGCGATCGAAAAGTCCCCGCACTCATACTTTGAAAATATGCTACGAGGTCAGTAGGCAACATGAGTTGGCAACGTTGTTAGTAGTGACTGGTATGACCTTGAAGAATGCGATAACGTCCCGGGAGAGCTGCACTGCTATTACAGTCAGTGGTGTGAGTCATTATTGAGCAGTCGGTCGACAATGCCTTTTAAGCGAGCGCAGCGAATCGCTTTGTTAGAAGCATATTTTGAGTGTAAGACATACAGAGGTTGTGTGGAGAAATAGAGACGTCTATTCCCTGATGATCCGGTGCCAGGAAAAAGTGCAGTGTATGATCTTGTTCACCGATTTCGTGAAACAGGCTCAGTGCATGATCGACAACGAAGTGGAAGACCCAATGTCGTCACACACGAATTCCTAGAGAACGTGAGTCAGCGAATGGTGCAATCTCCAAGAAAATCTATACGACGTTTGTCACAAGAAGTTGGAGTATCATATCGATCCACACAGAAGGCACTGAAAGTAGCCAAGTTTCACCCATATCGTGTGAAAGTCGTCCAGGAGCTGAAAGCATTAGATAAAGATAAGCGTATCAAGTACTGCCGGTGGTTCCGTGCTTTCACACGCAACAATGTGGCCATTCTCGATAAAACTTTTTTTACCGACGAAGCATGGTTTCATCTCAGTGGATACATCAACTCACAAAACACCCGAATGTGGGCAACTGTAAACCCACATGCACTGCATGAAGTACCGCTACATTCTGCTAAGGTCGGTGTCTGGTGTGCCATTTCGCGACGAAGGATTGTTGGAGCCCTGTTCTTTGAGGACACAGTGGATGGCGATGTGTACAGGGATTTGGTGCAACAATTCGTGACTATGTTGGAAGAGGATGAGCGTGAATGTTGGTTCCAACAAGATGGGGCAACGTGCCATACTGCAAACGACACAATGGCTACGTTGCGCGAGTTTTTCGGGAACCGCATCATCTCCAAAAATTTGTGGCCCCCTTGTTCCCCCGATCTCACGTCCCCCGATTTTTTTCTTTAGGAGTTCCTGAAAGAAAGAGTATATACACACAACCCTCGCACATTGGATGAACTCCGACAAGCAATTTCTGACACTATTGCTGCAATTCCAGCGGAAACATTGAGGAAGGTGTCGCGGAACATGTGTAAGCGTGTAGACATGTGTTTACAGGAACATGGCGGCCATTATCAACACTTCCTATGAACTGGAAACCAAACACTACTTTGCAATGTCCATAGAGAGTGCAGCATAACCTCCATTGTGTGTTTATGTGATTATGTTCTGTTTGTGTTGTGTTATGTTTGTGTTTTGGAAACTTTTTCCTCATGCGCTTAAAGTTATATGTCATCTTGTTTGTGTTTTACCGACCGTTGCCATTACAGTATACCTCACTTTTGGTTTACATTTATTTTTCTGTGTAGTACAAGGACTAAAGCATTTATATATGTATTCCTTTCGTTCCCATGTGTATTACTTTCTACACAATAAATTCTTAAAAAGTGAGTGCGGGGACTTTTCGATCGCACTGTATAAAGAAGTATGTTTTTTTAGAAAAATTACGAGGTGTCCAGATGAAAAAGAAAATGAAATTTATTGTTAAAAAATCTTACCTACCTATATTTTTGTAGGTTAAATTTCAAATATTTTCTTTCGTCTGGACACTGATTGAATGACTTATACTTAGCCAGATGTCAGGCACACATGGCAGGTATAGATTGACCACAAGGAAAAAATCTTGGGACGAAAAGTCCCCGCGCAGCTTTCCCTTCTTCCCTCCACCTCGGGCCATAAGGAAGCATGGTCCACTCTCCCCCCTCCCCTACTCGCGGGGGTACGGTGCATAGGAGTCGCGGGTCTGCGCAGGTTGTTTAGCTCATGGTTCCACTATACATGTGTAACATGGGTATGTTATTTGTTCACCTATCTACGTGAAAATTTGTACACCAACTCCCCATTGCATTGTTATGTTACAACTGCTGTCCAGATGGCAGCACCAGTCCACAAAATTTTGGATAATACCTCATATTATGGCTACACCTTATATGCAACTCCAACTTCCTTTTTACAGGAATTCTTGCTTTGTTTCAATTTTATTGTTTGCTAGTAAATGAAGTTCTGGCCCCTGACACGAGCAATGTTGCCAGTACACCTAATTTTTCTAAAAAAAACATACTTCTTTATGAACATGCCATAATTAACCCCTGTCTGTAATGAGTAAAAATATATCGCTCTTTTATCAGTTCGGTAAATATCCACACAGATCATCGATACACACAGAAAAGTTTTGCCAGCGCCTGCACTAATTGTCTTTTATCCATTTCTGTTTTCGCTTTGTACAGTCACGGACAGTGCCAGCTTGCCCCACACTGAACGCTCATGTACAGCACCGTATCGAATTGGAATTTCCAAGGTATTTACAGCTCGAATGATTTTGATGTTGTCGTAAAATTAAGATACAGTAGAGCGTCGATTATCCGAACGTCGGTCAACCGAACGACCGCTTAACCGAACTGTGTACTCGCTCACTTTCAGATATCTGTAATGAAAAAAGTACGTGACTTAGCTGCTCGTAAGCGTGTAGGCTTGCTTAGACAGACCAAAATAAAGGATTTTTTTAAACGTTAATTTTGTGTACTGTGTGTATTGTTCATGCAAAATGCGTATGTAATATGTACATATTTTTGTTTAATAAACTGTACCACATACTATATATTCCTACTAAAGTTGCCTTTGTACGTTACTTTGTAATACATACTTAAAGAGATGCCTGTTTTTATGAATAAATTTACTGTACAGTACTTCTTTTTGGCAAATAAACATGTACAGTTCGATTATCCGAACAAACCAGTTTTCCGAACACTCATGTCCCCCAATTACTTCGGATAATCGACGCTCTACTGTATTTACATAGATTCTTGGTGGTTTTTTTAAAAAATATTTGGCTCCCATATACACTCGTTAAACTTGTACTCCTTACTTTCCTTTTTTACGCCGCATTCTTGTCTCTTCAAGCTAATTGCAACGACGAGGATGGAAGAACGAAAGGGCACTTAACAATGGGTGTTATTTATTTATTTATTTATTTGAGAAAATTTCAGATACAGCACAGGTGGCCATTTTACACTGAAATTGTCAACAATGAGAAAGCAATAATTATAATAAGCATAAAGATAAAAAAATAAGATAAAATAAATAAATAAAAATAAATAAGAAATAATTAAGAGTAACAAAACAACATAAAAGTGAATAGCAAATGAACAAAAAAATAAGTAAGAGATGGCACTATGTGATATTAATTACAAGTAATTCTTCTGATAGAAGACCGAAAGGCAAACTCGGAGGAAAATATATCAATATTTGAGGGGAGATCATTGTATTGTGTGGCAAGTCTATAAAAGAGAGATCTTTTTTGAATTTCTAGTCTAGGTTTTTTTGTATAAAATAACCTTGTATTGCGAGTTGTGCGCATAGGTACTCTAAAGTGGAATTCCTCAAGGAGTGTGTTGCAGCGGATTTTGCCATTCACAATTTTGTATAAGTAACTGAAATCATTCTGCAAACGTCGCTGATAAGCAGTTTGTAAGTTTAGAAAAGACAAGAGATGCGGAGATGAAAAATTGCGTAATGAGGAACCAACACGGAAATCTACGAGAAGATATTTTCCCTGTAGGCACGTGGTCCGTCACTGCTGCTTGAATGACACCTGTAAATAGGTCAGCTGCTTCGTCGACCGTCCCGTCTTCCAAGATGCTCCAGGGGAAGGAGTCGAGGGAAAGTCTTATCTCCACCCACGGCGCTCGGTTCCACAGGTAGCGTTTGTTCTGGATGGAGGGGCGATGACCTCTTCTAGGGGGTGGGGAGGATGAGAATAGAAACATCCAAACTGTCATGGTCGGAGGTCAGGAGGTTCTTAGGTGGCATGATACTAATATCGTTAAGGGTGGACAGAACATAATCCAGGTTGCTGTCCTTCCTGGTGTTGAACAAATTATGTTGTTTCAGGTTTAAACCACAAATGAAACTTTCAATAAACCATGTGTCGTTCGTACATTTTGCTGTTCCATTCACAGGGTCTTGCCAGTCAATTGAGAGGTTGAAGTCACCGAAAAGCGCAACGTCTCCCAGGGCAACTGCCGCAAGTAAAGAATCTCGACATTCTTCGAGGAGGAACAAAGGACTGTTTTTATGTGGCCTATAGTAAGAGCCAAGGAGAAGCTTCTTGGCACCGGTCACTGAAACTTCCACCCACAGTATTTCACAGTTCCGTTTTAAGTTGTGGCGTACTTTGCTTGGCCATTTTGAGTTAACACAGATCATAACGCCCCCACCACGAGTTGCAGGATCGTTCCGATATATGGTGAAATGGCTTGCGAATGGTAGCTCACTGTCACAAACGTTTTTTGTCAACCACGTTTCAGTAAAAATTAGGCAGTCATATGCCATGAGTTCACACGCAAAAATTGCACAGTCGCCAAGCTTATTCTTAATGCTCTGTGTATTTTGGTAATACACAGAGAAATTTCCCACGTTTTCACAGGCCCCGGATTCACATGTATGTCCCCGCAGATCAAGGCCATGCACAGGAGGTGAAAGTACCGGACCAGGGTCCCCTTACCTGCCGAGCGTTGTTCCCTGCTGCTGGGCGAAGCAATGGCGGAGACACGCACACGTGTCGCCGCGAGTGCCGGAAAAGAAAATCTCCTCTGAGCACATCTCCACCGCAATAGTTCATTAGAATCCTTTGACACAGCGGAAGGAATGCTACACTGAAGCCACGAGTACACTATGATTAAACACAGGCCGAGAAAAAACACTGAACAACGCGCCCACTGCGCAACATGGCATTGAAGAATGAAAATGAGGAGGACCAAAACAGGGAGGGGGGTGGGGTAAGGAGTCATCTGTCGGCCATTATCAAAATAGCGGTCAACAATGTCGTTTCTTTTCACAGCCAGCTGTGTACCTGTGATATTTTGCCTCAAATTCAAAATCATCCCCCCACCCCACCAACTTTTCCGGAGAGGTGTATAATTATTTTATGAGAGGGTGGTTTATATACAACACCATACGAACATACCATTTTCAGCCCCCTTCCCACCCCCTCTGTTGGGGCGGCCTCCGTGGGAGACAACCAAATTTCAAATTTCGTAAAAAAAATTTTAAAAAATGTTCCTCTTGTTCTTCTAGCTGATAAGAGCAAATTTTGTTCAAGTAAAAGTGCTTCCAGCCTGGTCCTTACTGAACAAAACTAGACATGACTCATTAACTGTACTGTCAATTGTTTCGGAGCTATATTTATTTCTTAATGAATGTCTGTTATCCTATATTTTTCTTGTATAAGCACCAGTGGCGTAGCGTTATAGTACGCCCATACGCCCGGCGTTCCCTGATCTAAAATTTCAAAAATACGTACATGCTGTTAATATAAAGTAAGTCTTGACTAATATCATATATGTTTGACCTTCATGGCATTATAATAGCTATTTTTCGCGATCCGCTTGCAATGCTCCACTAACAACACTCGTTCCAGCATTGTTTTCAATGCCTTTCCTGCCTGGACGCCGGGCAGTTCGACGTAAAGAACTCTATATTCCTTGCTGTCTTTCTGGAGGGAAAGCTTGTATATCTACAGCACGCGCGCAAATGCTCTCTCTTACGCCAGCGTATGGAGCAGAGGGCTATGTGATTGGTTCATGTGACCCTTCCTGCCTTCTGAAGCAGACGACAGCGGTAGAATTCCTACCCGGTTCTTCGCGCTCGTGCCACTCGTGCTATGTGATGCTACAATACGCAATATTGACTCATGTAACTTTACCAAACTCAAATATACCATTTCTTAATGACCATTGCATTGTATAATTTATCGCACGAACAGCGATGTATATTAAAAACTAAAAGATCAACATAGTTTTTGTCAAATAAGTTGGTGAAGTCCTCGTGGTAGAAGTTCAGCCTGTGCCTGCTCTACCACTTAACCCGCAAAACTATTTATTATTATTATTATTATTATTATTATTATATCGTTAGTATTTAACTGCTTAATTTTGTGTCAATGGAAATGTTTAGCATTCATTTGAAAACTCTTAACATCGAATGGTCTGTGGACAAAATTATTTTAAAATGTTTATCATCATTCCAAAATGTAATAAACAGTGGTCTGAATTACTAATCGGCACTGTTACGTCAGTAGAGTGTAGGATAGTTGGATCATCCACCCGCCTCCGTGTCATAGTGTTTTGCACAGCGCTCCAAGACGAGAGAGGCCCCTGATTCGAATCGCGGCGTGAGCACGGGTGTTCTTTGTGAGTGTCCCTTCTTCAACATCATCATTCATATTCGTATTCGCGATTAACCAAAAGTGGTAGAAAAGCGAAGTAAAATAAACCAAATCAATCAGTAGTTGGATCATCCACAACAATGACGTCTACTGTTGTGCAGAGGCGCTTGTGATTCAGGTAGGTTTTTAATGACTTGCGTCATGCAGAAAGGTAAAAAAAAAAAGGTATAAAACACCAGAGTTCAAAACATTTGTGGCATAGCGAGGCATCTAATTTTCTAGCTAAAACATGCTTGGATGATGTTTTATTGAAAACCCAGCTGACTTCAAGCAAATAATAACTGTGGCGACTAATTCCATAAGAAAATTACCTATTAAGCAAAAAAGGGCCGACCCTTCCTTCGGACTTGGCGTTCCTACCCGAAATGCCCATGCTACGCCACTGATAAGCACTACGCGTGCAATTTGCGTAGCCTGTGCGGGCCAGACAAATTTCAAATTTCGTAAAAAAAAAAGAAAAATAGCTTTTCAAAAAAACTTTATTCCTGTTGTTCTTCCAGATGATGGAAGAAAACTGTTCTGTAGTAGCATGGATGTGTATAGCTTTGTCTGTACTGGTCAAAACGAGGCATGGATCGTACCGCTAGGATTAGTAGTTTCCGAGATATTCAGTTTTCTTACTAGAAAGTACTGGATTTCAATTTACGATGAAAACACACAAATACCAGAAAAACAACCGCTTGATGCAAGGGTTAATGAGTTTACAAAAATAAAAACAAATAGAATTAAATGGGCTGTCTTTTATTTTCCCTTTATATACCCTGTATATGGAGTAGCATAATGTTTGCATGGTTTGGAATTATCTTAAGTTTTGATTTTGCCAAAGGTATCAATGTTTAGCATTATTACATACAAACATGCACCGGAATGCTATACGCATTAAGAAAAATAATATTTGCTGTACTGGAAAAGATTTTCAAAAAGTAAAACTGAAATCATCGAGGACGTTTATGTTCCTCCATTTCGTCTTGCACGATTACAACCAAAATTAGATTTAGAAAACGGGAACGTTCTTTTTGTAACTTCGTCCCAGGGTTAGAAAGGACGAAACTTCTTGCTGCTAACGACATTCGCACTTCTTTAGCCTTCCCTCGGTTGCCGAGGAGAAAGTTCGCTGTACAAGACACCTCGGCAATGAAAACTGCCCCACGCGCTGTTAACGGCGGTATTTGTGGAGGTTGCGTTCTTCGTTTAGAGCCTCGAGCTGCCTCTCACTTGCATCATGTTCCTCCAACAACAAAGCCACCGAGATGCCAAGGAAGAGATGCGGCGAGCTGGAATGGAAGCGCATCAAACCACCGGAACGAGAGAAAATTGGTTTATGCGAAAGTAAATGTAGTTTGTTCAAAATGTCAAGGAGAGTTACAGCTTTTTTACGCTATTAAAAATGTTTTACATGAGAACGTTTTCATACTGGAACCACACACGAAACAAAAAAGTAACTTTTTTTAGGTCTAGTATTCTCTGTAAAATAGCACTACTTTCGCAGATTTTATCTTTGCTTACAATTGAATTTTAAAATCAAAATCTTTACTGGAACCTATTATATGTATTAGTATTTTACCATAAAGATACCAGAACCCATCAGGGATATTAGAACTCAAAAGTGTCCCAAACTAAGATGAATGGAAAGTGCTCAGATATCACATTTGGTTCTTTGGTGAAACGTTTATACAGTGTGTATATATACAGGGTGATTGGTAATTAGACCTATTCCTGGAAAGGGGTAATACTAGAGTACATTTGCAACAAATTTGACCCTATGCACCGGCGGTCGGAAATTAATGGGTTTCGAGTTATTGCAGTTTGTAGATTATCGTGACATATTCCGACTTGCGACCAAAAAATTACTAATTGTGAAAAAACTACTACACCCTGGGCACTTAATCCACATGTTGCTAACAGCTGACGAATGAGTGACTACTGGAAAAAAAAATCATGCCCAAATTTCCCATACCCACAGAAAGAAACAGTCATTGGATCACACGTCATGAAGAAATTTGGAAATGATCCGCTCTTTATTCAGATTTTTCTCCCAACCCGTATGCCAGTTGACAACATTTGTATCGTTTTGGAGAGCTTATGAAACGAGGAAGTTTTTTTCCGCAATTTTTACGCTAAGTGTGTTACCATTTTTTTGAGTAATCCTCTTCGATTTAAACGATAATTTCCAAATTTCTTCATGACGTGTGCTCCAATGACTGTTTCTTTCTGTGGGTATGGGCATTTTGGGCATGAATTTTTTTCCCAGTAGTCACTCATTCGTCAGCTGTTAGCAACATGTGGATTAAGTGCCCAGGGTGTAGTAGTATTTTCACAATTAGTAGTGTTTTGGTCGCAAGTCGGAATATGTCACGAAAATCTACAAACTGCAATAACTCGAAACCAACTGATTTCCGACCCCCGGTGCATAGGGTCAAATTTGTTGCAAATGTACTCTAGTATTACCCCTTTCCAGGAATAGGTCGAATTACCAATCAATATATATATATATATATATATTTGAATTCAAAATTTTGGGTGCGTCAGCACTAAGGCTATTTTGCACCCGTCACATTATACGGGGTCCAGCCCCTTATCGATACAAATCACAACTCTAACGTTGCATAACTAAAATCATAAAATATTAAAATCTTCTGACTTTCGTTAAAAGCTGAGGCTGTAAAGGAGCACTCAGCACAAATAAGGACAAAACACAGGACAACACAAACAAAATTATACTGGCCATGGGGCCAGTCGCCAGAGCCTCGTTAGTCTGCAGTCCAGGGTGTACTCCGTGGAAGTGAGGTTGACTATTGGGTGCACTACGTGGAAGGAGCACCCCTTACACCCATATATATATATATATATATATATATATATATATATATATATATATATATATATATATATATATATATACAGGTGGTGTACATTGAAACTGAAACACCTGCAACGAAGACACTAGCCTTTATTAGTATGGTGTTGGAGGAAAGCAACACGTCTGGGGAAGGACTTATACAGAAGTCCTGCACAGTGGTGAAAAGAATTTGAAGACATTTCTCCTGAAATCATGACATGTGGGAAACGTCGCCGTAAGCGATCCTCCAAAAGACCCCAATAAGGGCTCAATAATGTTCAGGTCTGGCGACTGGGCGGGCTATGGCAGATGTTCAACCTCACGTTCATGCTCATTGAACCACTCTATGACCTGTTTAGTGGTGTGTATCGGACACTGCACACCGTCCGGGAACAATGTTTGCATCATAGGGTGCAGCTGGTCCTCAAGATTGGCCCTTTAGTCCTTGGCAGTGACATGTCCCTCTATAACGATCAGTGGTCCCAAAGACTGCCACGATATTACAACCCACACCATCATGGATCAGGGTTGGCAAAATTTGTTTTTTCTTCGAAAAAAACACAATAAAAGTTTATTTTGTTTTAAACATGTTTTTAATGTTTTAAACAAGAACAGAAAAACATGTTTAAACAAATAAAACGTTTAAAACATAATGCCATAAAATACCTGCTTTTCTAATTCTTTTAAATAATTTGTTAATAATCCAAGGATGAACTGGGTTCCTAGTTATAAAGTAAACGCTTAACTAACTACTTAAAATATTTATTTTTGTTAATCTTTAATGTTAAATCTCTCACGTAGGCTGCTCAAGAAGCTTCAAGTAACGCACAGTTGCCAGGCCCCACTATCCACATGGTAGCTACTGTTTTTCGAAATACGACATTTTTTCGTGAATGCAACAAAATATTGACATTAACAACTTCGTGCAGTGTATTAAGTAAGAAACAAAACTGTTTCATGCATTGCATATAGTATTCAATTTTATTTTTTTCTTATTTAAACACTTGGAAAAAAAAACATAGCCAGGTGTTTTAAAGAGGCGCACGGGTACTCATCACGATGTGTTTCTTTGTTAACTGATTATACATTTTCAGCCACTCAACACATTTCTGTGCAGAATAAACAAATGGCACAGAATGAATGAAAAGACAAAGTTACAAAACACGCAAATAACCACAAACTAAACAAACATCAAGTATCAAAATGTGTTTTAAATAAGTCTGAAAAAGCATGTTTAAAACACATTGTTTTAAACGTTTTAAACATTTGTAAAAAAAAAACAAAGCCATGTGTTATAAACGTTTAAAACAAGTTGTTTTAAACATGCCAACCATGTCACGGGTCCACCTCCACGTTTCATTCTGAGCACTAAGCACTCTGGCTGGTATGCTTCGGATGGACTTCACATGTAAACTCTTCCAGATGTCAGAAAAAAAAATACAGTGAAGGTGTTCAGGATACGTACGTATTTCAGCAATATGTTCTGTCATCAAGATTACGTTGTTCTTCGCTAAATAAACACATAATAGTTTCTCACTCCTCCAAATTCTTATTCAATTAAAGAATATGAATAATTACTAGAGTGCGTCCAATTCCTTGCGAAGCAGAGAGATCGGGAGAAGAGTGGCGGGCGGCGCTAGCGCAGATGCCGACATTTTCGACCAGTAATGTCCCGCTTATTTTTATGGACATACGTATCTTTAGCATGCAGATATTTATATTAATATTGCAAAACGAGCACTAACCTGTGTTATAAGAGTTGTTCAAAGTGATGTTCACCTACATTCACACATCCCTGGCATCGTTTGATGAAATTGTGATTCACACGCAAAAGTTCTTCCGTAATTCTTCCAAGTTCTGTCCTTATATTGTCTCTTAGTTCGTCGATAATAATGAAGGTTATTTCGGTAGACTCTGTGGCTGTATGAGCTAATGTTTTTGACACACCTACCTCCTGTGAAACACGGCGTAGAAGTTTGTTCGGAGAACGTTCTAACGCTGCCCCAATTTCGTCGAGTTTTTCTTAGGTTAGAATCCGTCGCTTTTGCTTAGGGAAACGCCAGGGAATTTCTGTGCAAATTACCTACACACGTCTCGACACGAGTCTGTTTTCACGTAAGTGTCATACATAAAAATTCTTTGTTCTAATGTGAACGTTGCGGCTAGCATTTCAATCGACTCACTTACACACACACAACACACACACACTGCAATTACACAAAGAAGTAGCACGGCAAGCAACAAAAAAAAACACACAGTACGAAATTAACACCCTCTTGGTCCAAGGTCTATTCCTCACTCCATTCGCAGCTCTGTCCAGGGCACCTGTAGTCGCGAAGGAAAGAACAACTTAAGCTCGGAGCTTTCAGATTGCAAACAATGCTCACGAAAACCATTCACTTTTAACGGTTTAGTCTGCAACGTAATCTTGATACAGTGTTGCACATTCGAAACCTCCAAACGATTCCGAGTGAAGCAAAACGGTCTCGATGGTAAATTTAAGCGAGACGTTACTGGTCGAAAATATCGGCATCTCCGTTAGCACCACCCGCCACGCTTCTCCCGATCTCTCGGCCTCGAAAGGAATTGGACGCACGGTATTCCTTCTATTCGAAAACATTAGCATTTTTAAAAATACTTCATGCCACATTTTGAATATAATACTTCAGTATAGGGAGGTCAAATGAGCCCTATGCTCCACTGGTTCTGAAATCACATCGATATTTTCAAATTGGCAATTTTTCAAAATGTACAAGGATTGTTAAAAGAGTAATGCCCCACATTCTTGAGTATTGAGAACTGTTTATTCAACATAAATGAAATTCACATTCAGCAAAAGTACATATTTCACTTACGTATATTATTTTTTCTATTTTCTGTAAACTATCTGTTCAGTTCTATGGCCTTGCGCATCGCGGAACGTGCGCATGTATGCATGCTGTACCTATGTCGTTCCCGTAGACATCTCTTGACAGCCTCAACAATGCTTTTTTCGTCTTCAAACCTTGCTCCGCGCATTGCATCCTTCACAGGGCCGAACAAATAGAACTCTGATGGGGCAAGATCTAGAATGTAGGGCGGATGGGGGAGAACACACCAACCAAGTTTTGCAATTGCCTCCTTTCTCCTCAGGCTTGTGTACGGACGGGCATTGTCGTGGAGGAGCTGGATGCCTCCGGGATTCCTGTTCTGCCGTACTCGCCGGAGTTGCTTCTGGAGTTTTGGGGAGTGCTGACGTAAGCGTCGGAATTTAACATTGCACCTCGAGCCAGCACATCCACAAGAACAACATGACCGGGTTATTGCTGTGGATACGGCAAATCATCCAGCTCCGCTTCTCGCAGTTTCGACATTTTGATTCGCTTAGCCCAGCATCCGACTGTACTATTACTATCGATGAAGTACTTCCGTAGACAGAACACAATTTCTGGTGAATGTTTACCACACTTTCGTTTCTCAGTCACTAAAAATCAATGATGGCTTGCTCGCGAAATTATGCACATGTATGCGAAAGGTGTCCAACTTGCTGGATACAAATTCCTCCCCTGATATCTTGCTTCTGAATTAAGAAAAATGGGCGGGACATTACTTTATTAACAACTCTTGTATCTTAGTGATTTGCTAGTGAATGCACGTGTTACTTCGCATTGTTTAATCGCGAAGATGTGGATGAAAGATAATCAGATGAAATTGGTGAAAGGACAAAACACAAGTCGCACAGAGGATTACATTGCTGTTGAGTCCAGACGTCAGAGCCTCGTTAGTCTGCAAAATGGAGTCCAGGGCGTGATACGTGGAAGAGAGGTTGACATTTTGGGTATTCCATACATATATGTTATGTACACTGCTGTGCGGTTTTTACGCACACAGCTGGAAAATGGAAAGTATATGTGTAAAAGTTTGGATATTTGTAAATGCTCTTGCCTAGGTTGCCTTTTTCCCCAGTAGCCGGGGAGGCCAACGATTGATTTACCTCAACGGCTTTGCTGTTTGAAAGGTAATAGGGCATTGCCCCGGTGGTTGGGGGTGGGCCGTTTGTCGGAGGTATAAATACCGGGTTCCGACTTGTAACAGGCTCTCAGATCTCAGAAAGTTGCCGTCGCTCAAAGGCTCAGACAGTTGCCGTCTCTCTGATACTCCGATACAAGGGGCCCGATGGAGTAAGACAGTTTTTTATGGATGCATAGATATACACAGAGTGAGCGCCGTATGTATAGGGACCTCTGCGTGATAAACTGCGGGGGCGGGTTAGCGCTATCCTAAATAGTGCGCTCGTAGCTCAAATAAGATGTACTGCACTTAATGAGAGGACGGCGTAGGGACTTCTGCGTGATAAACTGCGGGAGCGGATTAGCGCTATGCTAAATAGTGCGCTCGTAGAGTGAAGTCCTGGAAGTCCTGTTAAGTGAATTTTTCTGTGTTGGGGCAAGAGGCAACTTAGAGCATTTGCTCTTGGATCTGTAATGAAAATATGTATATACGGAGCAGGGTAGAGATGTAAAAAAAACTGTACATAAGGAGAAAACTGCGTGAGATGTTATTCTTTACAACACACACACACACACTCGGAAGACGGCAATTGAGTACGTATTTGACTGATTGATGTTGCAAGATGTTTAAATTACAAGGAGAACATTGAGAGCCTTTTTTCTTCTTTTCAAAATGAACATGGAAGAGTTCGTGTCAAAATTATACCCAACGTTCTATGGCTACATCGTGAATCGATCGCACGAATACTTCCACCTGAAACAGAAGTTCAAACTATTGAGGAGACTCAAAGGTAGAAATTCCAAACAATGCATTAAGTAAAGAAAACATCGTTAAAAAGTGCAATTAGGTTCGAATGAAGCAACACTGAAAACTACTTCCTGAAACGAAATAATAACCATGTTAGAACTTTTGTTATTCCAGAGGAAAGTAATATAACGCGACACAAACAGGCTGTTTAATCGGAGTTCGCTAATGCATGCGGTACCACGCTCGGAGTCTGAGATGCCCCAGGTGGCGTTCCCACGAAATGAAATCTACAGGTGGTTCTGTCCGAGGGAAGCCTAAGGGAATCCAAGGGAAAGGACAAGCGGAACAGATGTAAGCCGGATTAAGTGTCATGCGAACCAGGAATGCAGAGCTAATCGATTCGGTTCTCTGTGAATTCGAAAACAGAGATCGCAACTCACAAAATGAGACTTTTTTTTTTTTTTTTTTTGACTGGTGCCTATCTCAATCTGTAGTATTCTTATGAATTCATATTCTCATAAACATGGAAGAAAATGTACAGGTTGTGCATATCTTTCGTGCAGAAACGTGGAAAATGTATATGACAAGTCAAAGAATCCATGTTCCTCGCGGAATTGTCATGCAATTATGCTTTTACTGTTAAACATAGTTGCGTTGACTATCATGTTTCATCTTTCAACATACGTGGCACGGTGAGAATGAAGAAAGGTTCTCCAATTCATCCTAATTGTATTATTCTTATCTCCTTTCTTCCACTGTCCTAAAATGCACATTTGGACACTAAATATGACTCACCGAATGCAAAATGGCATGGAGGATAAGTGAAGATATGAGGATAAGTGATATGATGAAATTGATGAACAGATAGATACTCACGAAGAACATCCATGCCCATGCCAAGATTCGGACCTGTGACACCTGGCGTCGTAGCGTGCTGTGCTAACCACTCCGCCACGGAGGCCGGGTATGTGTAAATGTATGCGGACTTGCGTTAAGTGGTAGACTTTCGATCTCGCCACTGAAGTTCCCAGGTTCGAAACCCAGCCGGACATGAATGTTCTTTGTGAGTGTCCCTTCATCAATTTCATCATATCATCACTCATCCTCGTCGTCGTCGCTATTAACCAAAAGTGGCAGAAACGCGACGATAAGTAACAAAACAATACAAATGTATGAATGTATAACATGGTATTTTTTGCAGCTCTTATGACTAAATTTGCATCCTTCCCCCCAGAAACAAGATAATTCAATTTTCCAACTTATGAAAAGGAAGTGGAATATTTTTCTCCGTAATAAGAGTACGCACACTGAATCACTCCATCTCTAACTGCCTGTCTCTGGCATTGTATGTGTGCATACTACACATACGCAGCCTTGGCGTCAGATTCCAACTTTCAAAATAATCTTGGCGTCCCTCCTGCTTTATATTACTACCGAGACTCAAGAACGAAACTGTCGTCCGTCATCGGGATTTGATGACGACTGCTCTCTTTACCCCCGCGAGAAGACGCAACCAGCCGGCCCTGAACTACTTTGACAATAGGTTTAATCAATGCTTCTTCCCGAACTTCCACTGCAAGATTTCTCCTCTTCTTTTTTGGAGCAGTGACAAGATGGGGCCCAGAAGCAAAGAAACAAAAACTGCGGCAGGCGACGCAGCTGGCGAAGAGCCAAGGAAACACCATTCACCACACCCATTCGGACACGGAATGTCCCTTCGTTTTGTGACACGACTGTCGTTGCCTCCGCAGGATTTCGGCTTTATCTGCTTCCGAAGAGAGAGTGTCCTGCTCCTAAATCACTCGGAGTGCTCTTTCTTTCCGATTTACCTTTACAAAACTGCGTGCAATGACTCCCATACCACATGTGGCTCCAACAGACTTATGAAAGACTGGGGGCATATGCAGCAACTTGATGGCAAGATAGAGTGCTTTCCTTAGGTTGTAAGTGTCCAATAAAAAGAGTTCTTCATACATACAGCGTTATTACTACATATGATGATTGGTGGAAATAAAAATCGTATCAAACGACTTAGAATTCAACGATCGCCTTGTCCAAGGGTCTACCGTGCACGTGAATTAGAGTACAAAACAATATCAACTAATAAGTACGTGTCATTTTCTTTTAAACTAAGCCAGAAGAAAACATACATTCTACATCTGGATGAACTCTCGAAGTTACGTCTATCCTAGTCTTCAAATATGTGAGCACATCCCTTATTAAAGAAAATCCAAAATGTTTATCCGAAAAGATTAGCGAAACAACGAACATGATTTTCGCGCTAAATATAATTAAAGTACCGTACAATGGGGTGAAAATCAGGGTTTAATCTGAAAATAAAGTTATTTCTGCAGTTTTCCGAAACTAGTCGGAAAATGAAATGGTGTGATTTTATTGTTGGCATTCATAGCAAGTTACTGACCTAACCAATATTTAACCAGTATCTACTACCCAAGATGGTAAAAACAAATGTAGAAATGTGGACAAAAATTATGATTCCGTGGTTATTCTGAAAAAAAAAACTCTTGGGGATTTTCTGCGTATTTTTCAGTAGTGTCACACGAAACAAGAACTCAGTAAAGTATTATATCGGACAAGTTATTCAGACCCACTGGAATATGAGGAGAAGTTTGTGTTGCGTCAGACTGTCACGAGACTTGTATTTCCATATTAAACAGATGGCATCGACACAGTGCAGATGTTTGCTACCTTTGCAATGTAATCTTTGACACATTCGAAATATAACGACAGGGACAGGAAATAACATTTCTAACACACATCAATGAGCCAAATCCATACTAAAACTTTCAGTTAACATTGCTGGCTCTCGAAACGCGTGAATATATTACTATTTTCGCATTTACGCACCTTTCTATTAAGGAAAAGTAACCGTATATTCATAATGTATGTGTACACTTATTTGCAAAACATTGTACACATATTGCAAACCAAGATATTAGTGTAGTTTGTATAAATATTAATTCTATATTAATGTTCATTTCCATTTATATTACAATGCACGTATGTAAACAGCACATCGAAACATCTGGTCACAATGTAGACCTTTCCTTTCATTATGTTCACTCTCTCCATAAAATGTGCACTATCTTTATTAGGCATATAATTTATGTTAATTTTCGAACTTGATTCTTCCCCTACGAACAAACAAACAAAAACAATTTTGTACTGCTCCCAGAGTTGGAGAAGTTACTTCAAGAAGTAACACGTTTGCAAGTTACTTAAAGAAACGCGTTATCATACTACAGGCAAAAGGTAAGGGGCTACAGTAGAGACTTCGACTTAACCTGGTTGGTAACCCGAGAACACTTGTTCGAATCACGTCGCCAGGAAAGCTACAATTCCTATTTACAAAAGTATTATCTTATTTTACAATACTGACTGACAAGTAAGATATTTCAACTCATCCATACATACAAATGATGCGCCTCAGTCAGTAGTTTCTGAGAAAAATAAAACAGCCATTTTTCATACGTACGAAATCAAAATTAATTCCAGCAAAGTAATTATCGTTATTCTCAAAAAGTGACGCATTAGTGTTTCAATTACTGATACAATTTCGGTAATGCCATACACGCACCTACCGACGTGACGTAACATGCTTACAAAATAATAAAAGGATATTCTGGAGCTCTTCTCGAAGTTTTCAAAAGGTGGATTTTACTTTTAAAAATTCTCGATTAAAGCCCACAAACAACACGCACGGATATATGCAAGAGATAATTGCAAATACTGCCTCCTTTGGTTTCCACGTTTGTTTGCGAACAAGTTGCATCTGTTTTGGCAACCTCCAAACTCAGAATTAGATCAGACATTATTGCTCCTAATTTCAGTCCAATTTCAATGACAAAAACGCTGCTCGCAGTTCAGCTCATACTTAACACAAAATGTTTGAGTTGGCGTAGGTTTTTTTTTTCTCTTTCACTGTGTCCACGTATAAAATCCTTGCCCTAGCCTTTATCACCGTTCATCAATATCGTTTCCATCAACGTCCGATCGACAAGTCCGAGAGGACCCCCTACCCAAAGAACCGAGTTACGAACGGCCGAAACACGAAACAAGAAAACGACATCTCTCTCAATTTGATCCATGCATTGGGAAACGCGAGCGTAACTTTCGAAAACAAACGTCCATTAAGCTCCTCCCCTACGACTTCATCCTGACTGCGCTTTTCCCAAAGTCAATCCAGCGAAACAAGGGAGAGCTGGAGAAAATTGCATTACGGAGCCTCTCTATCTCTCTCTTTGAAGACTGTAGGCAGAATTGCCTGGAGTTTCCTTCACAAGATTACCCTCGGTTCCTCACGAGGCAGAGAAAAATTGTGCTCCTGATTGTAAAGTGTACGAAGGCTCCACGGTCGTTGGCAGACGCCCAAGAAGGGACACTTACAGTCTCCTGGTGGGAAAAGTAAAAGAACTTTATACGGGCTGTTTACGAAGTTAACAACTACAGAACTTTTTAATATCAACATCAAATTATCAACCACGAGCGAGTAATCTGCATCCAAATGGGAAATATTCCTTGCATCTTTCTCTCTCTCTCTCCCTGGCACCCAACTAAGAGTAGGAAGAAATCCTCGTTAGACAGTTGTACTGCAAGCCGACAAGTTGAACAATGAAAACAAACTGCGACCAAGGGACGGAAAGAGAAATTCAGGAAGAGTCGCTCAAGTCTCGTTTCACACTGCGAACAATCACGCTATTAATTTGAACAAAGGAAGCGAATGGGTACTATGGGCGTCTTGGGTTCGAATTAAACACGGTTCTTCCTGAAGTGTTTCTTGAGATTGGGAGTCCTGAATTTGAATTTGAATGGGGATGTATATTAGCTTTTCATTCACTCCACTGATGGAATTATCAGAGTTGTAAAATTCTTGCAGCAATTAATGCAGCAATAGTTCCTTGTCTTCTGTAAAACACACACACACACACACACACACACACACACACACACACACACACACACACACGTGTATATATATATACACATATACAAAATAATATGAACACCCACCTAATATGGTGTGGGACCGCCTTTGACTTTGAGAACAGCCTCAATCCTCCTGAGAATGGATGCATACAAATCCTGGATGGTAGTCAGTGGGATGCTATACCATTCCTCAACAAGAAACTACTCCAATTCCTTTAGATTGGCTGGCGGAGGGAAACAGGCCCGTACTCTGGTTTCCAATACTGACCACAATGGTTCTATAATATATACATATCAGGCGATTGTGCAGGCCAGGCAAGATGTGTAAGTGCGTCATCGTGCCCATCAAACCAATCGTTGACAGTGCCAGCTGTATGAATGGGGGCATTATCATCCTGGAAGATGGTATCCCTGCTGGGAACAATGTCTGCGCCATTGGATGGACATGGTCACCTAAAATGCCTTCATACACCTTGCAGTTTCGCTGTTGACACCTTCACTGTTGGCACCAGACAGTCTGGATTGTATGCTTCGGCCGGTGTTCGCCATACGTAAACACGTCCACTGGTGGGGAATAGTGTGAAGGTTGATTCGTCGGACCACATGACATGTTTCCATTGTTCGGTAGTCCAGGTTTTGTGCTCCTGACACCACTCACGTCTCCGTTTGGCATTGTCCTGCATTACAAGAGGTTTGACAATAGCGGCTCTGCCATGGATATTCTGTTTATGCAGTTCTCGGCGCACTGTTTTCGTTGACACTGCATTCTCGACACGCATATTCAGCTCAGCAGTCACTTTGGTTGCGGTGGTCTTCCTCTGAGAGCCAACAATCCTCCTTAATGCCCTCCCGTCTCTCTCTGTCAGTTTCGTCTTTCTGCCACTGCACTTTGTATGCTGTCATGACGGTAGGCACAGTAGCTCGCTATACCCCTACTAACTTTGCGACCGTTGTCACGGATGCACCAACTAATCGGGCACCAACAATTTGCCCTCGTTGGAAGTCTGTAAGGTTAGACATAATGGTAGCGCAACACAACACGAAGCCGTCCACAGGCTTACTGGTGGCTCATACCTCTAGCAGAGGGATCGGACACGGAGAAAACAACATCCGCGTTCCGTGCGTGCCAGTGCAGTCAGCACACAACTTCGAAAATGAGGCTTATGTAAGCGGGTGTTCATATTATTTTGTCCAACGCGCGCGCGCGCGTGTGGTGTGTGTGTGTGTGTGTGCGTGTGTGTGTGTGTCTCTGTCTGTCTCTCCCCAGGCTAGAGATATGCAAAGTATCTGTAAAGTTCATAAACTTTCTTGTCCCGGTTTTGTACAAAGTAACTCAGAAATTTTTAAGTACGCTGGTACACCTCAATCTGGGCACCACTTGTAGCTCGACAGATATCCAAACGATACTCAAGCTCGTGCCAAGTGATGACAAGCATTTGAGGCGTTATTAGCGCAATGAATATGCTGTCTCAAATCGCCCAAATCGTGAACTTTCCTCTTGTACTCAACATCTTTAATGAAGCCCCATGCAGTTTCTGTGCATGCGTGACTTAACAGCACGATTGATAGTACAACTGGACTACTGAAATCTGTGATCGGTGGTCTATCGACTGAGCTTCACTACGAGACAATATAAGGAGTAGTGTTCGCATTATAAGCAGTTATTTTTATATACCTCTAGCCCGGACACCCTGTAAAATATAATATACAGTCCGGCCAAGGAAGACGAAACTACCTGGAAACGATTCCAAACGCGAGAGGGGAAGCAGGAAGAAGCACACGCCAAACTACCCTGTGGTATTTCGCTTGCTGTGTTTATTACCGCTTTCTGTGTTGTGTTTGTGATGCCTCTTACAATTCGCAACACACCGTTTCGAAGTGGAATGAGGAAAATTGGGACGTTTTGGCCCCTGTTGCACATTCTACAAAACACCGTCGTCTTGCTAGAAAATGTCACAAGCCATTCAGTTACTACATTTATATTTATAATACTATATACAACAATATTATTATTATTGTATACTATCCTGATTAATGATGTGTACATTTGTGCTAATTATAATATTTACTAAGAAGATCAATTTAATTGAATGATCTAAAATAAAGCTACTGGTTTACACACAAGTTTATCTACTAATATGACGATATGAATACTTTCCTGATATGTTCTGTTTGCTGATATAGTATATGACTGGCTTACATAATTCGTAAACATCTCTGTATGTATTTTGGCGGCGATATTACTACGTTGAAACTTCATTGCTGTTTCTACAGCAGACGATTTTCAAGGAACCCGCTTCCTGTCCAAAGCTCTGTCACCCCTATTTAGACACTTAACGCGTCCGGTTGGCGCATGCGCACTTCCATCCATGGTCTCGGCTAAGGCAGCCAGACAGTAAATACATGTAATTTCTTAACATGAAGATAAAAGACAATGAAAGAAATAACAAAAATTCAACAGTTTCAAGCGCTTATTGTAATATTAAGTGTATATCATACGTACATTTGAAATTTCTAAACTGCATTGATTCCATTATTAACATGTCTCATTACAGAGTTTTGGTAAACGGCAATCATAATGACGATTTTATAGTAGCAACAGCCTTTACCTTCGAAAACTACTTTTACCAACTCTTGAAATCCTTTCGCAATGTAGCAGTGGCGAAAACAGCCTTGTTACAGGGAACAAAGATGTTCTTTTACACAAGCAGAAAGTCATAGAATTTCAAAATAGCAATATAAAACAAAGGCGTCTCATCCATTGCCTTTACAATATTGACATTTGCACAGGAATAACCTACGGAACATCAGAGGAAGAAGGCGCGAAAGTGATATCAATTGGCGATTGTTACACAAGAAACTCGCTATTGATGCTCGCCAAGGGACCTTGTTACTTCATTCCTTGAGGCGTTGCACAGTACAAACTAGTCAATCTTCTCGCCACGTATCGATGCTCGGATGTACAGAATCGAAGGTAACGGTGTTATGTTTTATGCAACGATAACCATCTCGAGCTCCAAGCATATAAATTACTTGTGTCAAACTCATGTGACGCAAACAGCTCCTAACATTTATCAATGCGACCCACGTTCGTAATACATTAATTTTAGTACAAAAAAAGTATGTAACTTAAAGCTGCAGGAGCACTTGTCTAGCGTCTTTCTCTCTCTCTTTCTCACACACACGCGCGCGCGCGCACACACACACACACACACACACACACACACACACACACACACACACACACACACACACACACACACACACACACACACACACACACACACACACACACACAAGAGCGTGATTCTTTCCCTCCAAGACAAGAGGTGAATAAAAATCCTTAAAATCCAGGAATGGTACTGAGAGAAACCTTGCTCGCCCCGATACTGGTATGATAGTGAAAATTTTACCTAAACCAAATTACTTTACTATGCAACTTTTTGCATACCACGATAAGTTTTACTTATGCATAAGTCATAGCATACGTTGTTTATAATACTAGGAGAGTCAAATGGAAACCTTAAGAGTCCAATAAAAATTGTAGGCCAGACTGTATACAGCTCAAATTTATATGAGGCATCAACTGTTATTTACAAAACGACCGCCGGCTGCAACACTAATCAAGTGAGCTTCAAAACGCCATTTTTGTCATTTTAAAGATGGCGTCTCCTCTGCACACTTGCACCGGTGAAAAGGAGTGGTTCCTTGCCCTCTGTCAGCCTAAAACTTACATAAATTTCTCGGCAGATGAAAATTCAAAATCTCTGTGCATGCTTGCCACACCAGCAAGTTTACTAATGGAGGAGAAAGTTCGAGAATGGACACAGTTCGCAGGCAGATGGGTGGAAAGGCCTTCGCAGTGGCTCATAAGTGACTGCACGTGGACCCCAAAGACTTATTATTCTTCTTAAGGTATACAGGCACTAACTCAAAGTTGAAAATATATGTAGATCAGCAATAGGTCTGTGTTAAAATGCAGCAAACTTGTGCACACATAAATCTACTAGATAAGAAACAAAAACAAATTAAGGTTTCCATTTGACTCTCCCTTGTAATAGCAAAGTCAATCCATTTGTGGCAATTGTGAACATGAGCTGCATGGTTGCACATACATTCAGGATAAAACTCAGTTTTCGCGAGTTCGAAGCGTCAATACGAGACGTCAAACAAAAAAAAAACGTTCAGAAAAGTTATTTCCCTTAATGACCTTTACACACTGCGGAAGTTCGTACGGTGCTTGTTCTAATATATATTTCGAGACGAGAACATGACGGATGTATACGTATCAAGACAATCCCGAGACCAAGACAATGCAAAATCTTGTTTCGATTCCACACCTATTCAAATTCTAACGGCGTAGTTTTAGCCACAATATTTTAAAACAAAATTGTAGATTTCGCCACCGTCAGGAAAGGCAGAGGGCAGGACCAGAATATTGAATGCCAAACCTCTGTCAGCCTTTGACACGGTTTGGCAATATGGACGCGGGAAATGAAATACAATAACGTGAACTGGAAGATAAGGAAACCCGACCGACGTAGTTGGTCGATGAACACGAAATCCATTTTCAACACGTGTTTCTTCTTGTCGGAATGATTTGGTTCAACTGAATATTATAGATTTACTTGATGGCATTTTCAGTCATCTAACATAGCATGTTTCCACTACAATTAAACTCATTATTATTCATTGGTAATGGTTTGAATAAGCGGACGGTTGTATTATATTATGAAGCTCTTGGAAACGCACTTGCGGAATACCTAGTATTCTAGTTACACCCGCGAAAATAGTTGAACTTGTTACAGAAGCATCGGATTGTATTAATAAAAATGAGTAAGTACTCCAACGCACGCTCACTCTCGTGTGGATACACACACCTACTCGGTTTCTTGGAACTTAGTCTCTTCATTACCACTGAAATGTAAGCACATGTTCACTACCGGAGCAGATACTATGGGAGCACGTTCTCTTTGTTTTGGTACGTACTCAGCTATTCATATGAAGTGGAGTACGTCCTCCGAAAAGTTGAGAAATAATCAAGTCCTCGGTTTTATTAAAACGATCCATTGCCTAAAATGGAGCACAAGCTGCACCTGGCGGTCGAAACACGCCACTCGGTGTAGCCACCATAACGTGTGAAGATATCCTTGTAGATACAATGCAGGTGCATAAGGGTAAAGTCAATTAAATGCAGTGAATGGTCATTGGTTGACAAATTACCTAACTTTGGAGGTACGTGGAGGAAAAATGCAACGTGAACTTGATTCTCCACTAAAGTCAGCACTTAATCTGTCATGTAACAAATGGCATTAAAATGTATGTAAATTATAAGTACATACTCCCACGAATTTACAGTGTGTTACCACACAGTTAGTTAGGCTACTTTTTCTGTACATAGTGTACACAAATTTGTATTGTTCCAGAATATTAATGATGATAACATTCATCAGTGCAGTATTTCCGTGGGTTTCATCACTCCGAATCCTTAATATACCGAAGATCAGAACATTTATTCTACATGCAACCATATACTGTACTGGAAGTATAAAAGTCTTCTCAAATCTAGTACAAGGCATCATTATTAAAGTGTGGATTGCATGACTCAATTTGCCAAAAAAAGTAATACCCATTCCCTTCTGGTACTGAAATGATATCTCAGGAGGCTTGATTCTTACATGACGGGGAGAGAGGAATGTCACATGCAATTTCCCCTCCCACCTTCCTACGCAATTGCAACTTATCAAGACGAAGTTGGCGCCTCACGCACACGTCTACCAAAAATCCGTCAATAATAAAAGAATACAGCAGTAGTAATAACAATACTTTAGCGCCGCCTACGTACCACGTATATCCAGAAACCGTGTACGACTGGGAAACGACAGCTCCATACATATAACTCACGGACAAATGCCCCCAATATTTCACTTTAATGTACCAGAATTAATTCAATATTGAACGCTCCGGTGACGGCCACAAACAAGTCGAAAAGCCACGGTCCCCGAGCATTTATGAACAGAAATACAGGAATGAGCCCCATCCCTTCCCCATTCCCACTCGCTCTCTTCGACTTCGAAATAAAGAAGTGCAAATAAAAATATGGGGAGGGAAGAGAGTTCATTTATACAGAAAATGGAAAGCATCCCAAGTTATTTAAAATGTATTGGTGGTACTCCAGATAATGTATGAATTGGTATGTATTCTGCTCTCCCACTGGCGAACTGTCTTTTCAAAATTCATTGCTTCCAACCCCTCTCCCCCCTCCCCCCAATAAAAAGTATTTATGGTTGGTCTTTGGCTCATAGACGACATTACCACAAAAATTCTGGAAAAAAACATTCACAATTTGTTTCCTTTTTTGTTATATTCAGTGGGATGCATAAATGCATACGTATTGTCCTCAAATTGTCCATGACTACTTTCATTAATTTCTCTATTATATCCCGTGCATTTTTAAGAGATGGATTTTTACGTATACTGGTGCAGAAGTTATCAGCTGCTTGCCTAGCTTTTTGTTTCAATTGTTGAAACTCTCATTGCGTAAAATAGACCAAAGTAACATGGCGATGGACATTTTGCTTTGTAGTACTTATGCATCGCACTGTACTACCTCCCTATCCAATTTGTATTACCAATTTGTATTGCTCTTTAGCTGTTCTTCAACAGTATAATATAAGTATAAATAAATGATACACACGAGCAAGGTTCAAAATAATTTCCTTTACAAAAAGCATGCCATGAAACTTTCTACGCACAAGGCGTTAGTGGCCAAATTTATTCTGACTAGAAGTTCATTCGCCATAAACAGAGCATGGAAAAACAGGTGAAATTACACGACGCTCACTTCCATAAACGAAACTTGCCAATCTACGAAATGAACCTGGTTTATGGCTTCTCAATCTACCAAATGAAAGTATTTTACAACCTTGGTAGTTCCCGCGTACATCTCTCAAGGGTTCCCTGAGGATCAAATTTAAAACGTGACACAGATCCAAACAGCATCAGATGGAAAATATTCAGAAAAGCATTTCCTCGTACATTGATCGATTTACGATCCTCGCACACAGGTATTGGCGTGCCCAAGGGAAAGATATGCGAAGGGCATAACTCTTCATCGCTCTAGATGTCTCCTTATATACATAAAAAAGGTTGACTACGTGTGAGGAAAGAGAACAAAATATTAGCGAGCAACCAAAGTTTGCCTCAGAATGTGAAATTCATGAGCGTTGGCGTTTCTACATACACACGCATTGCGTATACTTCATCATACGCTCAGTAAATGCTAAAATCTGCACTTCAGCACTGTTGTGAAGGACACTACAGTTTCACCAAATGTTCAATGCAAGACATCATGGCAACCGGATGTTACTTACAGAGTGTTCTGAACACAAAACACATTCCGCTCAGCTTGCCAAAAAGATAACGTTCGATCCCACAAAGTGTCCTGGGTGAAGGTGTAGTCACCAGTAAGCCCCATAATGTCCATTTAACATAGAGTGAGTTGAGTTGCTGTTTCAAGTCCACTTTATGCAACAGTATGGCTAATTGGGACTGGACCTACAGTTTAAAGTGGGGTCCGAACCACTATCTGGCTCCACCGGATATCGAACCTGGGCCCCTTTGATTACAAGGCGATGACGCTACCACAGCACCATCAGTGAGGCAGTTTCTAATGGAGTTGTAAGGTAGTAGATCCAACACAGTTTGAGGTGCTGGCTGCCACTCCATCCAATCCACTACCAGCTGCTCTGCTCCATCGTGTTTTTTTTTTTCAGTGTCCACCTTCTCCCACGTGGACTAGATCGCACGTTCAGCATGTTTCTTGAGACAGTTCCTCCAAGGTGCAAGTTGATAAATGTCTATCTCACCCTTCTTTGTCATGTCATTCACATAATGTACGGAAGATTTTGGAGCATACAGTAAGCACGAGAACTTGCCAATTACAATTTGTACAATTTGCCAATTACTTCTTCATTGAGATCCCTTTGATCTCCAAGGCTGCGAACATATTTCCTGTGTTTGTCTGTTGGCAGGAAGGATTTTCAATGCACTCACTTTTCCTTTTCCTGCAAATGCATATGGAGACTTATTATATCTCAACAAACATTTTTAATAAGAATTGAAGCTACAGTATTTTCCTAATGCCAAGGACCATCATGGGTATTTTGGTACTATATTTCAGAAACAATTTAACGAAGATTCTTTCATGGAATCTCAAACACATAATACATTCATCTGCGTCATCTGAGCCTCTCATTAGTAGCGGCAGTATTCACCAACAAATTACCATATGTTTTCATGTTTACTATTGAGATTTAGCACTTTGGGCTCGCTTCAGATGTGATTTTGCATAATTTATATCCACAGTTGGCGAAGTGTTTTATTCAAAAAATTTACAAAATGCTCTGGTTGGTTTCCTACATTCGTTAACAAGAAATGCAATTAGAGTTGTTTTATTCGTTACGCGACTTAGGAATTTCCTTCACTTTCTGACAATCTGGGAAGATGAGATTCTCTGTGACTTATGCCCGAGTTCTTCCCACGTGTTTGTTCTTTCGGTGTACTTTATAGACTTCTCATTGTACTTATCAAACAGATATTGATTCTTGGACTCCAATTTCCTTCCGCAAAGCAATGCACAAGGCAGATAGACCTCACCAAAGTTTGACTCTTCTTCTTTTACTCTCTGAATAAGAGCCACACCATCAATCGCCGTGGCTAAATTTCCAGATATTTCCTCAGGGGAAGGCAAGTATGTCTCTAATGACCATGATAATGTTTCTATGAGAAAGCCCACTTGAAGTTTTCGATTCTGTGCTGTCACAATAATTCTACTAAATAGTGCCTTGTGTGACAATTGACCTGCCATTACTATCCACTGCCATCTTCTTGGATCAAGAGAGGAAGAGAAAGAAGAAAACCATGTACAGCCAACGTTTATGCAACTGAAAGAACATTCAGAAAACAGATACAGTAGAGTATGGATTAGTACAGGTAACAGAAAGACCTTACAGTCGCTTGAACCAATGCTCACATGATGTGCGTTATTATAGAGCAATATGTGTATCAATAGAACAGCTTAGAAACGGACAGGGTCACAGCAGTAACTCACGCCTAGTATGGTGTGTGATCTCGAACTGCCAACCCCGCTGCACATCTGTGTGGCATGGGCTCGATGAGGTGATCGATGAGAGCTTGGAGGATTCCTCGAAACTCTTCACTTTGGGCAATTTCAGCTCTGGAAGAGTTGAGGGAGGTGACATCCTGCCTAGAATGCGTCTGCCAAGTGCATCCCAGACATTCTCTATGGGGTTTAAGTCCAGTAATCACGCTGGCCACTCCATGCTCTCTATTCCCTCGTCCTCGGGCACGTTGTGCACTAACAGAACCCTGTGAGGACGAGCATTATCACCGATGAAAAGGAAACGATCACCTATTGCATCTGCGCACGGCATGGCAAGAGGTCTGAGGTTCTCCTGTTCATATCTAAGGGCCGTCAAACTACAATTTTCAATGACGTGGATGTCCGTACGTCCCACAATTTTGATTCCAGCCCACATTGTCAGTCCACCGCCTCCATTTTAGAATGTTTCTTGCACAAAAGAAGGGTTGTATCGTGTTCCACATTCCCTCCAGATAAGGTACGTCTATTGTAAGGCTGGAGGCAGAACCGCGACTCATCGGAGTACAACGCTCAATCCCATTCGTTGTGGCCCCAATTGCGATGTTCCTCAGCCAAGTTTCTACGGACTGAAAGCTGCACGGTGATGGAACACACTCCATGAGTCTATATGCATAGAGGCCATCTTTAAGAAGGCGATTGCAGACAGTTTGAGATGACACCTGCGACCTATTGATGTGAGAATGGCATGTTGTAGTTTCGTTGCATTCTGTCGTCTGTTCCAATCGGTTACTTACAAGAGGTACCCGTTGTATCTTGCTGTTGTTGCTCGCGGACGAACTTGACCTTACATTCGTCCCGTATTCCCAGTTGTTTGGAACCGAATATATATCGAGAAATGGCACTTTGAGACACTCCAAGGGCTATTGATAGCTCTCTCTGTCTGTCGAGCTTCCATCCTTCCTCTGGCTCTCCATGCCATTGATTCAGGGAAATAGCACTTTAGAGGTATTGTTCAACTTGCCCACGTTCCTCAATGAACTAACTCTTACACTCTTCTTGGACTGGTACTGTCATTCTCACAGCTGCGCACTTCAGTTGCCAATTCAGATATATCGGCATTAATGATGTGCAAATAGCCAATTGAATCCAGTAATGGTGTTAAATCCCATCCAACTTGTCAATTATATTATTAAAATATTCATATTTTTATTAGTGTAATTATTATAATCTTAATTATTATCATCATTATTTATTTAGATCAGAATTACTATAATTGTCATTCCTAATATTAAAAATTATCACAATTTCTATTTACCTACATCAAGGTATCTGGGAAATGGAGTGATAACACACAGAAGGCAAAGAGTTATGACATGATATCACCTATTTTCCATCTCTAGGCAACCCAACCTTACCAAAAAATCATATTAGAACCCGTCCCCGCCGAGTGGTACCGACAACTTGCCTTGCTCAAGGCCTATCATTGTCGACCTCCATCACACGGTCTTCCTCCACGCAACACGCTGATGCGTGTAATGCAGCCTAAAGGTCACAAACAGTATACCTATCATGCCCGTGAAGTACTTTGAATTACCAATTAATAATGTGGACCACAATGAGAGAAAACTGTTGAGTTATTGCTTCTCTGAGCTTCATCCTGAACACTGCCATACTTTACATTTCATAAAATACAATTAAATGTAAGAGTTTCATTTTAACACTCCTCCAAGATTTTGTTTACACTGTGATATGATCAATAGTAGTTGTTGATGATTTTTTAAGCATGGGGTGTGCCCACACGTTTTAAAAGCATACGAGTGTCGTCAATAATTATCTGTACTCTATTTTTATAAGTCATTAAAAAAACAATACAGAACGTACAGATTTTTCTAAATAGTCCCCTTGAAGAAAGCTGTTTAGCCAACAACAGAAAAAATACACAGAATCAGCAATTTACCCAGAACTGTTGTATTTACATTTGTAACATAAATCTGTTATCTAAAGCAGCCTCTTTGAACATTTGATGGTGCATTGGGCATCTAAGCATACGCATTAACACTGAAATGTTCTCGCTAACATTAACCTTTACCATCTCTTTACAAAAAATCTGTTAGAATGGAGAGTGACCCATTGCATGCAATATAATTTGGGTTAGCTGTCTACGAGGATAGACACTGCACGTAAAGTGCTCCATCTGATGATCTACAACTTGCGGCTTTGCAATTAAGTATGTGTATTAAAATACATTACGTCAGTCAATAATATGTGTACTACCTTACGTACCCCCCCCCACACACACACACACACAATTATATAAATTCTCCAGCGTGTGCGCGTGACCCTCCCTGATGGCGTAGTGGTAACATAACTACCTTATAATCAAGGGGTCCCGAGTACGATACCTAGTGATTCAGATTCCTCTTCAAAATGTAGGTTCAGTCCCGATTAGCCTATCTGTGCATAAGGTGGACTTAAACAGCAACTCGACTCACTCTATGTTAAATGGACACGAAATTCATGTAAGTCCAGTCTTTCCAATTATCCGCTCATGAATATTATTATTCTCTTCTTTTACACAAAACCTTGTACAGTAACTCAATATAAACGAAAGGCAGAGATAGGGAGAGGAGCCAAAATTAAGCTCTTGAACTGTGTCTTCCGCAGCATGATTTACACAAAACTCTCAGATATGCGTTATGAGCTGGGCTTTCATCAGTAAGCCCCTGGAGTCTCTGAATTCAAATCCTTGGCCTAAGTTCATTATAAATATAAAAAATGGCCGAATAGAAAGTGTTAGTCATTAATATTGTTAGCTGGCATTGTGGTAAAAACCTTTGCTATACTTTTTGTAATGCGTAGCTGAAGCGAAAAATGGTACATGGGAGGAGACGATGGGCAGAGGAGCCGTGTCCCCTGGGATCGGACGTAATCCCTTGGTTCCTTGAACAGCCGTTAAACTTCATCCTTCCACTTTGCCCCCGGTCGCTGTATTTCTCAATTTTCCGCTCGCTGGCCTGGAACGGAGTCTTCCAGCGCTTCTGTAATTATTGTGAATCCAACGTGGACCAGTGACCGGCTGAAGATTATTAATGGCGCCTTTCTGCGTCGAGAGCTAGCGATGCTGTGCGGTACCCAGGAGCAGAAAGAAAGCAATTGGAAATTTATGACCTTAGAAATCCACAGAAACCCAAAAATCCGGCCTATTGCGACGATAATCATGCGAAGGAAATGGATGCATCAATGTATTTTAGATAGTGAAGCTTTGTGGACAATATCTCGTGTTCATTCTAGAGTGGTGTAATTTCGAAGTTCTTTTATTACAAAAAATTTATCAAGATTCGAGTTTCATACTGAATTATAAAATACATTAAAGATTCCAAGTTAATTTACACTAGAGATTAGGTAGTAAAGTATGAACCTACAGCTTGAAGTAACGAGTTCAGAATATATGTGTGTGTGTACTACGTATGAAGCTGCTGCTAGGCACTTATGTGAGAAAGTACAGCATATAAAGTTGAGAATTTTAGTATGCATGGCAACCATGTTCACATGCTTGGTGCTTCACACATACACAAGTACATGTTTGTGGATACTAGGAAATGTCAACTTCAGGTAAACCCTTTATTTTATTTAGTTCACAAATTTATACCAAAACTAGCAATAAAAAAATGAAATCTGATAAGAAACATGTATGAAGGAAGCAAGTGTCAAGTTATACACAACAACCAGCTATCGGAACCAACAACAAATACAATTGGAGTAAGACAAGAATGTTGTTAGCACCAACTTTGTTCCTATTAGTGATGGACTATGTAATGAGGAAAGCTTTGGACAAAAAGAGAAGAGGAATACAATGGAAAATGACGAATAGACTCGAAGACCTCGAATTTGCCGATGATGTTTTCCTCCTTTCGCAATCCTTCAAGGATACGGAAAACAAATTGAAATACAGTGAAACCGAATCAAAAGTAGTCGAATTAAAAATAAATAGGAAAAAACAAAATAAATAAAATGAATTCACAAAAAAACAGAAATTGGAAATAGGGAACACAATTGTCGAAGAAGTGAAAAAATTCAATATCTTGGAGCAATAATAACCAAAAATGGAGGAGCGGAAGATGATGTCAAAAACAGATTAAGCAAAGCCAACATAGCTTTCATTCAACTGTATCCAATATGGAAAAGTAAGTTTTACTATATGGCTGTGAAACTTGGAAGTAAACAAATAAAATAGGACACCAACTACAAACATTTGTGAATAGGTGCTTAAGGAGGATCATGAATATAAAGTGGCCTGACAAAATTACAAATGAGAAACTTTTGGATATCACAAATCAGAAACCAATCATACAACAAATAAAGAAGAGGAAATGGCAATGGATCTGGCATACCCTAAGAAAACCAGATAGCTCAATAGAAACGGATGGTTTGGATTTGAACACCCAGGGAGCACAAAGGAGAGGACGCCCCAGTTGTACACGGAGAGAAGGACAATCGAGCAGGAGCTGCTGCAACAAGAGAAGACGTGGTTGGAGGTCAAGAGCTTTGTGAAGAATTGGACAAGATGGAAATGCTTCATGGAGGCCCTATGCTCCACTAGGAGCGATAGGAAATAAATCAAGTAAGTCAAGCAATAAAACAGAAGACCACAACGTTTTTAAGAAATAATAAAATCATGAAAGAAATGAACAACAGAAGGTTGGCTTGAGCTACCAGTTACATCATTTTGGAAGCGTTGAATTCAAGTGAGAAATATTTAAGAAACTATACAAATCGGTGTGTTTGTTAGCTAACGACATAATCTGTAAAGATAGTCTTGGAGGTCTTAGGTAGGAAAAGTTGCTATTAACACAAAAGACAAAGTACAAAATCATTTGCGTTTGATTGCCGTGAGACGGTTCATGTTTCGAAACAGAAAATTAACAACTCGACACTGGAGTAAACTGTCGTATATGCACACAGACTAATACGCAAGCGTTTTATACATACTTAAATTGTAGCATGTAATAATAGATTTACTGTCAAATAGCTTGACCTACAGCTTCCTTAATGGACACGTCCATATTTCAACAGAAACATAAACAAAAGCATAACGATATTTCACACTTAAGATTCCCCCATCTTCCTTTAAAATTTTCAGTCCTTCCCATATTATAGCCTATCAGGAGGTCTTCTCTTCCTGATTGATCTCCTAATGGTAGCTTCTTTGTTTCCATGATGTTGCTCTGGTCTCTCCGAGGATGACGTTGAACTACAACCTGCCTCATGATCCAAAACTGAGATGTCAATTACATTACTTGGATTTGGGAAATCCATCAATAGTTCCTCGTCATAAAATCTTGAAAACGTTGATCCGCTAGTAGTTTCAGGAAGCTCTTGCCGCTTACGAATTTCATATTCCTTAGTACCTTTTCTTCTATTCGGAGGAAGCTCTTGCCGCTTATAAATTTCATTTTCCTCATTGCCTTTTCTTCTATTGGGCCGCTTCAGCTGGTTTTCGTGCACCACTCGCCTCTTCCTGTTCACATCTACTATCCAAGGGACATCGCTGTTTCGTCTCAGTATTCTGCCCTGAACATATCTCATAGCGTTATTCTTGTCTTTAAACTTTTGCAGCAAATTAATGACATCAAAGTGCACGTTTTTATTTAGACACTCTCGAACTGCACCATCCAATTTAGTTTAATTATCTGGACACACCTCTCCACTTGGCCATTGCTCTCTGGGTGGTAGGCCGGCGAGTGGTATAATGTAATGTTGTGCTTTTTACAGAAAGCTCCAAATTCTTTAGATGAAAATGGTGGTCCATTATCACAAACTATGTGTTTTGGAAAACCAAATACACCAAAACCTTTACTAAATAATCTTTCACTTCCTTGAAAGACGTGGAAGAGACTCTCTGACAATCTATCCATTTACTGTACTCATCTACTATTATGATGAAGTACTATTTCTGTATGAGAAGAAGTCAATGTGCATTCTTTCCCACGGATATTGACATTCATTCCAAGCGCTGTATCCTCTCGATGAATTATGCGGTTTTACAGCTGCGCATATTTCACAGTCTTCAACATATGCTTTGACAGCCGCGTCTATTCCTGGCTACCAATACTTTTGCCTGAACAACATTTTCATTTCGACAATACCCTCAGTATTTTGTCTTCACTTGTACATTTTCTCAAAACTTCTTGCACTTTAGGCGTCGGCGTCACCTGATAAACGAATTCCTCTTGAAGTGCATCTTTATGACATACGTCTGCTAACGGCAACCTAGACAACATGTCAGCAAACTCCACTTTCTTGGTATATATGAACTTGTATGAAAAATACGGTAGGAACAAACACCATCTTTGAATACGTAGTGACGCAAGAATGGGTATTGGCTTATCTAATGTAAGTAACTGTTTTGAAAGGTTGAGAATCTGTCAAAATTTCGAAGTACCTGCTTTGGACGTACTTCTGAATTTTTTCACCGCAAATACAATACACAATGCTTCCTTTTCGTGCATAGGATATTGTAATTGACTCGTGTCGGAAGCAATTTAAAGCTGCAAAACAGGCTTTGGAAAGTGCTAAAATTCTGGTGCCATATGATCAGAATCAACATTTGGTAGTGCAATGCGATGCTGCACATAATGGACTAGGAGCGCAGTTATGCCACAAGATAAACGGGCAGATCCATACAATAGAATGCATATCATGTACGTTAACCAAACATGAATTGTCGTATATGCACACAGACTAATACGCACGCGTTTTATACATACTTCAACTTTAAACATAAACAGACCACTAATTAACATGTAATAATAGATTTACTGTCAAACAACTTGACCTACAGCTTCCTTAATAAACACCTCCATATTTCAACAAAAGTCAAACAAAAGCATAACGATATTCACACTTAACATAAACTTGTATGTAATTTGAAAAAAAAACAACTTATTTGTAAAATTAGAAGAACGACATTTTACTATTAAATTAAAACTGAACAGAAAAATTAGTATTGAGAAATGGATTCCATGGCTAATGTAAATTTAAAAATCGGGGGATATTTCATAACTTTATAAATTACAATTATAATCCACATATTGACTAAACAGTAACGTTCCATACAAGAAAACACAACGAACCAGTTGTTAGCAGCCTTAAATAAGACTTCTCCACATTCGACGACAACTTCTCGCAATCTTTAATAGACAAATAGCGGAACTAATCTGACACGAAGAATTCTCTTGCAAGTTATACATTAATCTCTAAAGGATTCCCAAATCGCGCTATTCTCCATTTAAGAGAAGACAGCGGGAGGATTCCAGACAATACCAGGCTTCAGTTATAACCACCCTTGCTGCTAAAGCTTTTGGAATGCTAGGCTACGGCCTCGACTCTTCATTGTAATTCTTGGCTTATTTGGATTCAGGATTTAGCCATGATCCAGTGTTTCCAACTGCCAGCTTCGTTCAAAATTAGCGCTCGGTGTCCAACAGAAAATCTGTGGTCATCAAATGTGCGACTTGTGTGGCATATCTAAACAAAAAACCTCACATATTACTGGTGCTGATTTCGTAACGTGACACTCATTTGCTTATTTCATGAATATGTAAAATAGTAGGATTATGTTCTCAGCAGCTGAAATTATAGCGTCTCGTGTGCGCGCACTTATTATATAAATCTGTAGCAGTCGCGACCAACGTTGAGAGTTAGAAAAGCAAATGCTTACAGTCGGGGACACAAGATTACAAGGTCGGCAGAATTTGCACTGTTGCCACACCGCAAATGGATTTGTCTGTAGGTTTGCAACAATTCATTCTCATTCTTGAATACATGACACAAAGTTGTATTTATATTATATGATATCAATATTTGCTGTAAAGATCACCTATTTCAACTGGATTTACCCTTAGAAGGGTGGGTTATAGGTTGGCCTAGGCAACACTGTATGGTGGACGTTGCGACCTTCCCGATGGCGCAGTGGTAGCGCCGTCGCCTTGTAATCAAGGGGTTCCGGGTTCGATACCGCGTGAAGGCACACAGTGGTTCGGATCCCACTTTAAACTGTAAGTCCAGTCCCGATTAGCCTTACTGTGCACAAAGTGGACTTAAAACTCCAAATCAATCAATCAATGGTGGACGTTGCCATTTCGTGGGCGAAAACCAGTAAACCAGCTCCTTTCATGTGTGACAACGAATTCCTGCCGCTGGTAAAAAAAAAAATGCATTTGTGTATGTAAGAGATAAAGTGTGCGGAAAAAGATAAAGATATTTTCGTATATCAAGGTTTGAAGTGTGTTTTAAATCTACTTTATGCACAGATGGAGTAATCGGAAGGTGCCCTGCCATGGCTATGGGAATTCTTTTGAGTTTCCCTTTACCAATTACGACACAGCCAGACGTTCAGGAAAAGCGACGTAAAATTTCAAAAACACATTTCCCTCTGTGCACGTTACAATAAGTTTCTATTGCTAAAAACAAAACAATCTTACACTTCGTCACGTTCAGTACTCGTAACATTCAAACTCTTGGTAAGCCATGTATGCGTGACCTTGAAGTAGTTTCACAGTATAGTAGGCATCCGCACTCTCATGCTACCCTTTCTTTTCAGACAATGAGAAATCTTTCCTTCGATTAATCTCTTCCAGTGTACCCACGGGGCTAATATGTAGATTGGGAGCTACCACGAAGCGTCTACTTGAATAATACATTTGTTGATTGGGGAAACAAGCGTTACAGCCGTCGTCCCCTGAAGGAAGCAAGCCACGGCGACCGGGCGTGGTTGGAAATTAAGCCTCGGGAGAGAATCGATCCCGCGAGCGCCGGCGTTTGCCCTACTTTTTAACAACCATTCACTCTTCCGGAGGAAGCATGAACTACAGATACCAGCGTCGTGCGATGAAAACTTGGGGCGCTTCTGTACGACGGGAGGAAGCGAGCTTACGTCTCGGGACGGTGACGTCAGCACGCATCGTTCCCAGGCAACCAATGAAATAAAGCGCGACCACTCGAGTACTTTCCGTACGAAAACCACGACAGCGCGAGGAGGGTAAACAAGGCTGGATAGGCCTAATTAGCCTCCGTACGCTTGCAAATGCACTCTAGGCCCTTTAAATATTCTCGGTGAAAAACAAGGTACGTACTGAACTACATGTCTCGTCCAAAATTGCAGGGAAAGTAATTCCCCTATGATTATGAATAAGCAGCACCTTTCCAAAAATATATCTGTTTTCATACAGATCGTTTGAGATATGTATTTTAGGACATGAAATCAAGTAAAATAAACACACCTTGTTGGATTTTTTTCCATCCTTTTCTTTCATGTTTTGTTAAAACATTGGACAGAAAAATTAAAGATTTTCACTCTTCTTGAGTAGCTACATAAAATCCTATAGTCTCATTTTTGTAGAGCAGAACGAGAGCTATAAAATTGCATTATACAGGGTGATTCATATAAAACTGACACATTGCATTATCAATATATGCGAACAAGAATAAAGTTAGCAACAAGTCATTACATCTGAAATGTGGTATAAATATGGGAGTTTAATAACCTTTACATTACATGCTGAAAGTATCCTCTTCCCCTCCTAAAGGAACAGCTGGACACATCGTTCCATATTTCTGGTCGTTCGTTCGAGTAAGCTGTTGTCAATACCGGTTAGGTAGTTTGTCATGCTCTCTTCAATTCGTTCAATGCTCGAGGACGTATAGCGTACACTTTCCATTAACTTTAGATACCCCCACAGGAAGAAGTCGGGGGGGGGGGTTAAGTCAGGTAATATCGGTGGCCATAAGTTTACGAAATTCAGGAAATTATCCGGTTACATTTGTGTATGGCACGTGAAGCCATCCTATCGAAAATCCCCTTGACGTAGCTCTATGTCATTCTCTTGCTCAACGAACACTGAAAATTCGTAGCGTGTGTACTGAATTTTCACAGCAATTGAGACGATATGGCTAGGAAAGCTACCATATTTTTCACAGCTACGTACTCTGTTTGGAATGTATGAATCTCCCAGGTGTCCCGCGTCATGTGATACTAACACTGAGCATTACGGTGTATTCCAATTGAAATAAAACGTGAATGAAATATGACAGTTTTATATGAATCTGTATAATCATTGAAGCCTCAATATTTCCCAATATAATGTAGAAAACCCCGCAAGAGAAAACACAAACTTCAACAAAACCTATTCGGCAGAACCACAGTTCTCTATGCAGTTCGCGCACATTACCTATATACAGGGTTAGTCAAAAGTATCGGGACAGGCCAGTAATAACGAGATGCGTGGACGGAGCAAAATCACATGTTGCAAGTGGGTATTGGTGCTGAAACTGCATTGAATAGGGGTGTGGCCATCATGGCAGCCATCTTGGATTCCGCCATATTGGATATCACACAATATTTTCAAATGGAAAGGGGTATGTATGACACATCAATTTAGGCTAGAATTGTCCCACAAACGACAATCCGAACTCATTTTTGACCTATCGCCATTCCTGGAAGAGACAGGGTGTGCTACGTTTGACTGTAAAAAATTAGATTTGTCTGAGAGAGACGTTTGGACGGAAGAAAATCACATGTTGCAAATTAATATTGGTGTGGAAACTGCAATGAATGGGGGTGTGGTCATCATGGCAGCCATCTTGGATTCCGCCATATTGGATATCACACAATATTTTCAAATGGAAAGGGTATGTATGACACATCAATTTAGGCTAGAATTGTCCCACAAACGACAATCCGAACTCATTTTTGACCTATCGCCATTCCTGGAAGAGACAGGGTGTGCTACGTTTGACTGCAAAAAATTAGATTTGTCTGAGAGAGACGTTTGGACGAAATCGTGTAGCAACGAGGCAGTTTCTTTAGATGTGTTACAATATTTTGCGGAAAATCCGCATACATCGACAACCAGCGTTGCCAACAAGCTGAACATTTCCCAGAGTTCAGTGCAACGAATTTTAGTGCGCAGTAAGTTTAAACCCAAAGTGAGTTTAGTGCACGAACTGACGGAAGATGATTTTGATCGCCGTATTGAATTTTGCGAAGTAATGATGCGAAATGTAGATAACGATAGTATTCACCTCAATGATATTGTATTCTCTGATGAAGCCACATTTATGTTAAACGGGCAGGTGAACCGACATAACTGTCACTATTGGAGCGATGAAAACCCTCATTGGATGATGGAACATCATACGCAGTATCCACAGAAACTGAATGTTTGGGTAGGAATGATGGGAGGCATCATTCTTGGCCCTTTCTTCATTGACGGCAATCTGACAGGTGAGAAGTATTTGACAATGCTTCGTGAACAGATTGTCCCTGCCATCCAAGTGTCCACACAGGACTTTAATCGTGTTTGGTTCCAACAGGACGGAGCGCCGCCACACTATGGACGGGATGTTCGACAATACTTACATGAAACCTTTCCACAACGATGGATTGGAAGACGAGGTATGATCGAATGGCCTGCAAGATCTCCCGATCTATCACCCCTGGATTACTTTCTATGGGGCCACACGAAGGACAAAATGTATCGCACCAAACCACACTCCCTGAATGATCTACGGAATCGCATTGTGGACGAAACAAGAGGACTTTCTCGGGATATGCTGCAACATGCACTTTGCAGTTTTTACGATCGGTTGGCATATTGTCAGACAGTCGACGGGAAGCAGTTTGAGCCCTTGTTTTGATGCATTCTGTAACTCAATGTCATGTTTTCTTGTTCATGCTCTCTGTAACTTCCAGTGTACAGTTACCCACAGGAATAGAGTAAACAATAATTTCAGACCAATCTCATTTTTTTGCAGTCAAACGTAGCACACCATCCCTATCTCTTCCACGAATGGCGATAGGTCCAAACTGAGTTCGGATTGTCGTTTATGGGACGATTCTAGCCTAAATTGATGTGTCATACATACCCCTTTCCATTTGAAAATATTGTGTGATATCCAATATGGCGGAATCCAAGATGGCTGCCATGATGACCACACCCCCATTCATTGCAGTTTCCACACCAATATTAATTTGCAACATGCGATTTTCCTCCGTCCAAACGTCTCTCTCAGACAAATCTAATTTTTTGCAGTCAAACGTAGCACACCCTGTCTCTTCCAGGAATGGCGATAGGTCAAAAATGAGTTCGGATTGTCGTTTGTGGGACAATTCTAGCCTAAATTGATGTGTCATACATACCCTTTCCATTTGAAAATATTGTGTGATATCCAATATGGCGGAATCCAAGATGGCTGCCATGATGACCACACCCCCATTCATTGCAGTTTCCACACCAATATTAATTTGCAACATGTGATTTTCTTCCGTCCAAACGTCTCTCTCAGACAAATCTAATTTTTTGCAGTCAAACGTAGCACACCCTGTCTCTTCCAGGAATGGCGATAGGTCAAAAATGAGTTCGGATTGTCGTTTGTGGGACAATTCTAGCCTAAATTGATGTGTCATACATACCCCTTTCCATTTGAAAATATTGTGTGATATCCAATATGGCGGAATCCAAGATGGCTGCCATGATGGCCACACCCCTATTCAATGCAGTTTCAGCACCAATACCCACTTGCAACATGTGATTTTGCTCCGTCCACGCATCTCGTTATTACTGGCCTGTCCCGATACTTTTGACTAACCCTGTATAAAGAAGGCGCAGAAAGAGAGAGCCTTTAATAAAGGCATTTCATCAGAACCTTTTTTTGGACATTTTTGAAAACATTTTCAGAACTTTTTTTCCCATTCCCGACCATAATTTTGCACCTTAAAATCCTTTCCCTAATTATTAATAATCAGAAATGGATATATATTATGGCCGCGGTGGCTCAGTCGGTAACGCGTCTGACTACCATGCTCAAGGTCCCGGGTTCGATCCCCGGCCGGTTCAAATCCGGGAACTTTTCTAACGTTGGAAGCGGCCCCGGCGCCCACCCAGCGTCGAATATCATGGGTACCTGGAAGAAACCCTGGGGGGTAAAGGCGGTCAGAGGCGTGATGCTGATCACATCACCTCCACTCATGACCGGATCAAGAAAGTGTGGGGCTTTACCCCCATACCCGCTATACGCCTTCATGGCGTGGTGCTAAGCACAGGGGAGCACTTTACTTCACTTTATATATATTATTTTTATTTTAGATAGATTTTCGGCCTTTTAAGCTAATTGCGACATGAGGATGAATTATGTATGTCAGGTGGGATAATCCGGATTGGACCCAAAGTATAAATTGGGAACCGAACTATCGTGCACCATACCTCCACTGGGAAAAGAAGTACGTATGAACCCCCTTGATTACAATTATCACAACGCCATCGGGAAGACCCAGGGTGAATGATGGATGATGATAGACGAAATTTATAAATATAACTTACGAAGTAGCATCCATGTCCAAGTACGGACTCGGTAACAGAGGCGGCTTGGATTCTCGTATACATCGTCTCAAATATTACTATATTTTCCCATGATATCTTTCTTCCTGCGTCTGTAAATTCTATTTTATTATTGCTGGTAACTCCTGATATATCGACAATTAACACATACTGTCACCTGTCGGTAGTTTTTCAACTTTTATTCAGTTTTCGGTCTTAAAGGACAGGAAAAACATATGAGGAACGTTCATGGATTTCGCTATAAATGGTAGAATCGGTAAAATACAAAATCGTAATTCCCTCCAAAAAAATCACCTCCACCACTAAAAAAGGGGGAGCCTCCGAAACAATCCAGCTCCACCCGCATACATTCAAGAGTATGAGCTCAAGTCCTGGTGCCTCAAGGATAAATCAGGACGTCTTTTGCTCCGAATTTACCAGTTCTCCAGTTCTTCTTACATGTATATCATATTTATGATATTACTAGTATTATAATAAGTTTGAAGATTGTTTTATGTATTTTGGTTACAAGACTTGTTCCGGTAGCCAGAACAGGTCTTCCTCACATGGGACACAAATAAAATGAGTTGCTAAAGAACAGAATTTGTGTTTTTAATTGTAAATACATTAGAGAGCATCAGCATGCAAATCACGTATCTCGTCACATCACACGACGAAAACAAAACATGCGTACATGACTGCGAAACAAATTTCATGCCAGACTTCGTTGAAGCCAGAAGGGGTAACAAGATTAAAGCTGTAAAATAAATAGTACGTGAGTCATATGCGTTTTGAAAACTAATGTGGTCAACATACCAACCGCTAGCACAATCGGCAGCGGAATTAACAATAGGTAAATTGTCCACAGCTATCTTTCTTCTTTTTATTCTGCATCCTATGCTGTTTTAAGGAACGGAATTTTCATTGCGCCGAAGCAGCTGTTGCTCTCTCCTATTGGTGTTTTTATTAAAATTCGTGGAAAAACAGAGTGAACGAACATGTTGACGTGCAATTGGCCTACTATACATTCCAGTCTCGTCTTACCCTTTCACGAGGTTCTGAAGTTGCAATAACATTGCACTACTGTTCGTACTCTTGCGTTTGTATGCGGTCAACTGTTTCCAGAAACAAACCAGATTCGATATCCTAGTATCTCGTGCGGCAGGTTCGTTCCGAGGTTCGCGGTCTGTCTGAAGTTTCAATGAATTTGAACGGTTAGCTCTGGAGAGACACTCATCCGTTACGAGAGAAATGATTAATGCACGATTGGTTTTGTGGTCAGATTCGAACGGCCAATGCTGTTTGGAGGAAATGGATTCAAGATTCCACTAGAAATCGACGTTCCTGTTTTGAAATCTATTTCCTCCGGATTGGAAAAGTTCTGTTTCAAGAACAACCTCATCCAATCCGTCGAGTTAGTTCCCGTAATTGGTTTGGTTTTCCTACCCAGTTTCCGTGACTGAGAAGGAAATCGTGGGTTCCAAAACGAACTCCACATTCTAAATTCGATTTCCAGCATTTCCTTCCTCTCACTTGTAACTATTGCCACCGCTGCCAATCGAGACATGCAGTTTAAAGTGGGATCCTAAAGAATTCATACCCCTTACTTATAAAAGCGACTCCGTTATCATGGAAGGATTCATACGATCAATTGTATCTTTCCTGACAACGTGATTCAAACAAGTGGCCTCGGGTCTTGATGATGAAATTATGAAAGTGATTATCTATTGGCACATGAACTGTGCAAGAAAAATCAAACTTAACTGGGACTTGTTACACGTGTATCAACCACAAAACAATGGCGGATTAATCAATTAATAATTGTACCCAACTGAGCAAACCAGCATCTCTCTTATTTTGCATAATTACTTCGATAGCGGTTTGTGGACGTTTAATGCATTATTACAGGCAACCCAACACACATCAGCGTCGGACGGGTTGTATAACTCCCAGGATGGTAACGCCGCGACCCTATCTGGGTGGAAATCACGGCCGCCGAGCTGGCTGCTTCACTGGTTTTGACGATTAGGCCGTGTTCTTATTGCAACTGGCTTTCTCGGCTGGATTCTGTAGACAGCCAATCAGAACGAAGTTTGCCCATGTGAAGATAATCTACGAGTTTATCAAAGGCAAGCTTTTGTTTGTGGTTTCCGAGTGTTGGTTGTCTTTGTTTGCTTCTCGATAAAAGTGGTTGGTTGGTTGATTTGGTGTTTTAAGTCCACTTTATGCACAGTAAGGCTAATCGGGACTGGACCTACAGTTTAAAGTGGGATCCGAACCACTTGTACCTCCACCGGGTATCGAACCCGGGACCCCTTGATTACAAGGCGACGACGCAACCACTGCGCCATCGGGGAGGCCACGATAAAAGTGCATTCGTGTTCAGTTCATTAACATTTAGGTATTTATGCAAAGTGATAATATTTGTACGTAACAAATATGATTAGCCGATAATTAAAATCCTTATTATTACAAGTGTATTAAATGTTTGATATATTTAGCTGAACAGTACATTTTTTTTTATGAATGAATCCTGCGAATCTCATGTATGAATATGCATACCAGAGTTCAATATAAACTTTGTTCAGTACGCATTGATTACCATATTTTCTTTCGAGCCAATTTCTAGTCCATACTTTCTTTTTTAATTTTTAACAACAATTCTCCTATAATGTTCTTCAAATCGCTCGTTTGTCTATTTAGTTTGTCTGTTCTGCGCAATGTCTTATGGGAACAAAAGTATACCGACAAGTACGGTAACAAGTATGAGGAGAAAACTATCAGATAGGTAGCCAGTCCAGCGCCAACTAGGGCATTCCTACTGGAAATCCAGTTCCGTATGATTCGGCCTTTATCCAAATGAATGTCATGGCGGACACTCTACAGTACTTGGTTGATTGATTGATTTAGTTTATTTTACTTCGCGTTTTGTGCCTCTTGACTAATTTGCGAAGATGGGGATGAGTGATGAAATGATGAAATTGATGAATGGACAGTCGCAAACAACCAAGCCCGAGCGGGAGTCGAACCCGGAACCCTTGGCGTCGCAGAGCGATGTGCTAACCACTCGGCCACAGGCTCCGGCGTACAGTACTTGGCATGCATAATAATTTCGGTAGACATTACCATTGACATGCACCTTTGACGGAGGCTCCCGTTTTGGAACATAAAACCTTCAATAACGTGGAATTTTAGTAAGTACATGGACGATGAACACTTGGTTCTCGATGCTCTTGATTATTGACCAATAATAATAACACGGGCAACACGTAGATAATGGACGGACGGACATCGCGTTGATGTGAATTCCGAACTAACCACCGACAGTTCAAGTAGATTCGAATCCTTGCGTGGGCATCAATTTCGTGTAATCGTCATTAGTCCACGTCATTGCAATTGGCCTAAAAAAGGCAGAAAAGCGACGTAAAATAGCAAAAATAGGTTCATCCATTTTACAGTCATTATTCAACATGTTCTCTTGTTTCTCACAAAAAAACCTAACATAAAATAAACAACCAGGCCGTGGCTTTTAAGCCTTTTCGCGAGAAACCAGATGGTAAAAGCAAAAAACAAAGACAAAAGCAAGGACACGGGAAATAATTTGTATGAGAACGTCAAGAAGGGCTTGAAGGGATTAGGAATAAGAAGATGGAGGATATTGAAACGACAAAATTCGAAAGCGCTATGAAATTGTGCACAAGATCTTAGAGTCTTCAAGCTGCCAAAGCCAAGGAGAAGGAGAAGGAGGGAGAGGAGTGCTTCATGTTCAAATGCAAGAAGAGAAAGAATGCGTAACAGCAGTTTCGCTTTGTCATACTCTGTTCTTCTGGGAGCTTAGATGCATGATGTAACTAGCGAACATGAGAATATTTATATTTCGTTATACGTTACAATCTCCATTAAAGGTTGGATATGAGTAACTAAATACGCCGATAAAGTTGGTAAATGCTAGGGCGTTAGTTCAAATTAGCTGTTAAGATTACACATAGAAAGCCACGGTTATTT